>NC_082678.1:48166791-48469822 GCF_025265405.1 Mesoplodon densirostris | reverse complement strand
GGTCCAGAGCAGTGGTGGTCACCACTGACAGCTCATTGGAATCGCTTGGCCAGCTTTACACACACTCATGCTGGATGCACCCCTAGAGATTCTGGTTTAATCAATGTGGGGCCCAGCCTTGACTTTAGGATTTTGTAAAGCTCCCCAGATGACTCCACGTGCTGGCAGAACCAAGAACCATTTCCCTATAGAAACTCTTCTATGTGTGCTCCAGAAGATGTGCACGGGATGTTTAGAGCAGTACCTTTTTATTAGCTAAAAACTGGTAACAACCTAAATACCATCGACAGAAGACGAGATCCATAAATTGTGATATAGTCAGGCCACGCTCAGTATAGATGACTCTCACAAACAATGCTGAGCAAAGAAACAGATGGCATAAAAAATAAATATGTTATGACACCATCTATATAGAGATTTTAAACATGCAAAAATGTTATATATTAACATATATTTTATGCAGTAGAAGAATAAAAAATGCATAGGAAGGATAAACAACAGCTTTCAAGATACATCTTGAGAAGAGGCACAAGGAATGGTTTCAACTTTACTGATAATGTTTCATTAATCTCAGCAATGGATAGATGGGTCTGTAATATTTATAATATTTCATTATATGTCATATTTGAATTATTTTTATATGTCTGAAATCTTTCAGAATAAAAATTTAGGGAATTATAGCAAGCCTTATCATGAAATTTCAGGACACCAGGATAAAAATCCTAAAGAAAAAAAATCCTAAGACCTTCCAAAGAGAAAAAAAATTTTTTGAAACACGTCATATACCAAGGGTTAGGGATTAACATGGCTTTGAAATTCTCAAAGCAAATTTTGAACCAGAACATAGTGAAGAAGTATCTTCCAAATTCTGGCAGGAAATAATTTCTAATCTGGGTTTATATCCACCCAAATCTTAATGACTGTAGAATGAAGATATTTTCAGACTTGTGAAGTTTTGTTTTGTTTTGTTTTAATTTACCTCCCTTACATTCTTTCTCAGGCAGCTACTACAGGATGTGCTCCAACCAAACAAGGGAGAAAACCAGGACACAGGAACACAGGAAACTGAGGATCCAACAGAGGAGAGGGGCAAAGAGAGTCCCCAGGATGTTGGCAGTGGCTGTGTGTGTGGGCCAGAGGCCAAGGCCAGCCAACCCAGATTGGAGCATGAGGACAGGGGAGATACCCAAGGATGTACAAACAGGATAAGAAGCATACCTGTGTTGGAGAGATTGAATATGATATCATGATATTCTATATCATGACATATAATATATAAAACTGAAAAATCAAGAAGTAGAATCAGCATGAGGTTTCAGTACAAAGGTAAACACCAGCAGAAATGGCTGAGTTCTAAGGGTTGCCTAGAGAGGGACTTGGGTTGGGGATGGGGAGGGCAGGAGATTGCTGCCCTATGTTATAAACTTCATAGTACAGTTTTTAACTTTGTACCAAATTATATTTCTAACCATGGAATTTTTTTGGAAAAATATATATCAAACAGGATAAACCTGTGGGATGTGGGTGAGAGCCCTGGAGCCATAGCAGGAAAGTAAGATAAAGAGGCGATGAGGACCTGCCGAGCAGAGAAAATACAGCTCCAGAGGCCCCTACATCCAAATGCCCAGCCTGTAAGGGGCTGTTGCCTCCGCTTCCCGGCTCTCAGGAGCCTCTGTGCTGGGACCGACACCCCCTTTAGACTCCTCAGACCTGATGTAGCACAAGCCACCACACTCACCTCCCACTAGAACCCCGTGCCTGGACCAGACCTAGCTTAGGAGAAGGACCCAATCCTTACAGCCTCCAGGGTGAATTCCAAATGTGTTTCCTAGAGGTGTGTCCCAGGGTTGATGGGGTTCTGAAGCAGTTTCATCATGTGTTAACCCCGGAAGCCTTCAGCTTTCGGGCAGAGATGGGATGCAGATACCCCCACCAGGGTCTGGGAGCTGCCAGGAGTTAAGGGTTCTTTATGGTGGTTCTGGGAACCAAGAAATCCGTGCTTTCTGAGTCTCAAGCATCCAACTTACAAATTAACTTTTGAACCTGAGATTCTCACAGTTAGGGATGGAGGATGTTCTGTGTCATCTGTAAAGATCATGGAGTGCAGAAATGACTTGATTTGTCCCAAATATTGGATGACCCAAGGAGTCCTTAAAAGAGACCACAGGTGGAATGCTCATGAACTTCGGATACCTGATTTTGAATCCCAGCTCTACTACTTAGTACCTGAAATTATGGGTACTTCTCTGTCTCAGCTTCCTCATCTGTAAAATGGGGATAATACTTCCTTTACAGGATTGTTGTGGAAATTAAAAACTTGAAAGCACTTGTAAAACTCCTACCACTGCTATTAGTCATGACTCCCGTAGGATTCAGATGTGGCCCTTGCCTCAAGAGTTGTTGACGTAAGAAGGTAAGTGCAGTGACTGCATGGAGCCTGGGACACAGCAGATGGTCATGCTCTTCCCCTCGGGGAATAATGGTTCATCTATCCAGTATTGACTGGGCAGCTGCTGAAGTGTCAAATGCAGTGTTAGAGGCTGAGGTTCAGTAGTGGCCCCCACCCTTCTGCAGCATCAGAGTCACCCGGTGGGCTTGTTAAAACACAGGTCACTGGACCTCACCCCAGAGCTTCTGTCTCAGGGGTCCAGGATGGGGCTGAGAACATGCATTTTTAAGTTCCCAGGTGATGCTGATGCTCCCCACTGGGAAACCAACTTTTTTTTTTTTGGCTGCATTGGGTCTTCGTTGCTGCACGCAGGCTTTCTCTAGTTGCGGCGAGCAGGAGCTGCTCTTTGTTGCGGTGCACGAGCTTCTCATTGCGGTGGCTTCTCTTGTTGCAGAGCATGGGCTCTAGGCGTGCGGGCTTCAGTAGTTGTGGCACGCAGGCTCAGTAGTTGTGGCTCGTGGGCTGTAGAGCACAGGCTCAGTAGTTGTGGCGCATGGGCTTAGTTGTTTCACGACACGTGGGATCTTACCAGACCAGGGATTGAACCCGTGTCCCCTGCATTGGCAGGCAGATTATTATTATTATTATTTTAATTTATTTGGTTGTGTTGGGTATTCGTTGCTGCACACGGGCTTCCTCTAGTTGTGTCGAGCGGTGGCTTCTCTTATTGTGGATCACAGGCTCTAGGCGTGCGGGCCTCAGTAGTTGCAGCACATGAGCTCAGTAGTTGTGGCTCGTGGGCTCTAGAGCGCAGGCTCAGTAGTTGTGGCGCACGGGCTTAGTTGCTCCGCGACATGTGGGATCTTCCCGGACCAGGGCTCAAACCCGTGTACCCTGCACTGGCAGGCGGATTCTTGACCACTGTGCCACCAGGGAAGTGCAGGAGACCAACTTTGAAGACCCATGGATCTAGTGGAACCAGTTTACCTGCGTCTCCCTGGATGACACCCCTAGACCGACCCAGGCAGGGGAGCGGTGGGCGGGTGATGAGGACCGGGCTGGCAGAGAAAACACAGCGCCCCACTGGAGGAGGAGACAACACAGCGCCCCACTGGAGGAGGAGACAACACAGCGCCCCACTGGAGGAGGAGACAACACAGCGCCCCACTGGAGGAGGAGACAACACAGCGCCCCACTGGAGGAGGAGACAACACAGCGCCCCACCGGAGGAGGAGACAACACAGCGCCCCACCGGAGGAGGAGACAACACAGCGCCCCACCGGAGGAGGAGACAACACAGCGCCCCACCGGAGGAGGAGACAACACAGCGCCCCACCGGAGGAGGAGACAACACAGCGCCCCACTGGAGGAGGAGACAACACAGCGCCCCACTGGAGGAGGAGACGACAACACAGCGCCCCACTGGAGGAGGAGACAACACAGCGCCCCACTGGAGGAGGAGACAACACAGCGCCCCACTGGAGGAGGAGACGACAACACAGCGCCCCACTGGAGGAGGAGACAACACAGCGCCCCACTGGAGGAGGAGACAACACAGCGCCCCACTGGAGGAGGAGACAACACAGCGCCCCACTGGAGGAGGAGACAACACGGCGCCCCACTGGAGGAGGAGACAACACAGCGCCCCACTGGAGGAGGAGACGACACAGCGCCCCACTGGAGGAGGAGACAAGCCTGGGACCGAGTCCTGCTGCCACATCCCACCCCTGGACAGAGGCCCCACCCCCAGCCGTTCCTTAGCCCTGGAGCAAAGAGCATCCACAGGCCCAGCAGGTGAGAGTCACTTCTACCCACAAAGATGGGGGCTGGCACCTTTCCCAAAGGAGAAAACGCCCACTTTCTGGCATCACATCCCTAGGTTCCCAGAAGCCTGAAATCTCTTCTCTCTTCCTGTTCCTGCCTCTCCGGTGAACTGTCTCTGACGTGTTCTCCCCGAGTGTGCCGTGCCCGGGAGCAGCAGGCAGTGGAGAGGAGAGCTGCCCCCGGGCAGCAGGCAGTGGAGAGGAGAGCTGCCCGGCTGGAGGCCCATCAAGGACCCCAGGCGGTGCCCTCCCTCGCTTCCCTCACAGCTCCCGCCTCCTCACACCACTTTGTTTGCTGACAACCAACAGAGCCCTCAATTCCACTGAGCCAGGGCCTGGGAGAGATGAAGCATTTTGCTGTGTAATAATAGTCACGGCCACCATCTGTTGAGTCAGGCACCTGCTGCATGCTTTAGGGATCCTCACCCACCTATGCAGCAGATACTTCTAATGTTCCCATTTTACAGAAGAGGAAACTGAGGCCCAGGGAGGTCAAGAGTGCCTGTATTTGCATGCAGAGCAGTCAGATGCCAAAGACCATGCTGGGTTGAGCAGGGGGGGCGGTCTGGTGAGAACAAATCAGGATTCAGTGCGGGGAGGGAGGTATGTGCAGGCAGAGAAAGACACAGATCATAACATGTCTAGATGAGTAGGGTAAAGTCAGCCCCTTGTCCCACTGGGGTATTTTCCTTCTGCTAATTAACAAATGAGAATAAAGTTCAGTCACTGCACAGAGATTTTGCCCCCACGCTGGACGCTGTCTCGTGCCCAGCGAGGCTGAGCACACGCCATGCTCTCCCGAATCCTCCCTTATCGGGAGACCCAGGGTAGGTTCAGGGAAGCAGTGTCTTTTCAGGCCTGTATAAGCAGGAGGATTTGGCTTAGAGGGTTTCCAGGAGCTTCCGTCAATCAAATAGCCTCTCAGCACCTTTGGAGCCAGAGCCTGTCTCTGGACTTGCAACTCCTCCCAGGGCTGTGGGAGCCGCACCTGAACATGACCCCTGAGCTCCAGGACTGGGAGCTGCAATTCCACAGCCCCCAACCCATCTCAACTGTCAAACCTCCACAACTGTCTTGTCTTCCCACACCACCTGCCCCTCTTTCCTTTATTCTCTTTATTTTTTTTTATTGTGGTAAAATACACATAACATAAATTTTAACCATTTTTAAGTGTACGGCTCAGTGACGTTAAATCCACTCACATTGCCGTGCAGCCATCTCCACCGTCATCCCCAGAGCGTTCTCATCATCCCAGAGTGAACCCTGTGCCCATTAAACACTAACTCCCCATTCCTCCCTCCCCACCCCCAGGCACGCCTGTTCTACTTTCTGTCTCTATAGCTTAACTACTCTAGGTACCTCATGTAAGTGGACTCATACAGTATTTGTTCTTTTTTGTCTGGCTTATTTCACTTAGCTTAGTGTTCTCAAGATCCATCCACGTTGTAGCCTGTGTCAGAATTTCATTCCATTTTATGGCTGAATAATATTCCACTGGGGAGTTCACATGGTTTTTCCATTCATCTGTTGATGGTCATTTGTGTTTTTTCCACCTTTTGGCTCTTGTGAGTAAGACTGTTATGAACATTGATACACAAGTATCTGTTCGAGACCCTGCTTTTAATTCTTTTGGGTGTATTGCTGGATTGCGTGGGATTGCTTGATTATGTGGTAGTTCTACACTTAACTTTTTAAGGAATCACCACTGTTTTCCACGGCAGCTGCACCATTGTCTATTCCCACCAGCAGCGCACGAGGCTCTGCCTTTCCTTCTAATGCAGGATGCTGTCCTGCATCTCTCTGCCCCCTGTGGCTCATGGCATGGGGAACAGCAGCCACCCAGGGACCTCAGCAGCTTCCTCGACGGCTGGCACCTGACCGGCCTCAGAGCCGGCCTCACGGGCACATGCACAACCTGTACAGTCACACACGGCCTCACACTCAGGTTCAGGCTCTGCTGTCACTGTCTCGAAATTCTCAATAATGTTGAACAGGGGGCCCCACGTTTTCATTTGGCACTGGCCCCGCAAATTATGTAGCTGCTCCTGGCTGGCCTGGCTGTTCTTTCTGTGTGCAGACCCTGTAAGTATGGCCAGATCCACAGTCAAGGCCTGACGGGGAGGATCCTCACACTGTCTGCTGAGGGACAGCCTGGGGACACCGGTTGTCTGGCTCTGCTGCCAGCCCATCTATGAGATGAGACAACTGGACTAAGTAGTCTTCTGAGTTTGTTCCCCAGAGGTCCCTTGGGAGGGAGTGGAGAGATGGGAAGTCCCAGGGGCAGGGGTGGGACCCATCCCCACCCCTACTGCCAACCTAGGGGCTCCCTTTGACCTGATGTCTCTATTTGGTTCTGCAGCAGGAAGGAAGCCTCTGGAAACTGACCAAGCTGTCTGGATCCTCCGCCCCAGGCCGCCCCAGCCCTGCGCTCTGCCCCCAGGGAGGGAGAGAAGCCTCCGGCATAAGGAAACCAGGTGGAGAGCCCCGCAGTGGGAGAGGTGCCCCAGGCACCAGCCAGAAATGCACTGGGAGGGGCCCTTGCCAGGGGAGATGGACAGCATGCACACGCACACGCACACACACACACAGAAAGGTCCAACCGTTTACAAAACGTGTGACAAGTCGGTTCAAATTGCTCATCTGAAGGGCCAGCAAAGGCTCTTCTGCACACGGGAGGGATGAGACTAAAGGAAAACCTGGCACTGGCCTTGCCCAGACCATCTGGGGAAAGGGACCCTGCCAGACACACACTGGCAGAGCCCCCCCGCAAGGCTGTCCCCTGCAGTGAAGGGCCTCGGTGCTCTAGTGCCCTCGTCCCTGTCCCTTCACCAGCAGCTGGCCAGGGCTCCGACCTGCATGCGCCCAGCCCCGCCCCCCAGGTTGCCTTGTACAGAAAGCCAGGGAGAGCCTGGCGGCTCATCAGTACCAGGAGATGGGGAGGGGAGAGGCGGGTGGGAGCTGGAAGAACCCTGGGAGACCTGGACAAGCTGCCCCCAAGGCCTCACCGAGACAGGCCAAGCTCTGAGCTCTTTGATGCAGACCACAGGATGTCTGCAGCTGCTTCAGTGCCAATTACTGGAGAAATAATTCAGCGTGCTCACCCCCTGCCTCTCAGCAGACGCTCTTTGGGGACATTTTAAATCTGACTGTACCTGCTGAGCA
Source organism: Mesoplodon densirostris (assembly GCF_025265405.1). Taxonomy (NCBI): domain Eukaryota; kingdom Metazoa; phylum Chordata; class Mammalia; order Artiodactyla; family Ziphiidae; genus Mesoplodon; species Mesoplodon densirostris. Next base: position 48,462,448 of record NC_082678.1, on the reverse strand, counting down.
GCTGACAAGTGAAGCCTCTCCCTCCCCACTGCTGGCTTCTCCACCCTCTGCCCAGGCTCTTTAATGGGGAAAAGGGAACCTAAAGCTGGGTGTTGCCATCCCTGCCCCCCGCCCAAGGCAGAGCCTGCTCGGATCTGCGCGCCTGCCGCCTGGGCGCTGCCTCTAGATGAGGTGCAGCTGAGCTGGGTTCCCTAGAGTCCGTCCCCCCACCCCTACCCCCACCCCCGTCTCCTTAAAGGCAGGGTCATGTCTTATGCATCTTTGAGTCCCTGGTTAGCTGTCAAGAAATATTGCTGGGTGGAGAGATGGGTAAACGGGGAGGGAGGTGGGTAAGTGGGTGGACAGGGTGGAGGGAGGGAGGCAGGGAGAGAGGAAGGGAAGGATGGATGGAGGAAGGGGGGAGAGGGAGGGAGGCAGGGAGAGAGGAAGGGAAGGATGGATGGAGGAAGGGGGGAGAGGGAGGGAGGCAGGGAGAGAGGAAGGGAAGGATGGAGGGAGGGAGGCAGGGAGAGAGGAAGGGAAGGATGGATGGAGGAAGGGGGGAGGAGGGAGGCAGGGAAAGAGGAAGCATGGAGGGAGGGAGGCAGGGAGAGAGGAAGGGAAGGATGGAGGGAGGGAGGCAGGGAGAGAGGAAGGGAAGGATGGATGGAGGAAGGGGGGAGGAGGGAGGCAGGGAAAGAGGAAGCATGGAGGGAGGGAGGCAGGGAGAGAGGAAGGGAAGGATGGAGGGAGGGAGGCAGGGAGAGAGGAAGGGAAGGATGGATGGAGGAAGGGGGGAGGAGGGAGGCAGGGAAAGAGGAAGCATGGAGGGAGGGAGGCAGGGAGAGAGGAAGGGAAGGATGGAGGGAGGGAGGCAGGGAGAGAGGAAGGATGGAGGGAGGGAGGGAGGGGTGGATGGGTGGAGTGTTGTGCAGATGGATGGGAAGATAAGTGAATGAATGATTCTTGTGTGTGGACCAGTGTACTGAAAGACAAGAGAGGATGGACAGAAGGATGGACTGCTGTCCAGAGGGAGGATGGATGGATGGATGGATAGAAACACTCCCAAGTCCAGGGCCCATCTGTTCTCCATCCCCAGGGAAAGGCCAGCAGATCAGGAGCCTACACGTTCCACAAGTTGTGGGGTCCCCTGCCTGGGGCTCACTCAGTTCCAAGCAGCTGATAGGCTCCCAGGGAAGAGCTGATGTTGAGACAAACCCGGGCTGCTGAGGACCTGGTCCTTGGAGCCTCCATTAGTACCCTGCCCGGGCGCCAGGCTTCCAGGCCCCAAAGCAGCTGCTGCCTGGGGTGTGGCAGAAGCAAGTCCGGCTACCCATCCGGCTGCACCCCTCTCCTCACTGCCCTGACTCTGCTGCCTCCAGAGCGTGTGGGTACAGACAGGTGGGCTTTGCCAGCATGAGCCTCAGTTTCCCCATTAAATAAAAGGTTGAACCAGCTGTGCTCCAGGGTCTTCTGGCCCTGAAGGTGGTGACTTTGTAGCTCCGGGGTGAGAGCCAGCCTGGGGCAGGTGTCACCTGGGAAGGAGGGCTCCCTCAACAGCAGCAGCTCCGCTACAGGGGCTGGAGCACCAGGAGGGAAATCAGTGGGAGCCCAGGAGCTCTGTCTCTGAAAGAGCCAGGGAAGGGAGCCCTGCACAACCAGGAACAGATCCCCAGTGTGGCCTTTCCCCACTCTGAGGTCCTTCCCAGTCTAAACAGTTCATTCAACACAGTTCATGTGCAACAACCTGCTGTTATCTGAATGGTTGGCCCCACCATTCTTCTTGGGGAAGGAACAGTCTTCGTTTAGGAAAATACTTTTTAAGGCTGATTGTGGAAGATCCTGAGAACATAGTCTAACCGGTGCCCAAGGCCCCAGAAGAGATAGAAATGAACAGGAATTTAGAGGAAGGAAGAGAGGTCAGAGGGTGATGCCAGAGAGATAGGGTGAGGCTGGGGATTCCTGAGTGAAGCCACCACTGCCCCCCACATGGCCACACGCCCCCAAGGGGGCCGAAGGACTGGCCTGTCTTGTTCCCTGTGATGCTGTTTGCAGTGATATAAGCCACTCCCACCCCACCTGAAACATCCACAGTGTCACCTGCACACCCACATACCTTGTGGAAATGGATTTGGGGGAAGAAGGGGCTGAATTTCATATCTGAATCTCTGTGGTTCAGAATCTTAGTGTGGAAATGGTATCCACTCCACAATATGGAGTCAACCCGGCCAAAGCAAAACCCCCGAGCCAGAGGGGATGCAAACACCCCAGGTTTTGCAGAAACCTTAGCAAAGGCTTCAGCCTTTCCCAGAGCACCTAAGTGGACTTTGAAGGCTCCCCTGCTGGATCTGAGGAGCATGGAGACCGCAGCCGGGATGACCACCCATCCCAGTGTCCCCACACCTAAGGGATTTCCCAGGATGCAGGACTTTTGGTGTCAAAGCCTGGAAAGGTCCCAGGCACACTGGGAAGGGTTGCTCACCGTAAACAGCTGACATCTGGGTCCCACGGGCCACACTGGATGCTAGACTAAGCTCCTCACACACTTCACCCCCATTAGTCCTCACGACAGTGGGAGGCAGACATATTCCTCCCACTTCTCAGATGAGGAAACTGAGGCTGGGAAAGGTTAAGCCACTTGCACGAGATAACACAGCTAGCAAGTGGCGGAGTGAGGATTTGAAGCCCAGCCCCCTATTCTTAAGCTTGTGCTCATCTACATGGTCCCCTGAGGATTCTCAACTTGTCGAAAACTGAAATCAGCATCCTCAGGCAGCCTTACTCTGTGCCCTGGTCCGGGGCATGGGTCTAGAGTCCTCTAGTTTTCTGGAACCACCCCCCGCTTCCTGCCAATGGCTTTGCCTTCCTTGGGCCCCCTGGCTGTGGGTCCCAGCAGGCCTCTGACACCCACACCCATCAGCCCAGCAGAGCCCTGTGGAACTCCACCACACACCCTCCTCTGGAGTCAGAAGAAACAAAAATGCCCCCTCCTTCCTGCCCTGGTTTTTTTTTTTTTTTTTTTTTTTTTTTTTTTTTTTTTGCGGTACGCGGGCCTCTCACCGCTGCGGCCCCTCCCGCTGCGGAGCACAGGCTCCGGACACGCAGGCCCAGCGGCCGTGGCCCACGGGCCCAGCCACTCCGCGGCATGTGGGATCCTCCCGGACCGGGGCACGAACCCGCGTCCCCTGCCTCGGCAGGCGGACTCCCAACCACTGTGCCACCAGGGAAGCCCCCTGCCCTGGTTTTTATCAGTCCCCTCCCCACTGTGTTCCATGCCCTGCCCCCCATCTGCTGGCAGCACCTCCCTCATCCACTCCTAGGAGGGAAGCAGTATTTCCCGCCCAGCCCAGGGATTTCCAAGCTGGGAATTCAAACAGTGCAGTGTGGAACAGGTTCAAACAGAGTCAGCTAATGGAAATAACAAGATGAAAAATTATTCCAGGGAAAGAGCGATTTTCCTTATACCCTGCTTGACTCAGCAAACACGGTGATTGCAGTAGAAATTGGAGGTGTCAGAGCTGGTATCTGGGGAAAGAGAAATGAAAGCATTCTGCTTGCCACTGTCCATGCAGCCCCAGGGGTGAGAGAGAACGTGAGGTTAATCCCAGGCCTGGCGCACAGCCGGGCCCAAGCAGGTGTGTCCTCCCTAGAAGCCCCAGGTGGCAGGACTTGCCACCAGCTGGCTGAAGAGTCAGGGGCAGAAAGCCCAGGCCCTGGAGTCAGACAAAGCTGTGTTCTTTTTCTAGCTCTGGCATCTGCTGGCTGTGTGACCTTAGGCAGATAACTTAACCTCTCTGAGACTCAGTCTGCTGAAGATGACAATAGTGAGGATTACACGAAGTAATGCACGACACCTGCTCGGATTGGGGCCTCAGTCACGATAACAGCGGTAAATGCCCTGCCTCGCCTGCTCTCTCTGGCTGCGCCCACTCCACATGGTCCGGGGGGCGGACAGACTAGCTCCCAGTCTCCGGGTGCAAGCTCCAGCAGGGGAGGCTGGGAACTGCAGTTGGACACATGACCCTGGGACCATCTAAGGTACCGGCCGGTGCCAGGAGGCAGCTCCCCCAGGTAAGCTCTGGCCCCTGCACAGCACTGCTAATTTGGCAGGGGGTGGGGGAGGGCTGTCTGACCCCACCTCCCACCCAGCCCAGGCACTCACCCTATAGTGTTCTCCACTCTCTCCGAAGCTTCCAGACAGCTGAAGTTTATCCTTTCCCTTGTCTGTTTGGTTTTGGTTTGGGTTTTGTGCTTGCTTTTTAGCCACTTTCACGGAAATCTTTCTGAGGTGTATTAGGAGCACCCCTTTTTTTCCAGGTCAACATATAAGTGTCGTGTAAACTTTGTTTGACTACTCAGGGTGCTGTGGATGTGAGGAGATCCCTTGGCCCCCGGTACTAAATGGCCCCAGTATATTGAGCCGCTGCCTTGCCCTAAACAGACCTGCCCCAGACAGCCCTGCGGGTCTCCTTTCCAACCTCCTGCCCGCTGCCCCTGGGGGCGCCACGTTAGCTGGGGGAAGGGAGATAAACAAGCTTTACCAAACGATTGTTCTTAATTTCCATTAAGGCCAAAGCTTGGACTCGAGCTAAGCTCTGTTCTAAAGACATTTTTTTTTTACTGCTCAGAGGTCTTTGATCCTTCACTTCCCAGGAACTGGCTGAGTTCCTAGGTTGAAGTTGCCTTGAAGCTTGACTACTAAAGAAGAAAAAAGTTTTCCTCTATTTTGTTGTTAACTCAATCCAGAGTTTGAGCTGGTGGCATAAAGATTTTAAACATCCTGGACAGGCGTTCCTCGACTAGATTGTTTTGGCAAATGCAAATATGAAACTGGAGAGGACTGTTACAGAAGGAGAGGTCCCAGTTCCAGGCTGAGGTGGGCTGAGTTGGGGGGACCCTGAAGAAGCCCAAACTTTCGGGGGTCCATCAACCAGAAACAAAACCTCCCCCAGATTTGGGGGCTGGCATGCAGCTGCTCACATTTTTATCTTGCGGAATAAGAATATAAAATCATAACCATCATATGAGATCACTCTCATTTCAGAAAAGAAAGGAAAAAGAATCAAGAAAAGACCATCTTTTTTGAATTAAGGGAATTCAACGTTGTGAAAAAGTAACTACATTATCTTCTGTTTTTCCCATTTTGCCACAGCTGGGTAAAAACCTCATCATGAACCTGTCAGCTTACCAGCTTTTGCAAATCACCAGGCAGGACCAAGGCTTGGGGGCTGGATGCCAGAACTCACTGTGCTGTTGCATGGGTTGGGGGGCTGGGTATTCCCCGTGCCAAGTGGAACAGACACACAGCCCGGGTTTGCATCCAGAGCCCACCTCTTGTTAGCTGTAGGGTCCTGCAGAAGGCCCCCAGTGCCTGGGTTTCCCCATGTTTGAAGTGGTAGTGGTCGCCATGCACGCCTCACAGACCTGCGTCGAGGCCATATGTCTGGCACACAGCACATGCTCACTCGGTGTTTGCTCTTGCTTTTTCAGCGGGGCTCCCATGCCCCTCACATGTCTGTGTAGGTTCAAATGAGTCCAGGGACGGGAATGATCTTTGGGGACAGGAAGCATCTAGGCCAGTGAGCAGAGACACGGTGGATTCGGCTCCTGGCAGCACAGGAGCCGGGCTGGCCCGGTGGCTCCAACAGCTCCGTGAAGTCCCCGGAGATCACACCCAGCTCCGTTTCCCTGGAACTGAGACTTTAGTTAGCAAAGACCCTCAGCAGACACCGGGACAGGAGAGGGGGCTGCGGGAACGGAGGCCCAGCCCCCCCGCAGGGAGGGGCCCTGCCCCTGATGGAGCGTTTCCCAGGTCTGGACCCTGACACAGGGGCCACCGAGGGACCCGGCAAGGCTGAATCCCCCACTCCACACACACACACACACACTCTGACATTCTCTTCACTTTGAGCACAAGGGGCCTCTGAACACTGACTCTGGTCAGGTGAGTGTGTGTGCAGCTGTGCGTATGCACCTGGGTGGATGTGCACCCGTACAGGTGTGTGCAGCACTCTGTGCGCATGTGCGGCTGTGTCAGTGTGTTTGTGGGTACATGCACGAATTTAGAAGTCGGTTCTGACATCTCTCTCTCCTTTTCTACCCTGCCTCCCCCTCCTTTCCCTCCCTTTTCCCTTTGCTGTAATGAAAAGAGAAAAGCAGCAGAGGGGACCAGAAAAGGGGGAGCCTGGGAGTCACACAGACCTGGATCCGAATCCCAGCTCTGCCGGTTCCCACCCCGGGAATATCGAGCAAGTCACTTGGCCCCTCTGAGCTGCAGTGTCTCATCTGTGTAAGTTCGCCCAACGTAGCTTATAGTAGGAAAAACGTGGAATTCAGAGCACTGGGGAACGGAACTGCTCTGCAGCCTCTGGGCTCAGGTGGCTGGGTTCCTGGCCTGTTCCATCAGTTTCTCGCAGAGGGACCTTGGGTGGTTCCTCACCCTCTCTGAACTCATCTTACAGAGGTTCTGCAAGGGTTAAATGAGTGACATAGGTAACGCTCTTAGAACGCATGGCACGTAGTAGGAGCTTTATAGAGGGCAGCTATTAAAATGTGTATCAAAAAGCATTTAGAGGGCTTCCCTGGTGGCACAGTGGTTAAGAATCCACCTGCCAATGCAGGGGACACGGGTTCAAACCCTGGTCTGGGAAGATCCCACATGCTGCAGAGCAACTAAGCCCATGAGCCACATCTATTGAGCCCGCATGCCGCAACTACTGAAGCCTGCGTGCCTGGAGCCCATGCTCCACAACAAGAGAGCCACCTGAGCACCGCAACGAAGAGTAGACCCCGCTCGCCGCAACTAGAGAAAGCCTGCTTGCAGCAATGAAGACCCCAACACAGCCAAAGATAAAAACAAATAAATTTATTTTTTTTAAAAAGCGTTTAGAGGGCTTCCCTGGTGGCGCAGTGGTTGAGAGTCCGCCTGCCGATGCAGGGGACACGGGTTCGTGCCCTGGTCCGGGAAGATCCTACAGGCCGCGGAGCAGCTGGGCCCGTGAGCCATGGCCGCTGAGCCTGCACGTCCGGAGCCTGTGCTCTGCAACGGGAGAGGCCACAACAGGGAGAGGCCCGCGTACCGCAAAAAAAAAAAAAAAAGAAAAAAAGAAAAAGCGATTAGAGGAAAAGAGAGAAAACAAGAAAGCATTTAGACTTTTTTGGAGGGATGGAAACGTTCTGAAATTGGACTGTGCAGATGGTTGCACAACTCTGTAAATTTACTCAAAACCATTAAATCATACACTTGAAACAGTTGAATTTTATGGTGTATAAATTATACCTCAATAAAGCTGTTTTTTGGTAAAGCATTTAGAGATGAGTGAAGAAGCAAGTTGCAGAATAATACACCCAGTATTGATGCCACTTGTGAAACGTTTTAGACTATATAAAACAGTATTTCTCTAATACAAGTATGCATAGTAAGAACATCAGACAGAGCCTGGAATGATGTATCATAATTATGTTTGCCCACTGAGTGGGACTCAGGAAGGGACATTTTTGTCTGTAATGTTTTATTGTATTTATATATTTAAAAGACCAGGAAACCTGGGCAGTGGTGTCATAAAAATCAGAGTTTGTAGGGGGCAAGGGAAGCGTGGAATGAGAGAGACACATCATGGACAGCTCGGGTTGGGCGGGGGACTGTAACTCCCTACTTCATGATTCTGTGATGAAATGGTGGTGATTACACTGGTGTTTGCTTTATAACTATTCATTACACTGTGCATCTGCGTTTTATGCAATTTTCTGTTATAGTTCACATTTTTTAAGCTAAAAAAAGTCTCTAAAAAAAGAGGAACATGTTGATTTTGGTGGGTATGTTTTGGGATTTGATATGTCAACCTCTATACTCTTGCATATTGAAATTCAAAATAAGTCAAACAAAATAACGACCTGCCTTGCAGGATGGGGTGAAAGTTGTATAAGGTCATTGGCCATACACTGAGGTGCCTGGGGGTTCAGGGAGAGGGAGGGCATTGTCCTTCTTCCTCAGTCAGGGTGTTGCCTTGGCTGTCCGCAGTCCCCATAGGAGCTGGGCTGAAGCAGCCCGTCCGCCTGCCCACCAGGCTCCCAGACGTCCAGAGCACCAGGCAGACATTTGGTGGAGGAGCCTCAGACGGCCTCCCTCATTTATCAGGCTCTCCACGTCTCTGGCTGATGGACGACCCTCTGCTCTCCCTCCCTCCTCCCTCTGGACGCTGCTGTCTCCAGGGCCACCGCCTGCCCAGGGTGGGAGCTTGTGCGGCAGGGAGAAGCCGGGTGGGCTGGCGAGGCCTCTGCTGGCCTTGCCTCCCTCCTTCCACAGCTGCCCTGCCTGTAACCCCGAGGTTCTCCCCAACAACCTCGGCTGGTTCTGGCTGGCCCGGCTGTCAAAGTGCTTGATTCTTTCCTTCAGCCACTGTGAATTGAGTGCCTGCCAGCTATGGGCAACACACTGTGCTGGGTCCCTACCTCCAATGAGCTCACCCACAATGAACAGTAAACAGGACCTGAACTCAGCTGGCTTGTTCGGGTTGTCAGGCCTCTCGAGGAGATGGCCTTGAGCTGAAATCTAAGAGGTGGGAATGAGCCCCCCATGAGATGATGTGGTACAAGGATATTTTGGAGGAGTTGCTGGCTAGTGCAAAGGCCCTGAGGCAGACCTAGGCTTGCATCAATGGGCCTGGGCAGAGGAGGATAGGATGAAGGAAAGGAAATGGATTCCTCTTCAGGACTAAGTATCCTCTGCCAAAGCCTTGTGGGAAGGGGTCAAGTTCCAGTCACCACCAGGGCCACCAGAACCCAGGCAGGGCCCAGGGAGCAGGAAAACCCCACCGGCATATCTGGGATGTGCTTCAAGTCCTGAGCTGGAGGCTGTGCCCAAAGGATCCCAAGTGGCAGGAGAGGGTAAAACCACCCTCTTTGTCCCCAGGACAGTGGCTGGCACAGAGCCACAAGCCCTGGCTTGCCTCAGAGTTACTGAGCAACCTTGGACAGGTCAGGTCACCTCTCTCGGCCTAGGTTTCCATGTTAACAAACATTGGCTGTGTTGTGGAAGGCTGCCTGCCCCCCAGCTTCTGAACTCTGGGACCCTGGGCGATTCCTGGCCTGCCCTGGGCCTGCAACCTGGTCTCCTGGGGGTGAGTCCTGGGAAAGCCCCCGGGGCTCCAGAGGCATGTCAACTTTGAGCACACAGCTTGAGGGTCACAAAGACGGAGCCGTCCCTCGAGGCCCTCAAGAAAGTCGGGGAGACAGATGCTGGAACAAAAGTCACGGAAAGTGAGATGAGCGCTCTAATGAGGCACAGACCCAGCCACGAGGGGGCATCCTGAAAAGAATTTCTGGCCTCGGAGGAACAACACCTGAGCATCGGGACAGCGCAGGTGTGTGCGGTGGCGGGGGTGGGAGGGAGAGGGCAGCAGGCAGAGGTGGAACAGCCCGGCTGGGCGATGGGTGTGTTTGGGCACCGTGTTTGGGCACCGGGCTGGCAGTGCGAGGGGAGGCTGGAGGAGCTGTGAGGACCCTGCACCGTCCTGGAGCCTTTGACTCTAAATGCGGATGCAGCGAAGTGCTCACACACTCGCCCAGGAGGCAGGGGAGCCCGCGGGAAAGCAGCCCCCCGGGAGGGGGGCGGTGTAAGGCTCAGCAGGGCCATCAGGCCTCCACCCCCGGCCCCTGGAGGGCCCCGCTTCACAGCCCAAGCTGCAGCCTGCGCGACCGCCAGCCGTTCTGCCGGGACCCCTTCCTCCTCCGTCCACCCCCTTTGCTGACCTAACTCTCAGCCTTCACGTTTCAGGACTGAGGCCAAGGCCTTGCCTCCTGCGTGGGCCGGCCGGTCGCTGGGGATCTAGAGCTGGGGGCAGGGGGTGTAGGGCTGCCATGCTGCTAACCTGACTCAGACCCTGGGCTCTCCAATGAGGTAGAAGGTGAGCACCAAGGCCTGGCCCCGTGGGAGCGTAGGCCCCTGGGCCGTTGCCCTGTGTGTGTGTGTGTGTGTGTGTGTGTGTGTGTGCGGGGGTGGGGAGGGAGCCAGCCCAGAGCTGGCAGGTGCCACGAGGATGCCAAGCAAGCCTCAGACAGGCTCGCCCCACCCTGCAACGGACCTGCACAGAGCTGTGTTCTGTCGTCTTCAGCTTCGACGCGTAGCAGACTTGGCTGGTTGACGGGGGCTGGGAGAGCAGCGAGGCCAGCCACACGTCACCTCTGCCTCGTTCTGGCTGTGAGACCCTGGGCAATGGACGTAACCTTATTTACTTAATGAAAACAATTTTATTATAATAATTATATGTTTATTTCCATGTGCAGTGGAGAAGTGTAACCACCGCGTCAATTCCCATCCCAGATATTATGGTTAGAACAGAGCTAACCTGGGTATTTAAAGCATTTTTTAATGCACGTTGATTTAAAGTAAATAATAACGCAGGTCCCAGTTGAGAAGCTGGTGCATAAGTGACAGAGGTTGGGGAACGCCAGGTTACAGGGTGTCCTCTGTTTGGCTGTGCTTTGGGCTTTTGCTGGGGGCTTGGGACCCTCGGAGGTTTTCAGGTGGAAATGCAGGGACCAGCAGGCGAGGGTGTCCGCAGCAGCCGGGAGACTAAAGGAAGCTGCTCCGCCCTGTGAACCAGGTCTTCCTTCTCTGGTGTCTGATCCCCCCACCCTGCCTGGGCTGCAGATGTGATTTAGGAAGTAGCGCGGCGACAGGGCACGGCAGGGCCCAGGGTGTGGCCATGGGAAGTGGTGGCTGACGTGAAGCCCTTGGGAGGGAGGTTGCTGATGGAGGGGTACCGGGCTGGGGCTGTCGTGTTGAGGGGCGAAGGCATCAGGGGCCGTGAGAATGGCACGGAGGGGGTGGGCGCTAGGGCACAACACGTGGGCAGAGCATTAGAAGGATCTGGGGAGACTCCAGTGCCAAGGCATGAAAGAGGGCCAAGCTGGGCGAAATGGTGAGGCCCAGATCATCAGAGGTCTTGTTTACAGAGAAGCAGGGATCTGCGAGCCACGGGGACGGGGCTGAGAGGCAAGCAGCAGTGGAAGGAAGCGTGGGGCTGGGGAACTTCAGAGCTGCATGGGACACCCAGGCCACCAAGTTCATGGGACCAGAGTCTTGATGGGGAGTTAGGCAGTGCTCAGCCAAGGTGAGGCCTCAGGAGCTGGCATCTCTGTCTTCTGGGGGACTCTGGAAGTCTCAACTCCCGTCCAGTGGAGACCCTTGCCCGCTAGATCCAGGTCCTGGCTCCCAGCTCCCACCATCCCTGCTGTGGAGCCAGGGTTAGGACTATATCTTCAGGGGCTGGAGATTCAGAAAGGAACAAAATTTTAAATAATTATTATTTTTAAAGGGTACAGTTAAAATCTTTTTTCATCATGGGCTTATTCTTTTCCTACTTTTTTAAAAACATTTTTCCTACTTTTTTATAGTGGCAAAATACAGATAACATAAATATGCCACTTTAGCCATGTTTAAGTGTATGATTCAGTGGGTTACGTACATTCACAATTTTGTACAAACATCGCCACTATCCATTCCCAGACCTTTCTCATCATCCCAAAGAGAAACTGTACTTATTAAATAATAATCCCCCACTCTCCATCCCCAAGCCTCTGGTAGCCTCTATTCTACCTTCTGTCTCTATGAATTTCTTGTTTAACGGGTAATACATATGTGTAGTGTAGATGCACAGAGCAAAAAAATTTCCCTGACCCTACAGTTCCCTTGAACTGTTTTTATCAATTTCCTGTTTGTTCTTTCAGAGGTATCTTATGCATATATAAATACATGTGTATATATATCTTTATGTACAAAGAGAACACACTGTTTTATGCCTCTTCCTTTTTTTTTTGTTTTTTGTTTTTTGTGGTACGCGGGCCTCTCACTGCTGTGGCCTCTCCCGTTGCGGAGCACAGGCTCCGGACGCGCAGGCCCAGCGGCCACGGCTCATGAGCCCAGCCGCTCCGCGGCATGTGGGAACTTCCCAGACTGGGGCACGAACCCATGTACCCTGCATCGGCAGGCAGACTCTCAACCACTGTGCCACCAGGGAAGCCCCCCTCTTCCTTTTTTACTAGACAATATATCTGTGATGAAAAGATTTTTAGTGCATCAGAATATCAATATATCCTCCATATTAGTGCACACAGAGCTGCCTTGTCCTTTTTAACGGTTACGTAATAATATTCCATTGTAAAGGTGAGTCATACTGTATTTAACCTACCCCTTATCAATAGAAATGCTTCAATTTTCAATTTACTACGTTTATGTATTGTCAGCTCACACCCACTCTTAGTGGGGAAAAAATGCAACAGCACCTAGTTAGCAAGAAGAACAAATTAAACATGATGAGATGCCCTTTCACACCAATTAGACCAGCAAAACTTCCAAAGGTGGGCGACATCCAGTGTTGATGGGGCTGTGGAGGAAGCGGAACCCTCAGACACAGCTGATAGGAATGAAAGGGTCGTAACCACTGTGGAGAGCAGTTGGCATTATCTGGTCAAGCTGAAGATACATATATCCTTCAGCCCAGCAATTCCCTATCCAGGAAGTTGCAAAGAAACCCTCCCGTGTGGGCCAGGAGATAGGACTATCCATGGCAACAGGTTTGCAATAGCAAAGTGTGGGAGTCAAGCTAAATGTCCAATGATGACACTAAGGAGAAATAAACTGCGGTGTAGTCACAGAGTGGAATGTTACACAGCAATGAAAACAAACTATAGTGTACACATCAGCAGGAATAAATCTCACAAACCATGGTAAGTGAAAAAATCAGCTGAATGAGGATGTGTACAGTATGATGCCATTTATATGAAGCTTTAAGATGTGCAAGACAATATCATATATTTATGGATGCATCCATATTGAGTAACATAAAAATGAATGCGTGAAATGATAATTATGGAATTCAAGACAGGGATGGCCCCTGGGGAGAGCAATGGGATGGAGGAGGAATATCAGGGGGTTTCAAATGCATCTGTAATTTTTAAAATTGTGGTGAAATATATATAAAACACAAAATTTGCCTTTTAATCATTTTTAGGTGTAGCATTCAGTGGCATTAATCACATTCACAATATTGTGCAACTATCACCGGTCTCTATTTCTAAAACTTCCTTCGTCACCCCAAGCAGAAACTCTGTGCCCATTAAGCTCCCCATTCCCCTCACCCCAGACTCTGGTAACCTCTAATCTACTTTCTGTCTTTATAAATTTGCCTATTCTAGACATTTTCTATAAGGAAAGTCATATAATATTTGTGCTTTTGTGTCTATCTTCTTTCACTTAACATGTTTTCAACTTTCATCCAGGTTGTAGCCTAGAGCAGAACTCATTACTTTTCAGGGCTGAATAATATCCCATCGTATGGATATGCCACATTTTGCTTCTCCATTCGTCTCTTGGTAGACAGGTGAGTTGTTTCCCTTTTGGCTGTTGTGAATGATGCTGCAATGAACATTAGTGTACAAGTATCTGTTTGAGTCCCTGCTTTCAGTTCTTTTGGGTGTGTACCTAGGAGTGGAATTGCTGGGTCATATGGTAATTCTATGTTTAGCTTTTTGAGAAACCTGAAATGTTTTGTTTTTAGGCTGGCTTGTGGGTCTTTATGTTATACTCTAGGCCTTTTCTCTATGACTGAAATATTTTATAAATTTCAAAAGTAGAATGAGTTGGGCTTCCCTGGTGGCTCAGTGGTTAAGAATCACCTGCCAATGCAGGGGACAAGGGTTTGAGCCTTGGTCCGGGAAGATCCCACATGCCGTGGATCAACTAGGCCTGTGCGCCACAACTACTGAGCCTGCGCTCTAGAGCCTGTGAGCCACAACTACTGAGCCCGCGTGCCACAACTACTGAAGCCCGTGCGCCTAGAGCCCGTGCTCCACAACAAGAGAAGCCACTGCAATGAGAAGCCCACGCACCGCAACGAAGAGTAGCCCCCACTCGCTGCAACTAGAGAAAAGCCCGCACACGGCAACAAAGACCCAACACAGCCAAAAATTAAATAAATAAACAAACAAATAAATAAATAAAATTGGAAGCCACCATTTGCACTGTTAATATCTTCTGACCTGCATCATAATTCAAAGCTCTTTGAGGGAGCGTACGTGGCTATTGGCTCTCAGTTTCATAATGGCCAGTTAGAGCTCCTGCCCGTTCTAGCCCATGCATAATGCTGAAACGTCCACGCCGCTCTAGAAGACACTCGAGCCAGCCCCTGGGCTCCAGCAGTCCCCAGGCCTCTTAGGGTGGGGGCAGAGAGGGCTGCTTCATCCTTGCTGTCATCTAAGCCTCAGCCTACACACCTTGTCCTTCAGCAGGTTACTTCTGGAGCTTCCCCTAAGGATTCAGCATTATCCCTCCCTGGCATCTGATCTCCAGCCAGAGGCAGCCTGATCCTGGGCCAAGCCCCTCCTGCCAGGTGAGCTTCTCCCCTCGGCCTCTTTCCAATCCAGCAGCCCAGACCATGGCCTGTGTGGAGAGGGAGAGAGAAGCGTAGTCCCTCCCCTCAGCCCCTGGGTGTAAGTCCTGGGTCAGCCTCCCGTGACCTTGGGCCAGGTCCTCCATCTCCAGGCCTCAGAAAGTGGGAGTTGTGGGTGCTGACAGACCTGTGGTCTGCACACCACTGAACAGGTGTCCCAGGAGGAAAAGGAGACATCTCTTTGAGCCATTTAGCCCATCACGACAGCTCCAAGAACATTTGACATCTGTGAAATAACATCATTTGGTAAGTGTTAACTTTTCCTCACTGGTAGGCCCAGTGCTAGTAAACGTACTGTGACGAGTATAATGTGTTGATGAAAGGTGTATAATAAATTATCAGAAAGAGCTGCATTTTTAATATTGCTTAATATATCCAGTTTGCCTCTCAGCAGCCACAGGCTATATGGCAACCGCTTCCATCGACTCACTGTGCATCAACTTACACGCTTCCCGGGCTGAGGCCCCGGCGTGGGCTGAGGAAGAGGCAGGGGAGGCCAGAGTGGATGGCTCCCCGTCCCTTCCTGATTTGCTCTCTGTCCTCTGGAATCGAAAGAAAAATGGGGCTTTGTTCACCATCAGGCCCCCTGCAGGACGCAGCCTGGAGCCTGTCACAGGGTAGGTGCTCAATAAATATTTGTTGCAGTGTGGATTCTTAGAGAAATGAATGGACAAGGGCCCCCAGAAGTCCCCTCTCCATCAAACAGCAAGTGCTTGGAATTTTTCCAACAGCCTCTCGTTTGGTTTAAATTTGGGTTAAAATTTTCTATCAATACAGAGAAACTTCTATCAGCACAGCAAGCCTAGAGCTCCTCCAGTAATCAGGGAAGGGTGGAGAATGGGGGTTCACGTTAGACCAGGGCCAGGGAGGGTCCTTCCTCCCAGGGCACACGGACACCAGCAGAGACGCCAACCAAGGACGTCCAGCCAAGTGCAGGGTCGAGGTCATTTCCTCTAAATGCCTCTCACCTACTGGAAGGAAAGGCTTTTAACTGGTCGCTCTCAGCCAGGAAAGAAGTCACAATGCCTGACGTGGGGTGTTTCAGACTCCCTGTTGGGAGGTTGGCCTCAGATATGCCACGTGTTTCTCCAGTGGTCATCCTGGCATTCACTGACTGGATGCTTTGGAGGCTGGGCCCTCCACTCCCACTTCTTCCAGACCCTCCCTAGAGCCAGCACCTGCCGAGCCAAGAGCCGGCGGCTGATCCTCCAGAAAGCCAGACCCACAGAAAGTCAAGAAGCCAGGAGGAAGTGATCAGCCCCCTCTGTCCCCACTCCCAGTGAACTCAAGGGCAGAGCCTTGCTATCAAAAGGGCACAGGGTCAGGACATCCAGGCTCTCATTCCCAGTCACTCGACCTCCTGAAGCTTCAGTTTCCCCATCTGTAAGACAACACTCTCGTGCTCCTCAAGTGAATGAATTATGAAATGATGGTTCAGTGCCTGTATTTTAGTACCCTGTGTCATTACATAATCGCTTTGTGAAGCAGCCACCTCTAGCACAGAAGATGTCACTCCGTGCCTATTTAAGGACTAATCCCCTTAAGCATTCCTGGAAATGGGAAACCCACTCACTGTGTTAGGCTTCCAGGCTCTCCTGTCCCTCCCTTGGCCTTTGACTCTTGGAAGGCTGAATTTCTCTCCTACCAGGATCCCAGATGGTCCTTAGGGAGCCCCCAGGCTGGTTCATTCCCACTGTAACCCCTAAGACTCTTGGCCCCCTCTCTCTTCCTCCTCAGTTCGGGCTGTCCCCAGCCAAGAAGCCTCAGGAGGAGCTCTGGGGAGCAAGAGTTTACCTGTGTTTCCAGCTCTGCTCTCTAGGGGTGAGGAGGGAAAGGCGGGGATGGGGGCAGTGGAAGCCTCCAAAAAGTCAGGACCCCAGCTCTGCCACCAGCCAGCAGTCACCTGGGCAAGTCACTGTGTCTGAGCTTTAATCTCCTCACCTGCAAAATGGGAACATTGTACCCTGCCTACATCGTGGGGTGATAAAAGGAATCAGTGAGATAACAGCTGTTGAAGGCTCTTGACAGAGTATACCATAGGTTTCAAGGGTGGGTGGTGACCTTCACCATCCATTTCAGAACTTGTCGTGAAACAACTTGCGGATCTCCATCACATGTCTCACCAATGAGTCTCATCTCCCGAAGGGAAGGGTGAAGAGAAAGCCGACGCTGGTGAGCACCTCTTATCTGCCATGCTCTGTGCTAGATGCGGCCTCCCCACGATGCTGTGAGGTTGGAAGAAGCCCCATTTCACAGCTGAGGAAACTGAGCTTCAGAGAGAGCCAGTGATCTGCCAGAATGATGCAACTGGAAGTGATGAAGGTGAGGCCTCCTCTCTCTTCTCTCTGCTCTCCACACCTCCACAGGGGTTATGGTAGGTGGAGGGGCACAGACTTGGGGTCCTGCGTTCAGTTTTCCTGGAAGGGACCCAGCCAAGAAGATAAGCATTTCTGATGTTCAGTGGAAACCAGAGAGTGAGCAGGATTCCGTCTGTGCCCAGGGCTTTCTGGGGACACACCTGTATAAGCAGCAGCCGTTCCCAACAGAGCGTTGTTCCCGGGAAAGCAGGACAGCAGCCAGGGCTGGGCGTTTGTTTGGTTATCCAACCGTGTGGGAAGCCTGAGCCTGTGGGCTGGCCACGCCCTGCCGTTCCACCTCTGCCTGGCTCATCATTCCCTGGGGATGCCCAGCCCTGCCTGCCCTCATCCTCTCCTGACCACGGCTTATGGTCAAGGTCCTCACCCACCCTGTCCCCATGCGGGGCGGGCGGGGGCTGGGTCCCTCAACCTACTCACGGACCAAGTGAGAGACTGACTCCTGGTTACAGAGAGTGTGTTTGTATGTGACCTGAGAGGAAGGGTGAACAAACTGTGCCAGTAGTGACCTTGTACAGCTGTGGATGTCTTGCTCGTGTGTGAGCATCCTGTCCGGCACTCCTAGGAGTGTGGCTGTGTGTCCTGCTAGATTGGGGGTTGGGAGGTGCCTTGAGTCCCCTGATCACTTTTTGGGTGTGTTCGTATGTCCTGTTAGGTGTGCTGGGGACAGGGGTGCCCTGGGTCCCCTGACCACCTCGACGAGCGCTGTTTGTGTGTCCTGTTAGGGATGTGTGTGTCCTGTTAGGGATGTGTGTGTCCTGTTAGGGACGTGTGTGTACTGGGGGGTATACGGTGCCACCGCCGCCTCAGGCAACTCTGTACGGGTACGTGTGTCCTGCAGGTGGGAGCAGTGGGAGCTTCCGCCCAGGTCTGCACACGTTTCTGTGCGCTGGGAGTGTCCTTGCACACCGGTATGTGTCCTGTGTGAACGGAGCCCAGAAAGTGCGGGCACGCGCGGGAAGGTGCGGGTCCCTGCTCAGCTCCCCGCCCGTCCTGCGGTGCGTGAGTGGAAGGCGCCCGGTGGCCCTGCCCGCCGATTGTGCGCGCGCGGGGTCCCGGGCCAGCGTGCGCGCCGGTGTGAGTGCGAGTGAGTGCGGCGCCGCTCAGCTCGCTCCGCGCCGCGCCGCCCTCGCCGCCCGCACTCTCGCACTGCTCGGCGGCTGCCGGTGACGCGGGCTGGGCCCGCCCCCTGCCTGCCGGCCCTTGGCACTCACTCGCGCCGGCCGCCGCCGAGCAGGCAGCAGCCGCGTCAGGGCCGTCCGGGGGCGCCGCCGGCGATGCCCGCAGCCCCCGCCGCTCCCAGCCGAGCCTGCTGAAACGCCCCCGGGCCGGGGCCGCGCCGAGTCTGGCCGGGCCGCGCCCGGGCGGGGCCGCTCTGCCTGCATGACCCTCCGGCGGCGCGGGGAGAAGGCGACCATCAGCATCCAGGAGCATATGGCCATCGACGTGTGCCCCGGCCCCATCCGGCCCATCAAGCAGATCTCCGACTACTTCCCCCGCTTCCCGCGGGGCCTGCCGCCGGACGCCGGGCCCCGCGTCGCTGCACCCCCGGACGCCCCCGCGCGCCCGGCCGCGGCCAGCGCGGGCCGCCGCAGCCCCTCCGACGGCGCCCGCGACGACGACGAGGATGTCGACCAGCTGTTTGGAGCCTACGGCGCCAGCCCCGGCCCCGGCCCCGGCCGCAGCACGGCGCGACCGCCTGCCAAGCTGCCCGAGGACGAGCCGGACGCCGACGGCTACGAGTCCGACGACTGCAGTAAGTTTCCCACCCGCCGGCTTCTCGCCCCCGCCCCTGCGCGGCTGCTCGCGCTCCCGACCTCGCCCGCCCTCGGATCCCCCGCGATCTCGGTTCCCCCGGCACACCCCTCGCTGTGTCGCTACCCCCGGCCGCGATGTGCGCTCTCCGCGCGCCCGGCACACACAGCCCCGACACAGCCCCCGAGAAGATCGGAGAGGTGGGAAGTTTGGGGGCCCCCCGGGGGTGTCCCATTTCCGGGGCCCAGCTCCCCGGAGCCCGCGCCGCGCCCCCTCTCGGCCCGCCCGCTGGGAGCCCCGGCGCGGGCGGCGGCTTTTGTTCCCAGGCAGGGCGGATCTGCGCCCCGGGGAGACACCAGTTGCTGCCGACCGCGCGGTCGCTCCCCTCTCCTGAGCCCGCGGCGGACCGGCCCCTCGGCCGAGGGTCAGGCTGGGCGAGAGGCAGAGGGCGCCCGGGGTCCGGGCCGGGCGGCCTCCCTGGTGGGGCCGGCGGCCGCAGAGCGCGGCGGCTTGGCTGGCGTGGGGGCCGAGGGCCAGGGGACCGCGGGGCCGCTTGTCCTTTGGAGAAACCTTGGTGGTTCCTCCTCCCGCGTCCGTTGGTCCCGCCGCTGCTCTCGACCGGGCCGCCGACCTTCGCCCACCTGTTACACCCGCTTCCCCGGCCGGGAAGGGTCCCCCACCCCAGCCCGCGCCTCCTCCTCCGGGGCTGAGCCCCGAGCCCCAGGGAGTAGGCAAGCACCAGGGCTCCCGGGGCCTCCGGGGCCGAGGCCCGGCCGGCTGGCGCTCCTGGCGCCTTTCTGGGCTCTGAGGGTGCCCGCGCAGGGACTGGAGGGGAAACCGAGAACGAAGAGGTCGCCGGGCGGTGCGGGAGGGGTTTACGCGGGACTGGGGTGGGGATGGGGCAGCGCTGCTCGTCAGGCCCCCAGCCCAGCTGTAGCCCCAGCCGCGTCACTCTCAGGTGGAAAACCCTAGTCAGACGCCGGCATTGCCTGGGAGGCGGACCTTTCCCGGGGCAGGGGTCGCTCGCCGACTTCCCCCAGGCTCCCCGGGTCCCATCCCCCGCGCAGCGCAGCGAGGGTGGCTGCGTCTGGCTTGAATGCCCACATGGGCCTCAGGTTGGGGGTCTAGAGTTTCCCCCAGAATAAAATGTGCCTCTGGAAGCTGACAGTGGGGGTGACCACTGCGGGAAGAGGTGGGGCCCGACCTCTCATCACCCTACCTAGGGAGGCCCAGGAGGTGCAAGTGGGAGGAGGCCTGTCAGACCGTGGGTCGCTCGGAGCCGGGCCTGTGCTGGGAAGCTGCCTGCTCTGCACTTTCTCGGGCCTGGACCACAGCCTTCTGGCCAAAGTCTGGCATAATGAGGCCCTGCCCTCTGGGCATGGGGATGGGGAGCAGTCCTCTCCGTCCACTTTCCTGCCGGCCTGGGGAAACTGGGTCGGGAGAGTCTATTGCCCTCCGGGCTGTGACCTTAATCTTCACCACCCCCCCCAGCTCCTGGCACCCTGGGCAAGGTGCACCCCCTCACTTGCTGTGCCTTTGGGCAGGCCCTAACGGAGACTCAGGTCACCCCTTTGCATGTCCTGAATCTTCAGCCAGCTCCAGAAGAAGGGGTGAGGAACTTGTTCCCATTTCCAGCATCTTTCCCGCTATGCCAAGGGAGCAAGCGAGAAGGGCAGGGCTTCTGCCTGAGCTTCAGGCCCTCCTGGTGCCACCCAGGGCCCTCTGATGACATACGGCTAAGAGCTGAGAAATCTGGTTGTTTCTTTTGGCTGTCCCTGAACCCACAGGCAAGGAGGGGACCCGAAAGCGCCCCATCTTCAGTCCATCCACTCAGCAGTCTTCACAGAACACTCTCCTAGCAGCAGAGAGGGAACAGGGCTGGGGCCCCGGACCCAGAGAGCTCCTTGTCCTGCCAGGGGACAGACGCACTTGAGGTCAGCGGTACAAGGTCTGACACAGCCTTGTCAGCCTGAACCATGGGCTGGCCACACCCATGTCACCAGGGCACTCTGCTGAAAAGAGCCAAGGAGGACGGTGTGTGGCTGAGCCAGGGCCAGCTTGGCCCCCTCATTCCCTTCAAGGGGCAGCCACCCTGGGCTTAGACCCCCTCAGTGGCCGAACAAACATCCCACCATGGGAGCACAGAAATCTTGGCTCCTGCCCATGGGGGGACCAGGTTCTGGGGTAGAACTGCTCTCTGCCCAATACTCCAGGCTTTACCCCCGTCTCAGCTCTGACAACCAGATCCCCACAATAAGCCTAAATGATTCAAGCCAGATGGTTCATTACAGCTTTAGCCAGGGTTATGCTATTTGCTGCCCTAATTATTGGATTATGTCTGTTCTAACAAAAAGAAATTAGGACGGTTGCTCTGTTGTCCAAGGCCAAGAGTGAAGTGCTGTTTATTTATTCGGCCTTTTGTTCCTTCTCTTTAAAGCCCATCCTTTATTAATTCACCTCAAGGCATAAGCACAAAATTGACAGGTTCCAAATTGATCTAATAGAGGAGCGCTGATGGGGAGAAGATGCAGAAATGTTATAGTTAGAAGTGTCCCCCCAGTGCCCTTCCCCTCCCAGTGGTCCACAGTGCAGCCTGGCTAAGCTGGACTCTGCTGCTTGCTGCCCTCCTGATGGGTCCTATGTCCCACCCTCCGCATGTGCTGCTCCCCTGCCTGAGATGCCCTCCCACCCAATCTCCACCTGTGGAAACAGTCCATTCTTCAAAGCTGTAATGACTAGGATATTTGGGGGTTATAGGTAACAGAAAAAAATTCAGAGTGCCTTAAACAGTGAGGAGTGTCGAGGTCATGTGGCACTGGGGTAGATTCATGCAGCTGCTCATCAGCAGCGTCAGTGGTGATGGTTCTATCTTTCCACATGGCCATGCCCTTTTCCTCTTAGGCTGACCTCCCTCATGGTTCAAGGTGGCTGCTGCAGGTCCAGACATCACATGTAATAGTAAGATCCTAAATTTGATAAGGATCAGTTTCCTCTCCCATGTCTCAGTTTAAAAGTGAGGAAGCCTCTCCCAGAAGTCCCCAGGAGATCTGTCCTTCTGTCTCGTTGGCCAGAATTACATCTCTTGCCCATGCTTACACCTGCCCCTGCATGATTCACCCTGGGCTAGGTCAGGACTGATCCCCACAGAGGCCTGGAGCAAGGATGGAGGGGAAGAATCGCTGTTAGGCCTGCCCAGAAGTCCCTCAGCTCGAATAATTTCCCTCTGCCCACTGGCTGTGATTCCCTTTCCTTGGAGCCAAGTCATATTCTACCCGGACCGTATTTCTATGCATTTAACCTTATAAGACCAACTAGGTGTCGGGCACTCTGCTGAGTGTGGAGGTTCCAGAATGCCTGAGACATGATCTCTGCCGTCAGGGAGTTCATGGAAACCATGACACACAAGCAGCCCAGCAGTGAGGACAGGGAGTCAGGAACCCAAATGGGAAGCACTGGCTTGCACAGAGTTCCCCCACAGAGAGGGTGCTCTGAGGCTGGGAGGAGGGAGGACGCAGCCTGGCTTAGTGGAAGGAGGAAGAGTCCAGTGGCTGGAGCAAGGGGCAAAGGCCTCTGATGATGAGGCCGAAGCGGCCATATCACAGTGGGCCTTGAATGCTACACCAAGGAGGTTGAACCGAGTCCAGATGGCAGTGGAAAATTTTTGAACAATGTAAAGCAGGGGAATTAATAGGTTTATAAAAGTCCTAACCCTCTGCCTCTGAGCTCCCGAGAAGCAGGGCTATATGATGTGTGGCTCATTCCTCTTTGTACCCCCTGCAGCGCCTGGTCAGTGCCTCAGTTTCCCCAACTATGAAATGCTTTCGACGCAGGCTTGATCATTTTCTGTGGTTCTTGCCATGGTTTTGTTGTTGTTGTTGTTGTTTTTAAACTATTCCAGAGGCTGACATTTTTCTTAAAAAAACAAAACAAAACCAGGGCTGGTTTCCTGCTCCCAAGGGTGTACAGGTGAGGAAAGTCCAGGTGCAAACCAAGGTCAAAATGATGCTGTCAGTCTCCATCAGCAGAGCAGAGGGATGTGCTGCCTTAGAGGAACTGACAGGGGCTGGAGCTTGATTTTCTCTGAATTAGCCCCATTAAAGCTCTATAATTATCAACAAGCTGGTGACAACTCTCAAAGGCCCATTAGTGACCAAGCCTCATTATTTATCCAAGGCTGTTAACTTCAGCCAGGAGGTGTGATCTGAGTGGCTGGAGGACAGGACCCTGTGGCTCACACAGACAAGCACCTTCACCTGCCCTCAGGGCCCGCCTGGCCTGCACAAGCCCGGGGGGTTTTCAACTCAGAGGCTCCTCCAGGGCGGTGGCTGAGCCCTTCCCACTCCCCACACCCCAAGAGCAATTCTGTTATTCTCTCTCTTTTGTTTCTCCGTTGCACCCTCTCAAGAGTTCAGCTAAACAAAGCAGCAGAAAAAAATTTTTGGAAGCCACTAAGCTTTAAGGCAGGAGCTATCAGGATGGAAGTGAAGAGGCTTGGATTCTGCTTCCAGCTCTGCTGTGCCACCCTGACCAAATCACCTCCCCTCTCTGAGCCTCATTTCTCCAAATAGGAAATAAAGACTTTGGGCGATGAGCCCTCTCAGAGAGCTCCACCACCGGCAAGTCTCTAAAAATGGTGACTGAGCTTCTATTTATAAACTATTATTTCTTATAAAACTTGCATTGGAGTTCAAAGAAATTCATCAACCCCATCCTGGGGCAGCACTGGGCTTGCTGTTCCTTCCTGGGAAGCGAATACCCGTGTTGGTTTCACTGAGCAGCATTGGGCCTTCCTTAAACACGGATGTCTGTAGAGCCAGTGGAAGGGACGCCTCTCCCCGCCTGGAGCTGAATTTCCCAGTGGGGACTCTGTCTGCTGGCTTGTCCTTCTCTGGAATTGGGAACCGGGCAGAGATCGTGGACTGTGTTGTTTTAATAGATGAGCATCACACCACATCTCTGCTCCCATGCGAAGCTGGAGAATGAGTTGGTTTGGATGGACTGGCCGTGTGGATTGAACATCTGCTCTTTGCTGGTGTCAGAGGTGTGGCCAAGGCATGGTCCCTGCCCTCAGGAGGCTAATGTCTGGGGGGCACAAGCCACAGGTTAGGTCTGAAGGGGACAGCAGACTGATTTACTGTCGCGCAAAGCCAAGAGCTTTAGAGACTATTATTACAAAAGCCTGGGCCTGGAGAAGCTTGGGCCCATGGCTGTTAGTTGTTACAGACGTGGTGATAGATCACTCTCTTACAGCACCTCACCTGCTTACCCGCACAGAGGGGAGCTAAGATACAGGCAGCAAAAGGCCAGATACACCTGGACTAAAGCACGCATGCTCTGCTCAGGGAAAAGGACTTTAGGCTCCACTCAAGGCCTATTGACTTTTTTTTTTTTTTTTGGCTGCGTTGGGTCTTCGTTGCTGCACGCGGGCTTTCCTCTAGTTGCGGTGAGCGGGGGCTACTCTTCGTTGCGGTGCACGGGTTTCTCATTTCGGTAGCCTCTCGTTGCAGAGCACGGGCTCTAGGCGTGTGGGCTTCAGTGGTTGTGGTGTGCAGGCTCCGTAGTTGTGGCGCACGGGCTTAGCTGCTCCGCGGCATGTGGTATCTTCCCGGACCAGGGATTGAACCCGTGTCCCCTGCATTGGCAGGCGGATTCTTAACCACTGCACCACCAGGGAAGTCCCATGGCCTATTGACTTTTAGTTTAGAAACAATTTTAACAAGTATTCTCACCTGGTTTCATAGAAGAAACAAGTAACTAGTGAATAGGAGAGAGAGCTGTTTGTGCTTCCAGGGGCAAGTACTCTAACAGGATTTTCAAACTGATGGCAAAGGAGGAGGCGGAAAAAATGAAGAAAACCTCAAAAAAGAGTGGCCACCTGGGATCCCTCGGTGGAGGAATCATCTCACCTGCCCTTCTGGGTCTGGGCTGGGACCCTGACACACAGAACAGTAACCGTAGTCATAGCAATGACTCAGGTTATTCCGAAAAGTGTGATTTGTGTATTCTGCTCACGAAGGCTGGGAGGGGAGTGATCCAATTCGGAATGAGTTCATTCCAGAAAGTGTCTCAGAGGGGCAAGTACAGTTATCTAGAAGAATCACCTAAATGGATCTGCTCTTTCTATAATTGTCTACTGAGTACTTTCTGTACCCCAGGCATGGTGTTAAAGCACAATGCCATGAGGTGGATGCTGTTGTGTCTCCATTTTGCAGATGAGGAAACTGAGGCACACTGAGGCTAGATACACTGTCTAAGGTCACACAGCAAGGAAGTGCAGAGCCAGGATATGAACCCAGGGTCAGACGTCAGAGGGCAGGTCTCGCACCCTACGGGTGCCCCCGCGAGACAATGACAGAGACACTGAGCTGTGTGCCTGACCCTGTGTTAGAAGCTGGGGTGCAAGACAAGTAGTGGCTGGGCTCGGCCAGCAGGCTGTGGTTTGCTCTAGACCCACACTGGGCATCCCTGGCCTCCCCCAGAGCATCACTCCAACCACTCCGCCCCCCACCCTCTGGGTTGGCCTGTGGTTGGAATGCCCCTTCCCCCAGCCCCAAGGTGCACTGGCCAAGCCCTACTCGTCTTGCATGGCTCAGGTGAAGCGTCACTTCCTCCAGGAAGCCTTTCCTGATGGCCCCAGTTCACATCCAGGCCAGGCGTCCCCCCTGAGCCCTCCATCAGTCCTGGCCCACTAGGCTTTGTCCTGACCAACCCTTTTCATCTGTTCCTCCTATTAAGCTGTGCTTTCCTCGGGGCAGGAACCCTGTCTTATTGATACCTTCGTTCCCGGAGTCTGGCATATTGTAAACACTTGGTAAAGAATGAATGAATGAATGAATGAATGAATGAATGAGATGCCAGTTGACCAGCCCAGCAGCCTGCAAGGAGGATCTGGGCTTCTGAAGACATGCTGTGAATGTGTACCTCGCAGGGGAGAGATTTGCCCCTGAGGTCTGCTCCGACCCACAATCCCAGCCTTCAGGCCGGGAACCATGTCGGTGAGAAAAGCCACAGCTGCCGCGTGTTATCACGCCCGAGGGTGGCAGCACCCTCTTCCCCGCCCTCGGGAATCACTCACTGTATTTCAGAGGCTGAGGGTAGCAGCATGCGGGCCTAGCTCGCTCCTCACACCCTGCCCAGGGCTCCCGAGGGACCAGGGAGACGAGGGAGCCGCAACCCCAAGTGCTGCTGGCGGGTGGTGAGTGGGCCAGCCAGTCGGCCGGGCCGGGGCCTGCAGTGCTGCAGAGCCTGACCCCTCTGCCTTCTCGCACACCCCGGGACCGTTAAGAGGCAGGGGGAGCTGGGGTCTAGAGCCCTGGCCGGTGGCTGCAGCAGGAGGACAGGAACCCCTTTAGCTGAGCGCGCAGCACACGTGGCCCCACCCTGGACCAGCCACGGGCCGCGAGGCACGGCGCAGGCGTCAGGGGCCCGCTGCCCGGCTTTGACTCTCAGTTCACCGCTCGCGGTGTCTGGAGGTGACGGGCCTAACCCCCGAGCCTCCTCCCCAGGGTTGGGGGGGTCGGTATGCAGCAGGTGCTCTGCTGGTGGCAGTCAGCGCGGTCACCGTGGCACCCCGTCCGGCCGCGCAGGGGTGGCTGACGCTTCTCCGCCATGTGGGCCCGGCGTGACCTGAGCCCTCCCTGTCTGCAGCCGCCCTGGGCACGCTGGACTTCAGCCTGCTCTACGACCAGGAGAACAACGCTCTCCACTGCACCATCAGCAAGGCCAAGGTAGGCCCCACCTGTGCGCAGACGGCGGGGAGGGAGTTCTGGCTTCAGTCATCTCAGCTGCTCCTGAGGCGAAGCTGCCTCCCCTACGGCGAGGCTTTCAGGGGAAAGAGTAGAACAGAGAAGCCGGAGAGAACGGGGGTGGGGGGCAGCTTTCAGGAGACAGAGGCCCCAGAGCTGGGGAGCTGTCGAAGGAGGGAAGGCCGGGCGGGGAGGTGACAGGCCTGTCCTGCAGGCCAAGAGGAAGGGTTGGACTTGGGTGCCTCCGGACTCCCCGAGGAGGCTCCGGACGCTGACGCCACACCAGGCGGGGGATTAGTCTCTGGTCGCACCGGCCTGAGCTTGCTCTCTGGGTGGAGGCGTGGGCGTCTGTAAACCCCACGCTGGTCCTGGCACCCGTCAGCTCTGTTCTCAGCCACGCTGTTCCCTTCGTCCCCACACCGCGACGCTCCCCCTGGGAGGAAGGTGCCCAAGTTGATGCTCTCCCGCAAGGTAAGGGCAGCCGTGCGGCCTGGTAGACCTCCCGGTAGAGCAGTGGAAGGGCCTGGGCCCGGCTCAGAGCGAGGAGCTTCCGGCATCGCTGCCCGCGCCCAGCCCCGCACCACCAGCACCGCAACCCGCGAGCTCCTCCGCCCCTCCTCCCGCCCTGCCCGTGGCTCTGCTCCCCCAGAGGGGCAGGCTGCCTGGTTCGGCCCCGGCTGTGCCCCACCCGGCCTGGGCCGCCGTGGCAGGGGTGAGCAGTGTCCCTGTTGGGCCAGCACCACCCCCGCCCCTGCCTTCTCCTCTGGGAGCTGCTCGGGCTGTGACACAGGGCACGCCCTGCCTTCCTCCCTGCCCTCCTCGAAAGGGCTCCAGACCTGCCCTAGGTACAGAGCTGGGAATCTGATAACCCCCGGCTGTGCTGAGGTGGAGGGCAGGGTGCACGGCCCCGGCAGACCTCTTTCCCTCTCCCTCCACCCAGCTGTGTAGAGGTTGTCCAGGCCTGGGGACTGGGAATGGGCACTGGCTGCCAGGCTGCTCGGGCCAGAGCCGTCCCTTCTCCCCACCCAGACTCCAGGCCCCTCCTGTGCTATGTGCCCCGCCTTCCCTACCCAGGCTCTAGAGGGGCTATGTGGGTGTACTGGGTGTGTGTGTGTATGTGTGTGCACACGCGTGTGTCCACTTGGGTTTGTATCACTCAATGCATTGGAGATGGGGGATGGGAGGACCCCGAGCCATGGTCGCTCCCACAGTCTCCAGTTCATCCTCTGCTTAGATCCAGTTCTGCAGGGGAGGGGGCGGTGCAGGCATCGGAGGAGCTGGGGCTGGGCTGGGGTGTGGGGTGTGGGGAGGAGCCCCAGGGGGTAGGAAGGCTGAGGCCGACAGGCATCCTCTGGGAGGATGCCAGATGCCCCAGCACTGGACCCTCCCTCTAGGTGAGCACAGCTGCCTCAGTTTGCTCATCTGTAAAATAGGGTTAATCATCCCCACGTATGTGGTGGTTGTGAGCATTAAATGAGTGAGTGCTCAGTACCTAATCCTGTCCTGCAGGACAGGGCCTGGCGGCAGACACCCCCCACCCCGCACCACACGCACGCACGCACATACGGGCACTCATATCCACAGCAGAACTGGAAAGTTCCACTTTTGTGCGAAAGGATGAGAGGTGGGATGAGAGGCCTGTGTTGGGAAGGTCTGCCTCTCTGCCACGGTGCACGCAGGGCCACCCGGCCAAGCCTCCTCCTGGAGCCGGCCCCACGGAGCAGGGCAGAGCTGGAGCCCAGGTAGCTCCCGGCACAGCTCAGATGCCTCCACCCTCAGCCGCTTCTCCGGCATCTTCCAAGGGGCCCGGCATTTAGGGGAAGGGGGAAGCAAATGCCCCACCAGCAGGCCCCGTGTCAGCATTGCTTCCTCAGCTCCCCCAACAACCCTGAGATGTGGGGGCTATTAACCCATTTTACAGATGATAAAGCTGAGGCTCAGGAGGCAGATGAAGTCATCCACTTACCCAGCTGATAAGTGCAGGAGCTGAGACCTGAACCCCGGCCAGCCTGGCTCTAAAACCCGTGGGCCCCTTCCCAGTAGCAGAGCAGTGCTGGTTGGAGGTTGGAAGACCCCACCTCAGATCTCAGCCCCTACCTGGGAGCTCCTCCGAAACAAGGTGGGGAGGGGGAAGAAGAGCCTCAGCTCCCCTGGGAAGTGGGGGAGGTGGGCTGGTCATGAGCAGCCAACTTGTAGCTCATCTTTTTTTTTTTTTTTTTTCTTTTTGCGGTATGCGGGCCTCTCACTGTTGTGGCCCCTCCCGTTGCGGAGCACAGGCTCCGGATGCGCAGGCCCAGCGGCCATGGCTCACGGGCCCAGCCGCTCCGCGGCATATGGGATCCTCCCAGACCGGGGCACGAACCCGTATCCCCTGCATCGGCAGGCGGACTCTCAACCACTGCACCACCAGGGAGGCCCTGTAGCTCATCTTTGAATGAGGTTGTGAGGTTGCCATCTCTACCCCACACGTGCCCCAGCAGCCTTCCTCCATCCCCGTGTGCCGTCCCGGGAGCGTGAGGTCAGCTAGGCCCCTGTCTGTTTATGGTTCCGTGAGTTCCTTGGCTGTGCACACTTGACTGGTGGTTGAGTGAGTGAGGGGTGCCACCTTGTGGAGGGACCCTCCATGGCCGGCCAGCCTGTGTGGCCTCTGGGGACACAGACTGGCAGGGGGCTGTGGCAAAGCCAGAGAGAACTTGAGCCTGGTCTCCAGGACACAGAACGTTTTCCCGTGGCTGCAGAGGGAAGCGTGTGGATGAGCAGACAGAGGGTCACAAGGGCCTAGGGTCTGTGAGGGAAGTCGCAGTGCATGGGGAGCAGGGAGAAGGGGGATCGGGAGGAAGGAAAGGCCTGACCACAGCAGGAGAACGAGAGCCTCATTCAGAGAAAGTGAGTCACCTGGCCTCCAAGATAAGGAAAACAGAAAGAGGCTGATCTGACCAAGGCACCCCGTGTCGCCTGCCCAGGGCCAGACGTTTGGGGCGGGGGGTTGGGGGGAGATCACCCCCCATTCTGGGCGTGTGGGGCAGGATTGCTTCTGTGAAGAGGGTCGTGAATGGACCCAGCCAGGAGGCCCAGGGGGCAGGGATGCCTGCTGACCCAGGTGCCTGGAGGCCTTGGCAGCTGTGTCCCCAAGCCCCCAGTTACACCCTTTGCCATTCTCCTCTGCTCAGGGCCTGAAGCCAATGGACCACAATGGGCTGGCAGACCCCTATGTCAAGCTGCACCTGCTGCCAGGAGCCAGTAAGGTAAGGGGCCTGCCTGTCGTAACTGGGGCCCAGGCTGGGCTTGGGGCACCCAGGGAGGCCCACAGCTCCCACACCCACTCAGAGCCCAAGCAAGGTGAGGGGTTCACTCCACCTCCACCCAGAGCACCCAGTCACCCCCACACCCTCTAGGCCTCCCAGGGACCTTGAGTCACCACCACCTGCCTACTGAGTTGGGGAAACTCCCTGGGAGACTTTCTAGGCTAGCGTTTTATAAGAAACACTCTCAGCTGGACGTTAATACTGTGTGTAAACAAAGGGTTCTGTGGCCAGATAACACTGGGAAACATTGTTAAACAGGTTTCTTTACTGCAGGACTTACCAGAGCCTTTAATGTGTTGATGGGCTGCTCTGTGATGCCCCACAAGGGGGATGGAGTAGTCAGCAACTGCCCAAATTATTTGACTACAGAACCCTTGTTCCTGTACCAGATGACCTGACAAGCAGACCAGCCCAACAGGTGCATCTATGAAAGGAGAGGGAAAAAAATTTTTTTTAATTCTCTATGAAAAGCATCAAGGTGGCCTTCAGCACTAGAAGATCAGAACTTGATGAGACTTCCTTTCATACGTCTTACAGTTCAGTGTAGTTTTATTTGTAATGTCATGGGAGGGAAGATCACATCTTTTCAGAATTGGGTCCTTCCCTAGCCCACAGATATCTCAAGGGGTGAGTAGGGCAGACCCCATGCTAGGGGGGACTCAACTGGAGTCCAGCAGCTTTGTTTCCAAGTAGAGACCTGGGCGGAGGCAGAGGGACAGGGGACACAGGACACAGGAGCGTGAGCAGCAGAGCCCAGTGGCTGGTGTTCTTGTCCTGGCCTCCTTCTTAGAAGCCAAAGTTGGGGAGTTCCTTCCTGGCCCTCGAGTGACCTGATAGGAAGAATCAGCAGTGGGGGCAACCCCCTGAGCAGAGGGCCTCCCCCACCACTGCTCAGGACAATTGCAGACCAACTGGGGGGTCCCACCCCCAGGTGGCCACCCCGGGCTGAGGAGCCACAGGCTGCTGGGGCCTGAGTTAACTTTGGGGCCCGGGCTCCCCCTGGTCCAGGGGCGCCATCCCAGAAGGGAAGGCAGGGCTGCAGGAGAAAGGGCAGTGGACCTCCCACTACACCTGGAGGAGCAGGCTCCCCACTCCAGGCCTCTCTGTCCTCATGCTGCAGGGGGGACCCCCAGGGCTGTGAAGGCCATGCGACCAGTGGAAGGGGCCCAACTCGGGGGCTCAGTGACCATGCGTCTCTAGACTCCTGGGACCTCAAGTCGGCAGTACCTGGCTGCTGAATCCTAGGGACCCCCTATAGGATAGATTCCTTTGTAGGGCAGTTTCATAGAGCACCTTATAGAGAAGGTCGTAAAAACCAGGCTGAGAGAGATGTGGTGTTACGCCCCGGAGCCTGACCCTCAGAAAGGGTCAGTAACCCACTGGGCTCGACAGAGCTTATGTAAGTGGTGGAGCTGGGATTTGAACCCAGGGCTGTCTGACCTCAAAGCCTGGGCCGGTTTGTGGCGGACATCAAAGGGAATCGGCTACGGAAGTCAGGGTCTGAAGGGGGCAAGGCAGGTAAGGAGTCTGAGAACCAAGCTCTCTGGAAGCACTGAGGAAGGAGGGGAGGCAGCCCCCAGGTGTCCTCCAGGAGAGGTGCCTTCCCGGCAGGGGCCAGCCTGAGCGAAGGCGAGGAGGCTGAGGGAGAGAATCTAGGTCCAAGCCAGGCTTCCCAGCTGCCCAGACCACGCCTCCTGCAGACACCCTCCCCCCGCCACACACCTGGGCACGCACCTGGGAGGCAGGATTCTCCTGTTGTAGTTTCCTAGGGCTGCGCTAACAAATGACCACCAACTGGCTGGGTTACGACACCACAAATCTCATATACCTTCCGGTTCTGCAGGGTGCGAGTCCGACATAGGTCCCACTGTGCTACAATCACGTGTCAGCAGGGCTGCGTTCCATTCTGGAGGCTCGAGGGGAGAAGCTATTTCCCATTCCTTTCCAGCGTCTAGAGGCACCCCCTTTGCTTGGCTCGTGGCCCCTTCCTCCATCTTCAAAGCTGGTGTCGCCTCTCTGACTTTCTCCCCTTGTCATGCTCCTTTGGACTCTTCTCTCGCCTCCCTCTTCTACTTTTAAGGGCCCTGTGATGACGTGGGACATGGCCCACCCACATCATCCAGATAAACCCCCTGTATTGGAAGTGCAGCATCTTAACCGCTGGATCGCCAGGGAAGTCCCCAGTCGGCCTATGTTAAAGTCAGCTGATTAACAACAGCGTTAATCCCCCTTTGCCAGGGAAGAGCGCTTATGTACGGGATCTGGGGGATTGGGATGTGTTTGGGGCCATTACATTGCCCGTCACCCTCTTTGACACTCAGAGGATCGTTTTTGCTCTCTCCAGGCAAATAAGCTCAGAACGAAAACTCTCCGAAACACTCTGAACCCCACGTGGAACGAGACCCTCACTTACTACGGGATCACAGACGAAGACATGATCCGAAAGACCCTGCGGTGGGTGAGACCCCGGCCTGCCGGCTCCCGCACCCCACCCAGCCTTGTCCACAGGGCAGGCCCTCCCCACACCCCCCCGGCCCACCACCTGCAAATCCGCACTGACTTTGGAAGCAAATTGAGAGGCCCCTTTGCCCTCCAGGATCTCCGTGTGTGACGAGGACAAATTCCGCCACAACGAGCTCATCGGGGAGACGCGGGTGCCCCTCAAGAAGCTGAAGCCCAACCACACCAAGACGTTCAGCATCTGCCTGGAGAAGCAGCTGCCGGTGAGTGGGCCACAACCTCCAGTCATGGGCTCTGCAGCCGTCTAGGGCCCACCCTGCCATGAGCGCAGGGCCAGGAGCATTTATTGAGCACCTATTATGTGCCTGGCACAAGTGCAGGTGCTGGGGAGACAGATAAATCTCCCTGCCCTCATGAAGTTTGGGTGGGAGACAGACCAAAAATGAAATAAACGACCCAAACAGATAGTCTGTTCAGCAGGGATCAGGGCCGAGAAAGAAAGCATGAGAGGGGTCAGTGGGTTAGACGGGTGCTCTGGCAGGGCTCACTCGGCGAGCAGGGAATATTCCAGGCAGAGGGAACAGCAGGTGCAAAGCCCTGTATGGAAAAGCGCCCAGCCTGTGGGAGGCACAGGCAAGAGGTCAAATGAGAGGGGCAGAGCGAGCGAGGGGAGGGGGTCCTGGGAGCTGAGAGCAGAGGTTGGGGGTTGGGGAGGCTGGGAGGACTCTGGCCTTATCCCTGAGTGAGATGGGCCACAGGAGGGTGCTAGGCAGGGGCCAAGGCATCTGAGGACATTTTAACAGGCTCCTCAGAGTGGGAGGGAGTGGAAGGCCAGGGTGGGTAGACCAGCAGGGTGGAGGGAGGAGCAGGCCTCAGGCCTAGGCGGGGCAGCAGTGGAGGCAGGAGGAGGGCTGAAGATCAGCATCCTCACGCCTGGGGCCCGAGCACCTGGGAGGATGAAGGGTCATTAACTGGGATGCGGAGGACCATGGGAGGAGCAGCTGGGGGTGCTCGGAGCGCAGCTGGAACACGTTAGGCGTGAGGTGCCTGTGAGATACCCAGAGGAGACAAAATCATTCTTTCCTAGAAATTGCAATTGTTTGAAAACGTCAAAACCAATTTTGCCCCCTGGTCGTCGGCAGCAGCTGAGCCCTCCCAGAGTCTCTGAGCAATTTTCCCCTCCCCCTTCCCCTCCCCGTTCCTTCCCCTCCCCAGGCCTCCCTTCACCCAGTTCAGAAGGGCCGGGAGGGGTTGGCCAAGAGGTCCAAGGCCCGGGACCCTAAGAAACCTATGCCTTCAGGGACTGCATGGTGTTCAGGGCACGGTCCCCTCCCCAGGACGATACCCTACCAGAGGTCTGGGCAATGGGAAAGCTCAAGAGGACAGAGTCCAGCGGCTGTCCCCTGAGTGCCTGTACCCCTCCTCCACAGGGCCCTGAGACACATGCTTAGCGCAGCCTGGCCTGGAACAAGTGACCTGAGGTCAGACCTCCCTCCCAGAAACCCAGCTCTGTCTTTTTGCATAAGTTGAGCAAATTGTATTCCATTATCACATTCTCTCCCACTCATAGATATTAGTGTGATGGAGATAACCTTTTTAATTTTATTATTAGTTACTAACCATAGGTGACCCAGTTTCTCCAAATGATATATGTCACTTATAAAAGGCAACACCAACTCCTGCTGGAGTTGTGTTTCTGAGTTTTGATCCCTGACGTAAACAAACACCTGTGTGGTGTGTGAATCGTGTGTGAGCGTGGAATGTATGTGTGAGCACCTGTTTCATGCACGGGGAGGTGCGTGAAAGCATGCATGCTAGTGCACCAGGTGTGATCAGGGGCTTGCTTAGCCTTGCTTGAATTTGCTAGGATCTCATTGGTCCAGTTCAGGGACCCACAATGACAAGGGTGCAGTTCAGGATAATCAATCAGCAGTAAAGTTTAATTTTGATGATACCTTTTAGATTTTGCTTAGCCTTGTAAACCCTATTCGTTCTCCGTAAATACTGAACGATGCCCAGTTCAATGGTCTTCATGTGAAACAATTCAAAGTATACCCTACCCTAAAAAAACGGCTGAAAATATCCTGGCTCATTTATACTGTTTAATTTTCACACATCACAACTGCCACAAGAGCCATGGTTTAGTGGGGCTATCACATACACAAAGCCCCAGGCCCGAGTGGCAGGTAGTTAAATCTCACCCGCCTCCTCTGAGCCACGGGTACAGGCTGCCTGAGCGCTGTGTTGAGAAGATACTGAGGCTGCATTTGAGCTCAGGGTGAATGCAGTCATCAGCTAGCCATGTCTGCTCTGGGTGTGGGAGTTGGGGAAGGTAGTCCTTCCTTCACCTAACAGGAGCTCCATCTCCAGAGAGGTGCAAGCATGGCCCCTGCCCATGAGGGGCCACGTAAGCTGCCGTTTTAGTGCCAGGCAGCGAACAGTCAAGAGCAGAGGGACCGAGTGCAAGGGGAGCCTGGCAGAGAAACCTAGGAGGGGCCTTTGGGGGTCATAGGGCTCAGGCTGGGTGGACAGAGGGTAAAGGAAAGGGGTTCCAGGTGAGTAGCAGCTGGAAGGTAGAAACAGGTGGTCTCAGGAGGGTGAGGAATGGTCTCAGTGGACTGGCTGGGGTGGGGAGGCCACACAGTGAGGCCTAGAGTTGAGGTCTGATCCGAGGCAGGCGCTAGACAGGGCAGGCCTAGGCCACACCCCACCTGCCTCCTAGCTCCCCCTGGGGCTGGGAATGTGCCTAAGAAGCACCTTCCAGGGAGCTAGGGCCAGGGTGACCCCTCACCACCCACCGGGCTCCGTTTGGCCTGGGCCCGTGGCTGCAGGAGAGGTGGGAGCAGGCAAGGACAGCTGAGTGACCGCCCACCTGCCCCACAGGTGGACAAGACAGAAGACAAGTCCCTGGAGGAGCGGGGCCGCATCCTCATCTCCCTCAAGTACAGTTCGCAGAAGCAGGGCCTGCTGGTCGGCATTGTGCGCTGCGCACACCTGGCTGCCATGGACGCCAACGGCTACTCGGATCCCTACGTGAAAACGTGAGTGTGCGGCCCAGGCCAGCCGCCTCCTTCCTCACTTTCTCACCTCCAGGGACTGGGAGGTCTATGCATCGAGATCAGTAGTCCGTGTGGCAAGTAGTTGTGTGAAGCACCAGGGGTGCTGTGCCCACGAGGTCATACTCTTCTATGCTCCTTGGGCAACTCTGTGGGTTGAATCTGGCCAAACCTATTTCTCAGATGAGGAAACTGACGTCCATAGCAGTTGAGTGGCAGCCCAGTCACGCAGATAGAGAGCAGTTATCTCCTGATGTTTGGTTCAGGTCTCTCTGTGGTCATGGGGCCCAGGAAAGGCTGTGTGCAGGTTGGAGGACAGGAGGCCAGGAGATCCAGTGAAGGGACTCCATCAGGGCTTAGGGCTGGGCACATGTGGGCAGTGCTCTCTGGTACCACAGACACAGATAGGGGTCCACCAAGCCCTGCCAGGTGGGGCTTCTGGTAGCACTGGGGAGAGACTTAACTCGGGGCCCCAGAGCCGTGAACCTGGGTCAGGACAGGCTGTGATCCTAGCTCAGGCAGGAGCTGGTGAGGGATAAATCCCGTTTGGAGAGGGATAAAGCCTGTGTTTTGGTGACCACCATCTGTGCTTTGGTGCGCTCCACAAACAAAAGATGGATGTAGTGAGGTTGTCTTGAAGGGTAGGACTTGGGGAGGAATTTGGCTCAGCAGAAAGGAGGTGTTTCTGCTCAGGGAAAGGGACAGAGGGTTTAAGATAGTTAAGAAGCAGGGATGGGGCCTCCCTGGTGGCGCAAGTGGTTGAGAGTCCGCCTGCCGATGCAGGGGATACGGGTTCGTGCCCTGGTCTGGGAGGATCCCATATGCCGCGGAGCGGCTGGGCCCGTGAGCCATGGCCGCTGAGCCTGCGCGTCCGGAGCCTGCGCGTCCGGAGCCTGTGCTCCGCAACGGGGGAGGCCACAACAGTGAGAGGCCCGCATACCGCAAAAAAAAAAAAAAAAAAAAAAAAAGAAGCAGGGATGGCTCTGGCCTCAGGGGACAGTAAGGAGGCCCAGGTGACAGAGGCCACCACAAGGACTACTGGTTTTCTGCTCAAAAAACAATGTTGGGCCCCAACTTCAACCCTTAGCAAGACAGTGATTTCCAGTGGATCAGAGACCACTGGGAACGGAAATGCTGTAATAGCTCAGAAGACAATTAGACTCTTAAAAACAGTGGAGGGAAGTGATACTCGGTAACCTAGAAAGATGCATATGCCCTGTGGCCGCATCATTTCCCTTCCAGGTCTGTGTCCTAGAGACCCAGGCCCTGGCGTAAAGCTGCTTTTGCAGCATTGCTTGTGATAGCGATAAGATGGAAGTAGCCTCGTGTTCATCAGCAGATTAATAAAATGTGGCATCTGTGTACAGTGGAGTACTATGCGGTTGAAGTGAATAAATGAGGACCAGGTGAATGAACGTGGCCAGAGCTATGCTGAGCCCAAAGCAAACTGTAGTGGGGGGCACCAGTGTGATCCTGTAGTGATTGTCTCTGGGGAGGGAGGACAGTGCCTCCCCCTCTAACTGTGATGCTAGAGGGTTTTTTTCTAATTTTTATTTTATTTATTTTTGGCTGCATTGGGTCTTCGTTGCTGTGCGCTGGGCTTTCTCTAGTTGCGGCGAGCGGAAGCTACTCTTTGTTGCGGTGCACAGGCTTCTCACTGCGGTGGCTTCTCTTGTTGCGGAGCACGGGCTCTAGGTGTGCAGGCTCAGTAGTTGTGGCGCGCAGGCTTAGTTGCTCTGCGGCATGTGGGATCTTCCTAGACCAGGGTTCGAAGCCGTGTCCCCTGCATTGGCAGGCAGATTCTTAACCACTGTGCCACAAGGGAAGGCTGGTGTGAAATTTCTAAATTGGGCTCAGTTCCCACCTGCCAAGTTGATAGGAATTCCAGGGTCTCATGCTGGGTTATCCAGAAAATAGGGTCTCACCTGGTACAACAGAGGGTCCAGCCACCTCCCACAGCCAGGGAGAGGTAGCCCTGGCAGGGCCTGTCCACCGTGCCTGGGGCTTCCCCTGCCACAGGTGCGGTAGTTGCTGGGCCCACCCTCCAGCCATGGGCCTTTCAGACAGACAGCTCTGTGGGTGTCCCGCTGTATCAGAGGGAGGCCCCAGCAGCTTAGAAACCCCTACATCTGATTGAAATTCCCTGGGTGAGTTGCACGGGCTACTGCTCAGAGCTCCCTATCTCTGAAAGGCCCCTTCATGGACCATGGGCCTTCTCTTTGCTATAAGTAGGGGAAATAAAGGCACAGGTAAGATTCCGAGCAGAGCATCTGGGGCCCCGAGAAGAGAGCTACATGGAAGTGCCAGGTGGGGGATGCTGAGGGGCAAAGCTAGATGGGCCAAGGTCTTTTGTCGGCACCCTTATCATCTTTATAAACTTCACCCCAGATGACAGCTACCTCAGTTTCCCCAGGCTGGAAGCTGACCCCAAGTCCAGTTCTTCAGGGTCTCATGATGGTTAACAATCATCACTAACACATACCGAGTAATTGCTGGGTGCCAGGGCTGTGCCAGGCCTCTTTGAAGCCCCCCAGCAGCCCTGTGCAGTACTTGTTACCATCTCCATCTCACACCCAGGGGCACTGAGAAAGCGCAAAGCAACTTGCTGTGCTGCCCTAGGCAACCCCTTCCTTCTCCAGCCCTCTGCTGTCTTCTAGGGGCCTCAGGTGAGCAGCAGTCGCTGCGCAGAAGGGACCAGCGGTGGCACTGGTAGGGAGGCTCCATGAGCCCTGGTGGCCAAGGCAGGAGGAAGTGCTGATTGCTAGGGAGGGTGAGCAGCCATGGGCGGGCCCCTGGAGCATGGCCAGGGTGCACTTCTCGCCCACACAGGCCACACTCCCTCGGGAAGCTCCCCTGCAGTGGTGAGGTGAGGCGAGAAGGGACTCCAGGCAGGGAGACAGCATAGACAAAGGCCTGGGGGCAGGACAGGGGATGACCCCTAGCTGGGGCCTCGTGAGGATCACTAGATGGACACTGGCTGTGCAGCGCTGAGGGAGCCTGGGACAGCGTCCCTTCAGGGCCTTCCGGAGGCAGGGCTGGGAAACACTCCCACTGTGCAGGACCGCCCCCATGCCTCCTCCTCGCCCCCAAAGTAAAACAGGCAAAGACGAGTCAAGAAGTGCATGGAAGCTTGTAAGGAATGCAGAAATTCACCATCTCTGGGTGAGGGTTTAAGGGAACCCCCCCAACCTGTTTAAATAGTCATCTTTATTGAGGTATAATTTATATCCAGTAGGTTTCTCCCCCCCTTTTTTTTTTTTTTGCTGTATGTGGGCCTCTCACTGTTGTGGCCTCTCCCATTGTGGAGCACAGGCTCCGGACGCGCAGGCCCAGCGGCCATGGCTCAACAGGCCCAGCCGCTTCGCGGCACGTGGGATCCTCCCGGGCCGGGGCACGAACCCGTGTCCCCTGCCTCAGCAGGCGGACTCTCAACCACTGCGCCACCAGGGAAGCCCGGTTTCTCCCCTTTTGAAGTGTGACTGACTGACGTATACAAGCTTGTCACCACCACCATGGTTAAGACCCAGACACCATCACCCGAGAAGGGTCCCCTGGCCCCAGTCAACCATTGATTTGTTTTCTGTTGCGACAGTTTTGCCTTTTCCAGACTGACTTACAAAGGCAACTCCTATATAACCTAACGCTCTGGGGAGCCAGCTGCGTGATGCCTGAGCCCGGAGCTCGGTCTGTAGGTCTGCATTGCCAAGTAGTCGTCCGTCAGGTCGTCCCAATTTCTGATGGCTGTATAAAGCTGCTAAAGAACAGGTTTTTGTGCAGACCTGTGTATTCATTTCTCTCTCCACCCCCAACTTCTGTTAATACATATTTTCTAGTGTTTCTATAATGAACCAGTATTTCTTATGTAATAACAATCACAACTTTTTAAAAAAGTGCACAGAAAAGCAATAATGAGGTGCCACTTTCTATGTTCACTGATCCCACCCAGTGCCAGGCATCAAGTTGGGTACCAGGAAGCTGGTGGTGGGTGAGACAGATGTGGTCCTGCCAGCAGGAGCAGGGCAATTGTCACTAGTGTCCATGCAGGGACAGGGTAAGAAGCTTCGCGAAGGAGAGGGCCTGGCTTCTGAGCACCATCCCTGTGCTGAGCAGCTGTGTGACCTTGGGTGAGTCCCTCCACCTTTCTGAGCCCCAGATGAAGACTGCTGTTGTGCATCGAAGTCTACGGAGCTGATTGATGCCCGTGGAGGGAGCTGGCCTGCTTCCCTCTTTCCCTTCAGGAAGCACTGCTGTCACTGCCCAGAAGACCTTTTTTCCTTCCTCAAAGCTCCAGTGAGGTAGTGGCAATGGCTGTACAGCCCAGCTACTATGCCACAAACTGCTGCGTTATACACTTGAGAAAGATGAATTTTATAGTGTGTGAATTCTATCTCCATAATCTGCTATTACAAAAAGAAGAGCTCTAGCAAGGGACCAACTTTGCTAAAAATGTTTTTCTGGTGGGAAATGTGAGCTGTGAAAATTAGACTTCCAGAAATAAAATCCTCTTTCCTAGGGGATGGAGGGGCTCTGTGACGTCAGGAACGGGCTGTGAACAGAGGTCCAGGTGATGAAGGACCCACTTGCTTCTCCCACTGCACTGACCGCTCACCTTTGTCACAGAGTAGTGCTGGGGACATCCGATGGTTAGGATGAACGGGAGGCCTGGGAATCTCTCTCTTCCAAGCCCTGCTGGCTCCATGTGTACTCAGAGTGTCTTCTCACCCTCTGCCTATTGATTGGTTATAATTCCAGATACCTGAAGCCAGATGTGGACAAGAAATCCAAACATAAGACAGCGGTAAAGAAGAAAACCCTAAACCCAGAGTTCAACGAGGTACGAGAGGCTGGTGAAGCCCTGAGCCACTCACTCTCCCTCAGGACAGGGGACCCCGGAAGGACTGGGTTTTTCAAGGGTCACTGTGGGAGCTGGAGGTTGGGGAGGGACTGACAGGAGAGCCCCCAGCCGTGGGGTAGGAGGACTGGTGGGAGAAGTGAGGCCAGGCTGAACCAGGCCAAGGTGGTGCAGACAGAAGTGAGGAGAGGCCTGGAAAACTCTTCGGAGGATTGAATTGATGGGATGTAGCCATGTTGGATGTGGAGGGGGTGGTGTGAGGATGTGAGTGGCCCCAGGAAGGTGGGCGCAGATAAGATACCCAGGTCCTCAGCCCAGGGGGTGGGTGCAGCTGGAGAGGAGCTCCGAGGAACGAGATGAGGGAGGGGAGCCTCTGACAGAGCCTGAGTGACTCGGGTGCAGGCAGAGAAGGCCGAGGAGGTGCTGCCAGGGAGCGAGGGGGACACCAGATGTTGAAGGATCCTGGAAGCTGGTGGGAGAGAGGGTTCCACAAAGAAGGGAGTGGTCAGCAGAATCAGACCCAAGAGAGGTCAAGCACGCCAAGGCCGCCAAGTGTGCATTGACTTGCAATAAGGAGACTCTTGAGGATCCTGAGAAAAGCAGCTTCAGTGATAAAGGGGCAGGTGGGTCAGAGGGAAGGGGACCCCGAGGATCTGGAAGTGGGTGAGATGGGTGAGAATCCATTATCATCCACTGCTGTGCACTGGCCACCGGCCGACTTTACAGGCCGTGTCACTGGTCCTGACACTCCCCTTCTGGCCACCAGGAATTCTGTTATGAGATTAAGCACGGGGACCTGGCCAAGAAGACCCTGGAGATCACCGTTTGGGATTATGACATTGGAAAATCCAACGATTTCATCGGTGAGAGGACACGATGGGAATGTTCTTTAGCAACATGCCCAGCCTGGGTTCAGCAAAGGGCAGGGGCCCTGAATCAGGCCACAGTCCCGCCTTCCTGGCCTGTGGGGAAAGTTGGGGCCATAGACATGATCCAGCCTGACCCCATCTGACAGAGAAAGAGGCCCAGAGAGGGAAAGAGGCCTGGCCGAGTCACACAGCAGTCTGTGGTGGAGCAGGGGTAAGAGGTGATGGTCAGCCCCTCAGGCTGGACTCTGAGCCACTGTGGCCCCAAATTTCTGATGGGCTTGGTGGCTGTGCACAGTGGAGCCGCCCTGGCACCAACACAAGCCACTGTGCTGCTCCGCAGGTACTGCTCTGGTCCTGGGTAAAGGAAGAGCAGGATCCCTGGGCCCTGACTGGGGGAGTGGGGGGTGGGGGCTCCAAGAGTGTGATAGTCAGACCACGGTCCACCCTCAGAGCGGGTGGGCAGGGAAGAGAGTCTGGCCTTGGAGCACAAAGTCTGGGAGGGGTGCCAGGGGGTACTGGTTCCAGAGAGACCCTGAGAGTCAGAGGTCACCGTGTCCCGGCTGCCTCTTGGCTCCCCTCTGCAGGCGGCGTGGTTCTGGGCATCAATGCCAAGGGCGAGCGCCTGAAGCACTGGTTTGATTGCCTGAAGAACAAGGACAAGCGGATCGAGCGCTGGCACACGCTCACCAACGAGCTCCCGGGGGCCGTGCTCAGCGACTGACCCACCCCACCTGCCCACTGCACCCACCCCTGCCCGGCCCAGCACAGGCCTGGCCCTGGGCTTCCTCAGCTGCCACTAAGGGCCTCGCCCCCAAGTTTGGGGAGATCCAGGACGCCTGCTTGGACACAGAGCCACTGCAGTCCCCGTTTAGAGGCCATGGAAGGCCCAGCCCCTCCGAGGGACAGCGGGGGCAGAGAGCTGGGCCTGCTTTCGGCCCCCTGGGGCCTGAGAGGGCCAGACGTGGAAGAAGAGGACCCTGGCCTCCGCACCCACCTGTAGGAAGTAGATGGGGCGGTCCAGAAGACAAGGACCCTACTAGAGGTCAGCAGTGAGTCGCAGGGGACCCCAGGCTGAGAGAGCGGGGGTGCCATCAGGGAGAGGGGCAGTAAGAGAAGGAGAGTTTGGGCAGGGGCAAGACAGGACTCTGAAGAAAGTTCATTCCCAAAAGGAGGTTCTGACTACATCTGTTCATCTCTGGCATGACTGGGTGGGTGGAAAAAAGTTGACCTGAGAGCCAGGAGTCTGGTAAAGATCCTGGAGCTCCCAGTGCACGTGGGCACAGGCCAAGCGCTTCACTCAATGATTCCACAGGCCCCTGGGGATGAATGAGACCCAGGGCCTGCCCTCAGGGAGGTCCCCATCTAGTCAGGGAGCTGGAAACAAACCATTACAATGGGGTTGTGAGGAATGCCAAGGCCAGCCTGACCCACCTGCATGTTCTGTGGATTCTGCTGACTCGGCTGGGAGAGCAGGGAGGGCTTCCTGGAGGAAGTGATGCTTTAGCAAGGTCTTGAAGGGTGAGTGGAGTTTCTAGGCAGACAAAGGGGGAAGAGCAGTGTAAGCAGTGGGAACCATATATAAGGCCTGGAGGGGAAAGGTGATTTGGGCCAGGGGCACTGTCTGGGACCCAGGGTCTCTCTGGGAGAGGGAGCAGGGTTTGTTAGGGGCAACAGCACTGAGTCCTGCTCCCACCCCTAGCTGCCAGGCCAACTGGGCTTGTAGACATAGGGGAAGTGGCTTAAACTGATGTTGGTGCACGGTCAAGTTCAGTTCTCAGACCCAGCTCTCCTACCTTTGATCTTTCTCCTCCTGAGGAAGCTGGAGGATGGATCCTGCCTCTCGCTCCAAGCTTAAGCATCAGGTCAGCTGCAGTCAAGAAGAGAAAGAGTCTGTTTTTCTCTGCATGAAAAGAAGCAAAAAGTCCTCCTTGTCCTTACCCTCCTCTCCCCTTCCCCCACTCCCCCCCCCAGGGCCCTTCTGGGTTCAGGGTTGGGAAGTGGGGAGCCCCAGGTGGCTGCCCCTGCATCCTAGCCCTACTGAGATCCCTTTCAGGAGTACTCAGCAGCAGTCCAGGGCCTCGTTTCTGGGAAGGGCTGGTTCTGTCTTCCAGAAGCTAAGAGAGAGCCCCTTGCACCCTGGGTGAAGGTCTCCAGGAGGGGGATGAGGGCATCAGAATCTTGGGCTCAGGCTTTAAGCCCCGAACTTTTCCTGCCGACTAAGGGGCCTTCAGGAACGCTGGATGAACAAAATGCAGAACCCAGGAATTTGTGTTCAACCCATCACTGCACTGATGGGAAACAAAGCCCAGAGAGGGAAAGTGATCTACCTGAGGCCTTCCAGCCCTACCACAGCTGGGGCAGACCAGGTTCCATGGCCCCTGCCCCACCACCTCCAGCCCAGAGCTCTGGACACCACACCCACACCAACGCTTGTACAGGGCTCACAGGGGCATTGGGGCTAGACCTTATGCTGCAGACACAAAGCACATTACCATCTGAGGCCTGGGGTGATCATGTGAATCCCACCAAGTGCCCATCAGCCTTTTTCCATTTTGCAGGGGAAACAGGACTCCAGCCCCCATACAGTACCTGGCAAACTTTGCTGGTCAGGGAGTCCTGGTTTTCCCTAAGGAGGCTTTGTGTGTGGTAAGGGTTTTACAACCACTGTTGTCTTGATGAATCTTCACAGCCCTGTGAGATGGGTTTAATTGCCATCGCCATTTGACAGATGAGGAAGGAGATTCAGAGAGGCTGAGTCTATTTATGAGGAACCTTGTGCCTGGGTGAACTCTGGGTTATCGTCTTAGCTTTGCCTTTTGGGCGGGGGGCAGGTTTCTCATTCAGAGAGGAGCTTCACGAATTCCCTGTGAACACACGGAAATGCTGAATGGCCAGGTTAGAAGTACACCTAGAGCCTCACCTAGTACAACTTCCTTGTTAGACACATAGCAAGCAGAAGAGGCCTACACAGGACCCAGTTGGGATAAGAACCCAGGACACCTGGCACCTAGTCCAAGGCCTTCTACTGCCCTAGACTGTGCAAGAGCAGATTTGGTCCTTAAACATGGTCCCAGCTGACCACAGGGACAGTCAGGCTGGGAGGTGGGGCTCCTGGACAGCTAGCCCGAGTGGAGGATGGGGCACCTGGGTAGAAGACCTCCCAGGGAGAACCTTCACTAGGACCCTGGCACTGTTCTGGACCCCTTACAGGTTGTATCTGTTTGTTAGAGAAAAAGGCGCTTTGAGAAGCTGCAGTGTGAGCTCTCCCTTTGACCCCAAGCTGGCATCTTTCCTCTGGTCCCTCAGACCCACAAAGATGGTGAATTTGACACCAAACAAAAACAAAACAAAAAAAAGTCATTCCAAAGTCAGATGTCAATAACCAGGGGGCCACCAGGTGTGGCATCCACCGCCATCCCCACCCCCCTGCCTAGTCTCAGCACCCACCGCCACCAATAGCTAATCCCCCACGGGCCCGTCTTCCAACCCTGAAGCGGTAACCTCCTGACCTCTAGTGGCGAGAGCGAGGAACTGCATCTCCTGGCCCGAGCATGTCCTCCCTTTGTTCCTTCTCCAACCGAGAGAACCTCCCGATGCATGGATTCTGGCTGTCTTCGACGCAGAC
This sequence comes from Mesoplodon densirostris, assembly GCF_025265405.1. NCBI lineage: Eukaryota > Metazoa > Chordata > Mammalia > Artiodactyla > Ziphiidae > Mesoplodon > Mesoplodon densirostris. Next base: position 48,417,977 of record NC_082678.1, on the reverse strand, counting down.
TCGTGCACTGCTTACCACCGTTTTGCTATCATGTGACGGCTGCAGATACAGTCCTGAAACTGCAGCCCCACACACAATTTTTGTACTTTCGTCTGACCTACCCAAAGATGTCCTTTTTAAGTCTTATTTGTTAATATTTATAATAACATATAATCCAAAGTAAATGGAAACGTTCATTGTGATCATATGGGCTTGGAAGACTCATCTTAATAGATTTGAATGGGTGAACAGGAAAGAACGAGAGCCCGGCAACCAGGGCTTATTCTGCACATTGTCTCATTTACTCTTCACCAAGAATCCATTTGAGGTAGGTGCCCATGTTACAGATGGGTAAAATGTTTGTGCAATCACAGCTGGTTAGTGACAGACCAGGATTCAACTTATGCCTCCCAAGACATTTTATGCCATGTTATCATCTACACATCCAACCAACAGCTGTGGAGTGTTAACTCCAAGGCCAGCCACTGGTCTAGGCACCTGGGGCAGATTAATCAGCAAGACAGTTTATTAAACAGTAAACATAACATGTTAAAAGATGACAAGGGAAAAAAAGGCATAAAGGAATCCTGTGGGCAGGGGAGGCTGGGCTTAAATAGGGAGATGTGGTGGGCCTCCAGAGAAGGTGACTTTTGAGCTTAGACTTGGAGGAGGTGAAGGGGGCAGTTCTGGGGAGACTTGAAGAAAAGTGCTCCAAGTGGAGGGAACAGCCAGTGCCCCTAGAGGTGGGGGCAGGCTTGGTGTGACAGGAACTGCAAGGAAAGCGATGTGGGTGGAGCAGGTTGGGGCAAGGAGAGAAGGGTAGATGAGAGCATAGGGAACGGGGGACTGGATCAAGGACGACATTATAAAGTCTGTGGCTTTCACTCTGTGTGAGATGGGAGCAACCCCGGCTTACCTGTGAACAACCTGTGGTCTGCGGTGATCAGGCCCAGTTTGGAGGTCCCTCTGGTGGTGGTGGTGTGCCTGTGGGTCCAGGGTTTGAGGTCAGTATCCAGAGCAGCGGTGGCTGGGTGCTAACAAGAACCAGCTGTAGCATGATTTTGGTCAGTGTTCTGGCCAACCTCCCTTAGCAACTGCCTCTGTGCTGGCCTAATTTTCCAGGCCTCCCGCCCATTCTCTGAAGTACCCAATATCCTTCCAGTGCATTCCTTTTCTGCTTACGTTAACTAGAGTCGGATCCTGTTATTTTCAGCAGAGAAACCTGCCTGGTGATCTGGTGCAGTCTGATCATCTAGGTCTCGAGCGTCACCTCTTTGTAAGGCCTGTCTTGACAACCTCAGTCACTTTCTCCCGCATCAGCCTGCTTTCTTTTCTTCACGGCACTTACCACCAAAATCACCTGTGTATTTGCTCATTCCTTTCTCCCCTCACTAACCTTCATGAGAGTAAGGGCCACACCTGTCTTGTTTACCACAGTAGCCCCAGACCAGGACTGAGCATAAGGCAGGCCTCGAGTAAGTATTTGTTGAATGAATGGATGAAAGCTGCCAATATGGACACTGTTTGAAAGGAGCCAAGTCCATGAGTCTGGAGCATGTGGTTATGAAGATGGCGGGTCCAAGCCCAGGTGAGTATGCACAAGACTCCTGTTAGCTCCAAAGACTTCTGGGGTACAGATGAGAAATGACCCCAAGTACCAGAGTCCCCTGAGTAGAAAAAGGGAGAGAATGAGAGGAGGAAAGGAGAGAGAAAGAAAGAGTGGGAGGGTGATCAAGATGGCAGAGTAAGAGGATATAGAGCTCATCTCCCGCCACATCAAAAAATACATCCACATGTAGAACAATTCTCACCAAAAACTACGTGGAAACTGGCAGAAGGACTCCTATACAACCAAGGCTGCAAGAAAGATTCCCCCATAATCCCATCCCAGGTAGGACAGGAAGAAAAGCACCGGGTCGAGACCTGTGCCCCCAGGAGGGAACTAAGAGGGAAAGGGAGATCATACAGGTGGACACTCACCCTGGGGAGTGAACCGGTTGAGAGACAGACTGGGCATTCTAGTCCTGGGGTCTTATACAGAGGAGGCAAGACCCTTTGGCTGCCTGGACAACAGCTGGGACACAAAGAAAGGCTGGAGCAGCCTAGGCTGTACTGGTGAGGAGTACGCAGTGCTGGCTTTGCCACCCAACAGGGCGGAGGGATTTCTGCCCTAGCAGCTGTCACCTTGCCACACTCTCTGACCCAAGCTGAGTGAACCCCCTGGCCCCACTCACTCCACACCACAGCTTGGCATGAATCTAGGGCAGCCACATCCTGGAAAAAGACTCGATCTAGGGACACAGAGGTGACCCACAGGCCTGGGATATGGTACAGGCTGAGTGGCGGCCATTGCTGGCGCTTACTCAGCACCACAGAAGTAGCCCAGACTTCTCATGACAGTGCAGCGACTTCGATTCCTGAAACCACAATGCCATGATCCCCAAGCAAACGCTCCATCCCCACCCACTCCATGCCACAACCTAACACTAGAGCTGAGACCACCGCAATAGGGGAAAAGACAACCCTGGTCTGGTTCTGAGCGTGACTGCAGATACCTACACAAGCAGCACGTTGGACATCTGTAAGCACACAAAACCTGCTTATTTCAGCACTCCCCTCCTTCGGGGCAAAGGTTCCAGTGTGGGGAGAAGGAAAAACATACACTTGAAGGGAACAGAGCCAGCTCCAGCCCGACCCTCAGGGCTTCCACTCCAGCAGCTTGGGAGCAGACCCCACCCAACAGGGCGACTGCGGCCAGTGAGGAGACAGGAAGTCTCGCCTCACACCCTGCACAGTCTTTGGCTCCTCCAACGCCAGCCGTACCCTCCTATCAAGGTGATAGTTGTCATCACATCCTGAGGAAAGTAGTGGGCTGGCATCCACATCAAATTCAACCCACACACCAAAGATGTTAGGTGCACACAGTCTACACAGGGATGTTCCCACATAAAAACACCCCTTCAAGACCATAACAGAAACTGTTGCACCTGAATTCATAGAGACAGAGAAAGTTAAGTAAAATGAAAACACAGAGGAACTAGTCTCAACTGAAAGAGTAAGAGAAAACCCCTGAAGAAATAATGAAAAAGAGATAATCCGTCTATAGACAATGAATTCAAAAAGTTGGTAATAAAAATGCTAACTGAATTAAGACAGTAGAGGTAAGCACAGATCATTCTACCAAGGAACTAGAAATTTAAAAGACCCAATCAAAAATTGATAATTCAATCTCTGAGCTAAAAAGCACTCTAGAAGCAATGAACAACGGACTAAATGACACAGAAGAATGCGTAAGTGATCTGGAAGATAGAATAAAAGAAATCACCCAATAAAAACAGAAGAAAGGAGGGGGGGGAGAAAACAACATACAAGATCTATGGGATAATATAAAATGTGCCAATATTCACATTATAGGGGTTCCAGAAAAAGAAGAGAGAAAGGGATCAAAAATGTACTTGAAGGGCCTCCCTGGTGGCGCAAGTGGTTAAGAGTCCGCCTGCCGATGCAGGGGATACGGGTTCGTGCCCCGGTCTGGGAGGATCCCATATGCCGCGGAGCGGCTGGGCCCGTGAGCCATGGCCGCTGGGCCTGCGCATCCGGAGCCTGTGCTCCGCAACGGGAGAGGCCACAACAGTGAGAGGCCCACATACCGCAAAAAGAAAAAAAAAAAAAAAAAAATGTACTTGAAGAAATTATGGCTGGAAACTTCCCAAACCTAAAGAGGGAAACATATCCAATTTCAGGAAGCAGAGACAGTCCCAAACAAGATGAGCCCAAACAGGTCCACACCAAGACATATCATAATTAAAATGGCAAAACTAAAGAGAGAATTCTAAAGGCAGCAGGAGAAAAAGAGACAGTCATATACAAGGGAATCCCCACAAGGGATTTCTCTGGAGAAACTTTGCAGGGCAGAGGAAGTAGCATAATACATTCAAAGCCCTAAAAGGGAAAATCCTACAACCTAGGATACTCTATCCAGCAAGATTATCATTTAGAAGAGAAGAAAAGAATTTCTCCGACAAGTAGAAACTAAAAGAATTCAGCAATACTAAACCTACCCTAAAAGAAACGTTGAAGGGTCTATTCTAAATGGAAAAGAAGAATCTATAGGAGAGGGAAAATCCCAATAGGCAAGGCAAATATATAGTAAGGATTAAAGATCACTTAAATAAGCCAGTACTTAGATTTTTAAAAAAATTTAAAAAGCAACTAAAATAAACAGTAAAGGGATAAGCACAAAGATGTAAAATGATATCAAAAACTCAAAATGTGGGGGAGGGGAGCAAAAAATGTAGAACTTTTAGAATGTTTGAACTTAAATGATTATCAGTTTAAAGCAATTAGATATAATTACAGGTCAATATATATGAACCCCATGGTAACCACAAATCAAAAACCTACAATAAGGGGCTTCCCTGGTGGCGCAGTGGTTAAGAATCTTGCCTGTCAATGTAGGGCACATGGGTTCAAGCCCTGGTCCGGGAAGATCCCACATGCCATGGAGTAACTAAGCCCGTGCACCACAACTACTGAAGCCCGTGCACCTAGAGCCTGTGCTCCGCACGAGAGAAGCCACTGCAATGAGAAGCCCACGCACTGCAATGAAGAGTAGCCCCCACTTGCCGCAACTAAGAGAAAGCCTGTGCGTAGCAACAAAAACCCAACTCAGCCAAAAATAAGAATAAATAAATAAATAAATTTTTAAAAAGAAAAAAGAATCTGCCTTCCGATGCAGGGGACGCTGGTTCTATCCCTGGTCAGGGAACTAAGATCACACATGCCACAGGGCAACTAAGCCCACACACCACAGCTACTGAGCCCACATGCTCTGGAGCCCATGCGCCACAACTAGAGAAGCCCACGTGCAGCAACAAAAGATCCTGCATGCCGCAGTGAAGATCCCACGTGCCACAACTAAGACCAACGCAGCCAAATAAATTTTAAAAAAAGGACAAAGTGAGGGGATGCAAAAAGATATTTCATGCAAATAGAAACAACAAAAAAGCAGGGGTAGCGACACTCATATCAGACAAAACAGACTTTAAAACAAAGGCTAGGGGGCTTCCCTGGTGGCGCAGTGGTTAAGAATCTGCCTGCCAATGCAGGGGACACAGGTTCGAGCCCTGGTCTGGGAAGATCCCACATGCCGCGGAGCAACTAGGCCCGTGAGCCACAATTACTGAGCCTGCGCATCTGGAGTCTGTGTTCCGCAACAAGAGAGGCCACGATAGTGAGAGGCCTGCACACTGCGATGAAGAGTGGTCCCCGCTTGCCACAACCAGGGGAAGCCCTTGCACAGAAATTAAGACCCAACACAGCAAAAATAAATGAATTAATTAATAAACTCCTACCCCCAACATCTTCTTTGAAAAAAAAAAAAAAAAAGGTTAGGGACTTCCCTGGTGGCTCAGTGGTTAAGAATCCACCTGTCAATGTAGGAGACATGGGTTCAAGCCCCTGGTCTGGGAAGATCCCACATGCTACGGAGCAACTAAACCCATGCGCCACAACTACTGAGCCTGCGCTCTAGAGCCCGTGAGACACAACTACTGAGCCCATGTGCCACAACTACTGAAGCCCACGTGCCTAGAGCCCATGCTCTGCAACAAGAGAAGCCACCAAAATGAGAAGGACGCGCACCGCAACGAAGAGTAGCCCCTGCTCACTGCAACTAGAGAAAGCCCCCGTGCAGCAACAAAGTCCCAACGCAGCCAAAAAAATAAGTAAAATAAATTTTAAAAAATAAAAAAATAAATTTAAAAAAAAGCCTATAACAAAAGACAAAGAAGAGCATTATATAATGAAAAAGGGATGAATACAAGAAGAGGATGTTATACTCATTAACATATAGGTACCCAATACAGGAACACCTAAATATATAAAGCAAATACTAACAGACATAAAGGGAGAAATTGACAATAATACAATAATAGTAGGAGATTTTAACACCCTACTGACATCAATGGACAGATCATGCAGACAAAAAACAAAATAAGGCAACAGAGGTCTTAAATGATACAACAGACCACTCTGAGAAACTTAGAGGAAAGCATTAGAGGAAAAACTTAGAGGAAAGCATTTCCTCTAAATTCAGGAACAAGACAAGGATGCCCACTCTCACTGCTTCTTTTAGCATAGTATTAGAAGTCCTAGCAACAGCAATCAGACAAGAAAAAGAAATAAAAGGTATCAAAGTTGTAAGGAAAGAGGCAAAACTGTCACTATTTGCAGATGACATGATACTTTATATAAGGAACCCTAAAGTCTCCACCTAAAAATAAACTATTAGAATTAATAAATGAATTCAGCAAGGTTGCAGGATATAAGAGTAATATACAGAAATCTGTTGCGTTTCTATACACAAATAATGAAACATCAGAAAGAGAAAGTTTTTTAAAAATCTCACTTAAAATCACATCAAAGATAAATAAAATACCTAGGAATAAATTTAACCAAGGATGTGAAAGATCTATACTCTGAAAACTATAAAACACTGATGAAGGAAATTGAAAATGATTCAAAGAAATGGAAATTTATCCTGTGTTCTTGTATTGGAAGAATTAATATAAAATGACCATACTACCCAAAGCAATCTACAGATTTAATACAATCCCCATCAAAATACCCATGACATTTTTCACAGAACTAGAACAAACAATCCTAAAATTTATATGGAACCACACAAGACCCCCAATTGCCAAAGCAATCCTGAGATAAAAGAACAAAACTGGAGACTTCAGACTATACTTACAAAGCTACAGTAATCGGGGCTTCCCTGGTGGCACAGTGGTTGAGAGTCCACCTGCCAATGCAGGGGACACAGGTTTGTGCCCCGGTCTGGGAAGATCCCACATGCCACGGAGGGGCTGGGCCCGTGAGCCATGGCCGCTGAGCCTGCGCGTCCGGAGCCTGTGTTCTGCAACGGGAGAGGCCACAACAGTGAGAGGCCTGCATACCGCAAAAAAACCCACAAATCTACAGTAATCAAAGCATCATGCTATTGACACAAAAACAGATACACAGTTCAATGGAGCAGAATAGAGAGGCCAGAAATAAACCCACATACCTACAGTCTATTAATCTACAATAAAGGAGGCAAGAATATATAATGGAGAAAAGACAGTTTCTTCAACAAGTGGCACAGAGAAACCTGGAGAGCTGCATGTAAAACAATGATATTAGAACATTCTCTCACACCATATACAAAAATAAACTCAAAATGGTTTACAGACCTAAATGTAAGACCTGAAACTATAAGACTCCTAGAAGAGAACATGGGCAGAACTCTCTGACATAAATCGTAGCAATATTTTCTTGGATCAGTCTCTACAGCAGAAGACATAAAAGCAAAAATAAACAAATGAGACCTAACTAAACTTAAAAATTTTTGCACAGCAAAAGAAACCATAAACAAAATGAAAAGACAATCTACAGAATGGGAGAAAATATTTTCAAATGATGCAACTGACAAGGGGTTATATCCAACATACAGACAACTCATACAACTCAATATCAAAAAAAAATCTGATCAAAAAATGGACAGAAGGTACTTCCCTGATGGGAAATAAAAACGGAACTAAAAAACTAAAAACAGATCCAGCAATTCCACTCCTGGGTATATGTCCATAAAAAATGAAAACACTAATTTGAAAAGATCACCCCAATGTTCACAGCAGCACCATTTATAATAGCCAAGACATGGAAGCAACCCAAGTGTCCATCAATGGATGACTGGATTAAGAAAATGTGGCATATATATATACATCGTATATATATGGAATATTACTCAGCCATAAAAAAGAATTTGCAGCAACATGGATGGACCATTTGCAGCAACATGGATGGACCTAGAGAATATTATGCTTAGTGAAGTAAGTCAGACAGAGAAAGGTAAATACTATAGGATATAACTTATATGTGGAATCTAAAAAATAATACAAATGGGGACTTCCCTGCAGTCCAGTGGTTAAGACTCCACACTTCCACTGCACAGGGTGTGGGTTCGATCCCTAGTTAGGGAACTAAGATCCTACATGCCGTACAGTGCAACAAAAAATAATGATAATAATACAAATGAATGTATATGCAAAACAGAAACAGACTCACAGAGAAAACTTGTGGTTACCAAGGGGGAGGGGGAAGGGGGAGGGACAAATTAGGGGTATGGGATTAACAGATACAAACTGCAATATATAAAATAAAGAAGCAACAAGGATATACTGTATAGCTCAGGGAATTATATGCATTATCTTGTAATAACCTATAATGGAATATAATCTGCAAAAATACTAAGGTACTATGCTGTACACCTGAAACAACCACAATACTGTAAATCAACTATACTTCAATTAAAAAACAGAAAAAGAAAAAGTGAAAGGAGGAAGAGAAAGAGAAAGGAGGAGGGCTAAGGGGGACTAAGGAGGAAAAGAAGGGAATGGTTGCAGAAATGGGCCTGGGAAGGGTGGAGAAAACAGGCAGGGGTGAGGAAGGCCAGCTCCACTGCATACTCAGAGCCCCAGGGGAGGTGGCAGCCCAGGATGGGCAGAAGATATGGCTTTCCTTATTATCCGGTGGTGGGGGAGAGTGCTCCGGGCAGACACTGAAGGGGGATCTAGAAACAAATCATACCAGGAGGGTCATGTCTCCACATCCATGGCCAGCAGCAATGGGCATAAGGAAGCAGACTCATGGTCCAGTGCAGCCAGGGTTGTAGTGAACATCCTGATCACTAAGATTAATTGGGGCATGAACAGGCAATGTGTTAGGCTCTTTATGGGACTGTTAAAACAGATCATCTCCTGGTCAGGAAAACTGTACAGAGCAAGTCTGGAGATGGAAGTGAGGCACTGATGGCAAAACTAACTTAAGGCGCAGAGGCTGTGAAAGGCCCCTGGGATGCATGAGGCAGGGACGGGGACAGATGGAACGTGGGCAGACGTGCTCTTCTGGGAATGGGACCACCCTCCATGGACACTGAGGCCTGGTCAGGGCACTGTTTCCTCAAAAGGGCACCCTGGGGCTTCCCTGGTGGCGCAGTGGTTGAGAGTCCGCCTGCCGATGCAGGGGACATGGGTTCGTGCCCCGGTCTGGGAAGATCCCACATGCCGTGGAGCGGCTGGGCCGGTGAGTCATGGCTGCTGAGCCTGGGCGTCCGGAGCCTGTGCTCCGCAACGGGAGAGGCCACAGCAGTGAGAGGCCCGCGTACCACACACACACACACACACAAAAAAAAAAAAAGGGCACCCTGGACAGCCCCCAAATCTCCAGGGTGCTCCCGCACCAGCAGAGGCTATGGTGGACTCTGCTCTCCCCCTAAATATTCCACGACAATAAAGGCAGCAACCCCACACAACTGCCCCTACAAGCCCTGAGCACAAGAGGAGGGAAAAAGAGAAGGACTATTTGGGGGCAGGCAATTTGTTCCTGTGTGACTTCAACGTGAAGGGAATCCTTGGGACCTCCCTGGTAGTCCAGTGGTTAAGACTCCACACTTCCACTGCAGGGGGCTCAGGTTTGATCTCTGGTCAGGGAAGTAAGATCCCATATGCCGAGTGGCACGGCCAAAAACAAAGGAGTGCTTAAGGACACTAAGAAAATAACTGACCAGACAGGAGGTGCCAGAATTGCAATATCAGCAGCAATAACACCCATATATAGAGTGCATATCTATATCTATATACTGCATATCTCAGTAAGATATGCAGACTGCTCTACATGTTATACTCATCTAATCCTCATAATTATATCTCAATCCTCATTTTACAGATGGGAAAACTGAGGAACAGTGGAGGATGCCCAAGGATAATTAAGGGGTAGAACTGGTATTTGAAGACTTGTATCTCCACAGTCCATACCCTATTTCTATACTATGCAGCTAGATGAGGGAGATGGTGTTGCCAGACCTGGTAGAAGACTCTCAGGTCCCACCAGGTCCCTTGCAGGTTAGGTCCCACTCGTCACCAAGCTCCAAAAAGTAGCAGGGTCTCACTCTGCTGAGGAAGATTATCCACCCTCATGGCCCTTGCTGTCAGTCTCGACCGAATGCACCACTCATCTTTGCCCAATGGATTCCCATCTGTCACAAGCCCCAATTCCCCTCTGTGGGTTTCCTGGCCACAGCCAGGCAAGATCTCTCATCTGGAGAAGATGTGGAACTAACTGGGGAGCACTTGTGTGGCTTCCCAGGAGCTAACTGTGAGCCAATGTGAATTTACTGCATTATGGGAAACAGAAAACTGAGAAACCAAGATCTCTCAAAGCCTCCTCTCCACTACTCTGCACTCTCCTCCATCCCACTGCCTCTCTCAGCACACTCACTTTCTCAGCTGATTCATCAACACATAAATCATCCAAAATAGTAGCCTAGCACCAGGTTGTAGTGGCTTTCAACTTGGGTCTCCATAGGTACCGAAGAATGTTTTCTGACTCTTAGTTTAGCTTCTCTGGACAGAAACAACTTAGTCCAGGTTATGACTCACCTCCTTGGGTCAAAGAGCCCAAGGGTGAGGTCACAGGATAAAACCATGCCTGTGGGCAAGGCACACAGGGTCAAATGTGTCTTTCACAAGAAGTCCCTGAGCCAGTGGGAAATGAGGAAGGAGAGATGCCAGCTCAGGGAAAGAAAGGAAAGAAGCCAAAGAGCAGTGCCAAAGTATCCTAGGACAGGAACCATTCAAAAAGAAAAAGCTAGTATAAACAGCCAAGAGCAAACACTAAAAAAGCAAGAAAATGACCTAAGTGATCAACAAAGAGTGAATAAATTCCATTATGGTCCATCTGAAGGCTAGACTATCATGCAGCTGTTCCCATTTTTAATTATGAACACAGGTATCATGGAAATGTGTGATAGAGAGTGAAGGGAACAAAGGATTAAAACTTAGTGCAGATGCAATTTTTTTTCATTGTCAATGTTTTCATTGTGGTAAAACATACATAAAATTTATCATTTTAACTATTTTTAAGTTTACAATTCAGTGCCATTAAGTATATTACAATGTAGTGCAACCATCAACACTATTTCCAGAACTTTTTCATCACCCCAAACAGAAACTCTGTATCCATTAAACAGTAACTTCCTATTTCCCCCTTACCCCAGCTCTTGGTATCCTCTATTTCACTTTCTGTCTCTGTGAAATTGCCTATTCTAGGTACCTCATATAATTGGCATCACATAATATTTGTCATTTTATGTCTGGTTTATTTCAGGCTCATATTTCTAAGTTTCCTCCATGATGTATCATGTATCAGAACTTTGTTCCTTTTTAGGGCTGAATAACATTCCATTGTATTAATATATCACGTTGTGGTTATCCATTCATCTTTTGATGAACACCTGGGTTGTTTCCACCTTCTGGCTATTGTGAGTAATGCTGCTAGGAACACTTTTATTCAAATATCTGAGTCCAGTTTTCAATTCTTTGGGGTATATACCTTAAGAGTAGAATTGTTAAAACATATGGTAAAGCTACGTTTAACTCTTTGGGGAATCAAAAACTGTTTTCCATATAGCAGCTACAACATAATACACTTCTACCAGCAATGCAGAAGGGTTCCATTTTCTCCACATCTTCACCAAAACTTGTTTTCTGTTATCATAATAGCCATCCTAACGGGTGTGGAGTGGTATCTCATTGCAGTTTTGATTTGCATTTCCCTAATGACTGGTTATGCTGAGTGAGCATCTTTTCATCTGCTTATTGGTCATTTGTATACCGTCTTTGGAGAAATGTCCATTCAACTCCTTGGCTCATTTCTGAATTGAGTTGTTCTTCTGTTGAGTTGTAGGGGTTCTTTATATGTTCTGGATATCGATCCTTTATCAGATGTATTATTTACAAATAGTTTCTCCCATTCCATGAATTGTCTTTTTACTCTTTTTTTTTTTGCTGTATGCAGGCCTCTCACTGTTGTGGCCTCTCCCGTTGCAGAGCACAGGCTCCGGACGCGCAGGCCCAACGGCCATGGCTCACGGGCCCAACCGCTCCGCGGCATGTGGGATCTTCCCAGACCGGGGCACGAACCCGTGTCCCCTGCATCGGCAGGCGGACTCTCAACCACTGCGCCACCAGGGAAGCCCTGTCTTTTTACTCTTGATAGTGTCCTTCGATGTGCAAAAGTTCTTATTTTGATGAAGAGCAATTTATTTTTTCTTTTGTTCCTGTACTTTTGCTGTCATATCTAAGATATCATTGCCAAATTCAATGTCATGGTTTTCGTCTATGTTTTCTTCTAAGAGTTTTATAGTTTTAGCTCTTAAGTTTATGATTTTCATTCATTTTGGATTAATTTATCTGTATAATATACGGTAAAGTTCCAACTTCATTCTTTTGCATGGGGATATCCAGTTTTCCCAGCAAAATTTGTTGAAACGATTGTCCTTTTCCCACTGAACTGTCTGGCGCCCTTTTCAAAAACCAACTGACCATACCTGTAAAGGCTTATTTCTGGACTCTCTATTGTATTCCATGGGTCTATAGGGCTGTCCTTAGGCCAGTAGCAGTGTTTTGATTACTGTAGCTTTGTATTAAATTTTGAAATCAGGGATTCTTGATTTCTCCAAGTTTTTCTTCTTTTTCAGAATTGTTCTGGCTATTCCGAGTTCTTTGAGATTCCATATGGATTTTAGAATGGGTTTTTCTACTTATACAAAAAAAAAAAAAAGACACTGGAATACTAACAGAGATTGGATCGCATCTGGAAATCACCTTGGATAATATTGACGCTGTAACATTAAGTCTTCCAATCCATGAAAAGGAGATGTTTTCCATTTATCTGTCTTTAATTTCTTTCAGCAATATTTATAGTTTTCAGTGTACAAGTCTTTCACACTTTTTTTTTTTGTCTGCGTTGGGTCTTCGTTGTTGTGCACGGGCTTTCTCTAGTTGTGGCAAGCGGGGGCTACTCTTGGGAGCTACTCTGTTGCGGTGCACGGGCTTCTCATTGAGGCGGCTTCTTTTGTTATGGAGCACAGGCTCTAGGCACGTGAGCTTCAGTAATTGCAGCATGCGGGCTCAGTAGCTGCGGCATGCTGGCTCTAGGGCTCAAGGGCTCTAGAGCGCAGGCTCAGTAGTTGTGGCTCATGGGCTTAGTTGCTCTGCGGTATGTGGGAGCTCCCCAGACCAGGGATTGAACCCACATCCCCTGCACTGGCAGGCAGATTCTTAACCACTGGCCACCAGGGAAGTCCCTCACACTCTTCTTAAACGTATTCCTAAGTACTTGATTTTCTTTTATGTAATTGTAAGTGAAATTATCTTAATTTCCTTGTCAGATTGTTCATTGCTACTTTATAGGAATGCAACTTATTTTTGTATGTTGATTTTGTAACATGCAGCTTTGCTGAATTGGTTTATTAGCTCTCACAATTTTTTGTGGAATTTTTAGGGCTTTCCAATATAAGATCATGTCATCTGCCATTGTAAATCAACTTTTTATACTCCAATAAAAAAATTTTTTTAAAGATCATGTCACCTGCACACAGAGGTAATTTTATTTCTCCTTTCCAAATTAGATACCTTTTATTTCATTTTTCTTGACTAACTGCTCTGGCTAAAACTTCCAATACACTGGTTTTCCAGTGTTGAACAGAAATGGCAAAAAAACAGGGACTTCCCTGGTGGTCCAGTGGTTAAGACTCTGCCTTCCAATGCAGGGGGTGCAGGTTCAATCCCTGGTCTGGGAAGTAAGATTCCCACATGCTGCGTGGCTTAAAAAAAAAAAAAAAAGAAAAAAAGAAGAAAGAAAGAAAGAAATGGCAAAAAAGAGCATCCTTGTCTTGTTCCTGACCTCAGGGGAAAAGTTTTTAGTCTTTCACCTTTGCTTATGATACTAGATGTGGGTTTTTCATATGTGCTCTTATTATGTTGTAGTTTCCTTCCATTCCTATTTTACTGAATTTTTTCTTTTTTATCATTAAAGAGTGTTAAATGTTGTCAACTGCTTTGTCTACATCAACCGAAGGTATTTTTTCTTCATCCTGTGAGTGTGGAGTATTATACTGATTGATTTTGTGTGATTTTTTAAATAGAAGTATAGTTGATGTACAATATTATATATCTTACAAGTGTACAATATTGTGATTCAAAAATTTTAAAGGTTATGCTCCATTTATAGCTATAAAATATTGGCTATATTCCCTGTGTTGTATGATATATTCTTATAAGTTATTTTATACATAATGGTTTGTACCTCTTAATCCCCTGCCCCTATATTGCCTTTCCTGCCTTCCCTCTCCCCACTGGTAACCACTAATTTGTTCTCTGTATCTGTGAGTCAGTTTCTTTTTTTTTTTTAATATATTTTTAAAACTTACTTATTTTTGGCTGCATTGGGTCTTCATTGTTGTGTGTGGGCTTTCTCTAGTTGCAGCGAGTGGGGGCTACTCTTCGTCACAGTGTGCAGACTTCTCATTGCAGTGGGTTCTCTCATTGTGGAGCACGGGCTCTAGCTACATGGGCTTCAGTAGTTGAGGCTCACAGGCTCTAGAGCGCAGGCTCCGTAGTTGTGGCGCATGGGTTTAGTTGCTCCACAGCATGTGGGATCTTCCCAGACTGGGGCTCAAACACATGTCCCCTGCATTGGCAGGTGGATTCTTAACTACTGTGCCACCAAGGAAGCCCTGTGTTTCTTGTTATATTCACTAGTTTGTTGTATTTTTTAGATTCCACAGATAAGTGGTATCATACAATATTTGTCTTTCTCTGACTTATTTCATTTGGCATAATACCCTCCAAGTCCATCCATGTTGTTGCAAGTGGCAAAATTATATTCCTTTCTATGGCTGAGTAGTATTCCATTGCGTGTGTGTGTGTGTGTGTGTGTGCATGTGTGTATACGTACCACATCTTTATCCATCATCTGCTGATGGACATTTAGGTTACTTCCATATCTTGCCAATTGTAAATAATACTCCTATGAACGTAAGGGTTTCAAATCAGTGTTTTTGCTTCTTTCGTATATATACCCAGGAGTAGAATTGCTGGATAATATGGTAATTCTATTTTTAGTTTTTTGAGAAACCTCCATACCATTTTCCACAGTGGCTGCACCAATTTACATTTCCAACCACAGTTTAAGAGGGTTCCCTTTTCTCAACATCGTCTCCAACACTTGTGTTTTTTTTTAATATATAATTTATTTATTTATTTATTTTTGGCTGTGTTGGGTCTTCATTGCTGTGTGCAGGCTTTCTCTAGTTGCAGCGAGTGGGGGCTACTCTTCGTTGGGGTGCACGGTCTTCTCATTGTGGTGGCTTCTCTTGTTGAGGAGCACAGGCTCTAGGCATGAGGGCCTCAGTAGTTGCGGCATGCAGCTCAGTAGTTGTGGCTCGCGGGCTCTAGAGTGCAGGCTCAGTAGTTATGGCGCATGGCCTTAGTTGCTCCGCGGCATGTGGGATCTTCCCGGACCAGGGCTCGAACCTGTGTCTGCTGCATTGGCAGGTGGATTCTTAACCACTGTGCAACCAGGGAAGTCCCTGTGTTCTTTTGATGATAGCCATTCTGACAGATGTAAGGTGATGTCTCATTGTGGTTTTGACTTGCATTTCCCTGATGATTAGTATGTTGAGCATCTTTTCATGTGCCTGTTGGCCATATGCATACCCTCTTTGGAAAAACATTGATTCAGGTCTTCTGACCATTTCTTAATTGGGTTATTTGGGGTTTTGTATGTAACTGATTTTCATGTGTTGAGCCACCTTTGTATTCCAGAATAAAACCTAACTTGTCATGGTGTATAATCCTTTTAATGTGAGGCTCAAATCAGTATGCTAGTATTTTCCTAAGGATTATTACATCAATATTCATAAGAAATATTGATCTGTAGTTTTTAGTTTCTTTGTCTGGATTTGGTACCAGAGTAATACCGTCCTCATAGAATGAATCAGGAAGTATTCCCTCCCCTTCAATTTTATGGAAGAGTTTGAGAAAGACTGGTGTTAATTCTTCTTTAAATCTTTGGTAAAATACACCAGTGAAACAATGTGATCCTGGGCTTTTGTTGTTGTTGTTAGGAAATTTTTAATTACTGATTCAATTTCCTTACAAGTTGTAAGTCTATTCAGATTTTCTATTTCTTCATGAATCAGCCTTGGTAGGTTGTATGTTTCTAGGAATTTGTCCATTTCATCTAGATTATCCAAGTTGGTGTACAGTTTGTCCACAGTACCCTCATAGTCCTTTTTATTTCTGTAAAATTGGCAACGTCCTCCTTCATTTCTGATTTTAGTTATTAAGAGTCTTCTTTTTCTTAGTCAATGTAGGTAAAGGTTTGTCAATTTTTTTTATCTTTTCAAAGAAGCAATTCATGGTGTCATCTTTTTTTTTAACATATGCATTTACAGCTATAAATTCCCTTCATAGCACTGCAGTTCCTTCATTTCTTACATTTTGGTATGTTGTCTTTTCATTTTCATTCATCTCAAGGTGTATTCTATTTTCCCTTGTGATTTCTTCTTTGACCCACTGGTTGCATAATAGTGTTAAAATCCACATGCTTGTGAATTTTCCAGTTTTCCTTCTGTTATTGATTTCTAGTTTCATTCCATTGTCCTTAAAGGTTATTGGTATGATTGCAATCTTGTTAAATTTCTTAAGGCTTTGTTACCCAATATATATGGTCTATCCTATAAAGTTCCGTATGTACTTTAGAAGAGTGTGTATTCTCCTGTGGTTGGTTGGTTAGGTCTAATTGGTTTATAGTGTTGTTCCAATTCTCTATTTCCTTATTGATCTTCTGTCTGGTTGTACTATCTATTTCTGAAAGGGGGGGTATTGAAGTCTCCATCTATTACTGTAGAACTGTTTATTTCCCATCAATTCTGTCAGTTTTTTACTTCATATATTTTGGGACTTATTTGTTAGGTGCATGTGTTTATAAATGTTATATCTTCTAGTTATATTGAAACTTTTATCAACATATAATGTCCTTTGTCTCTTGTAATCTTTTTATATTTAAATTCTATTTATTCTGACAATAATGTAGCCATCCCAATTCTCTTATGGTTACTATCTGCAGGGAATATCTTTTCCCATCCTTTTATTTTATTTTCATTCTCTTTTGTGTCCTTATATCTAACCTGAGTCTTCTATAGATGGCACATATATGGGTCCTATTGGATTTTTTAATCCAATCTGTCAATCTCTGCCTTTCAATAGAAGAGTTAAATCCACTTACATTTATGGGAATTCCCTGGCAGTCCAGTGGTTAGGACTCTGCGCTTTCACTGCAGAGGGCCTGGGTTCAATCCCTGGTCAGGGAACTAAGATCCCACGAGCTGTGCAGTGCAGCAAAAAAAAGAAAAAAAATCCGCATATATTTAATGTGATTATTGATATAGGATTTACTTCTGCTATTTGTTTTCTATATATCTTATATGGTTTTCGTTCCTCAATTTCACCATTACTGCTTTTTCAAATATATATGTAATCTTCTGTAGTGTACCATTTTGATTCCCTTCTTTCCTTTCCTATATATTTTTAAGTTATTTTCATAGTGGTTACCTTGAAGGTTACTAACAATCTACTTTGAATAATACCAACTTAGTTTCAGAAATACACATTTTAATCAAAAACCTCTGTCCCTCCCCTTTATACTGTTTTTGATACAGATGACATCTCTGTACACTGAATGCCTATTTGCATGTATTCATAATTATTGTTTTATGTTTTTGCCTATTAAGTCATATAAAAGGAAAAGAAGTTACAAACCATATCTAAAGTACAATAGCACTAACTTTTGTATTACCTACTAGTTACCTTTTCCAGTGTTCTTTATTTTCTTGTGTGGCTGTGAATTACCGTCCTTT
The DNA here is from genome assembly GCF_025265405.1 of Mesoplodon densirostris. NCBI lineage: Eukaryota > Metazoa > Chordata > Mammalia > Artiodactyla > Ziphiidae > Mesoplodon > Mesoplodon densirostris. The sequence goes on along the minus strand of NC_082678.1, from coordinate 48,400,192 downwards.
CACTTCAGCCTGAAGACCTCCCTTTAGCTCTTCCTGTAGGGCAGGTCTACTGGTGATAAATTCCTTCTGTTTTTGTTTATCTAGGAATGTCTTAATTTCTCCTTCCTTCTTGAAGAGTAGTTTTGCCAGAGATAGATTTCTTGCTTGACAGTTTTTTCTTTCAGGACTTTAAATATGTCATCCCATTGACTTCTTGCCTCTATGGTTCCTAAAGAAAAATCAGCTGCTAATCTTATTGAGGATCCATTATACTGATGAATCAGTTCTCTCTTCCTATTTCAAATTCTCCTGGTCTTCGGATTTCAGCAATTTGATCTCTTGGGGTTTATCCTGCTTGGAGTTCACTGAGCTTCTTGCACATGTATATTCATGTCTTCCTCAGATTTGCAAAGCTTGAGGCCATTATTTCTTCAAATGATTTTTCTGCCCCTTTCCCTTTTTCCTCTTCTTCTGGGATTCCAGTACACATATGTTGGTATGTCTGATGGTATCCCACATGTCCCTCAAGCTCTACTAATTTTTCTTCATTCTTTTTTCTCTATGCTCCTAAGACTGAATAATTTTTTATATATATAAATTTATTTATTTATTTATGGCTGCACTGGGTCTTCGTTGCTGCACATGGGCTTTCTCTAGTTGCGGCGAGTGGGGGCTACTCTTCGTTGCTGTGTGCAGGCTTCTCATTGAGGTGGCTTCTCGTTGCGAAGCATGGGCTCTAGGTGCGCAGGCTTCAGTAGTTGTAGCATGCGGGCTCAGCAGTTGTGGTGCACGGGCTCAGCTGCTCCATGGCGTGTGGGATCCTCCCGGGCCAGGGTTCGAACCCATGTCCCCTGCATTGGTAGATAGATTCATAACCACTGCACCACCAGGGAAGTAAAGACTAAATAATTTTAATCGCCTTATCTTCAAAAGTTCAATGATTGTTTCTTCTGCCTGCTCAAACCTTCTGTTGAACCCCTCCAGTGTATAAGTTCTTGTACTTATGCTATTGGTGTTTTATTTATTACAGCTACACGCTATTAACCCCAAAGTACAATGTTACAATTTTTGCTTTCAAGTCATGTGCTCTCTTAAAGAAGTAATATTTCTATATTACTCTTTTAAACACTCACTCCTTAAATATCTTCTTCTGATATCATCTCGTCTCAGCCTGAAGAACTTTATTCAGCATTCCCTACTGTAAATCTGCTCCCAAATAATTTTTAGTTTTCTTTTATCTGAAAATCTTTATTTCACTTTTTTTTTTTTTTTTTTTTTTTTTTTTACGGTACACAGGCCTCTCCCTGTTGTGGCCTCTCCTGTTGTGGAGCACAGGCTCCGGACGTGCAGGCTCAGCGGCCATGGCTCGCGGGCCCAGCCGCTCTGCGGCATGTGGGATCTTTCCAGACCGGGGCACAAACTTGTGTCCCCTGCATCAGCAGGCGGACCCTCAACCACTGTGCCACCAGGGAAGCCCTCACTTTCATTCTTGACAGATGTTTTCAGCAGTATAGAATTCTGGGCTGGATTTTTCTTCTTTGAGCACTTTAATATTGCTGTTCTCTGGCTTGTTATTTCAAATGAAAAGTCAGTGATTTGAAATGATACTCACTTGTATATGATTTGTCCATTTGTCAACATACATGTATGCTGTTTTCAATGTTTTTCCTTTGATTTTTCAGCAGTGTGATTATAATGTGAGCAAGTATTTTCTTTGTATTTTTCTTATTTTCATGGGACTTGTTATATATTTGTCTTCCACAAAACGTGAGAAAATTTTAGTCATTCTTTGCATACTTTTCCCATCCCATTTTTTTCTTTTCTCTGTTTTTGTTTTTGGCCACACCACGCAGCCTGTGGGATTTTAGTTCCCCGACCAGGAAACAAACCTTGACCCTTGGCAGTGAGAACGCACAGTCCAAACCACTGGACAACCAAGGAATTCCCTCCCATCCTTTTCTCTTCTCTCCTTCTGGAACTACATCTACACATATGCTAGACCTTTTGATGTGTATACTATCTCACAGGTTCCCCTGAGGCTGTACTCTTTTTTAATCTTTTGCTTTCTATCGAGTTAACTTCAGGCTCACGAATCCTTCTGTTATTTTCCTTATTCTGCTGTGAAGCCCATCCAGTGAATTTTTATTTCAGATATTGTATTTTTTAACTTTTTTTTTTTTTGGCTGCACTGTGCAGCTTGTGGGATCTTAGTTCCCTGACCAGGGATTGAACCTGGGCCCCAGGCAGTGGAAGCGCTGTTTCCTAACTACTGGACCACCAGGGAATTCCCTTTTAACTCTTATTTTTTCCCAAGACATTGTATTTTTTATAGTTCCAAAACGTCCACTTGGTTCTTTATTATAATTACAGTATTTCTACTGAAATTTCCTCTTTTAATTTGCACAAACATATTTTCCCTTTCATCCTTGAACACAGTTACACGAGAAGCTTTAAAATTCTTATCTGCTATGGTGGAAGAATAACAGTAAGACTTTGCTAATTTACTTATCTGGGTTTTCTCAGGGATAATCTCCATCGACCCTCTCTTGAGTATGGGTCACGTTTACCTGTTTTTTCATGTGCTGAGTAGTTTTGGATTGTATCCATGCTATTGTAAAGAATGGGAGTCTAGATTGTTATGTTCCTCTGAAGACTATTAATTTTTATCAGGCAGTTACCCAACTGAAATCAAATTGCAAATTGCCTCACTAGCAATGGGTGGCAGCCGAAATGTCAGTTCAGTCAGCAAAGAGACTTTTAAATGAGAAAATTATTGGACATATTTTTAAAAGCTGACTTTAACATTTCAAACACAACATAGTATAATCTGCAGAACAATTCTGTGAATTCCTCAGAAGATTCATTTCCAAATGTCAACACTGCTGAGAATTTTCCAGTCATTTAAAAAACAAAACAAAACAAAAAAAACACCTAATAGAAGTTCCCAAATCTCAAAATTAAGTCTTACTGAGCTTTCAACCTCTCCCTGAGAGAAGACTTGGGAGCACAACTGCTCTTGTCCTCTCCTGCTTTCTTTTGGATTAAATAATTTTTAGAATTCCATCTTTGTTATCTACTTTTAGCTATACCTCTTCGCATTATTTCTATATAGTGCTTGCCCTAAGTATTACCATATATATTCTCAACCTCTCAAGGTCTTCTGAGAATTCATATTGTATCACTTCAAGTAAAATATAAGAAATTTACAATAAAATGTATCCATTTACCATCCCTTGGCTACCTCTTAATGCTATAGTTACCATATGTATGATGCGCCTACATAATCCCCCAATATAGTTATAATTTTTGCTTTAAACACTTGTAAGATTTTCAAAGAAACTGAGAAATAAGTCTCTTATAACTTACCTTCATATTACCATTTCAAGTGTTCTTCCATTCCTTCTTGAAGATCTATTAGGACCATCCATCTCTTCTATTTTGTCCTTAATGCCACAGAAGAAAAACTTTTGGTGCTATTTACATTTCATCACTCCAGAACTTTCAGGCTCATGAACATAAATGCAAAAAAAAAAAAAATTTAAACAAAATTTTAGCAATGCAAATCCAAAAATATTTTTAAAGGACAATATATAACAACTGGGGTTTATACCAGGAATGCAGGGTTGGTTTAGTATTTAAAAAGCAATCATTGTAATTCATTATATGCATTATAATTCATTATATTAAACTAAAAAAGAAAACACACATGCTCTTCTCAATAAATGAAGAAAAGGCATCTGACAAATCCAACATCCATTCATTCCTGATAAAAACTCTCAGCAAATGAGGAACAGAAATGAACTCCTCAACCTAATAAAGAACATCTATGAAAAACTTACAGCTAACATTATATTTAATGGTGAAAGAATGTTTTTCTCTGTAAGATCAGAAACAATACAAATATGATGTCTGCTCTTACCATTTCTATATAACATTGTGCTGGAGGTTCCAGCCAGTGCAATTGGGCAAGATAAACAAATAAGAGCAGGAGAAGAAAAGAAGTTAAAACTTTATATTAACAGAAAATATAATTGTCTATGAAGAAAATCTGATGAGATCTACAAAAACAACAAAACACTACTACTAAAACTAAATGAGTTTAGCAAGGTTTCAGGGTACGAGATCAATACACAAATATCAATGTTATTTCTATACACTAGCAATGAGCAATCAAAAACTGAATTTTAAAAAGCATACAAAAACATTAAAGATTATGAAATACTTAGGGACAAATATGACAAAAGAAGTGAAAGACCTGTACACTGAACAGTATAAAACACTGCTGGAATTTTAAAAGGCCTAAACTATTAGAGAGATATACCTTATTCATGGATCAGAAGACTCAATACTGTTATTAGAATAGACACCTCACTAAAGAAAATATACAGATGGCAGATACGCACATAAAAAAATGCTCAACATCGTTAGTCATTAGGAAAATACAAATAAAAAAACACCTACTAGAATGGAAAAATTAAAAAGACTAAGCCAGCTCTACAGTACAATGGATAGTGCGTTGGACTTGCAAAAAGACTAACTAACTATACCAAGTGCTGCAGAGGGTGTGGAGGAACAGGAGATTTCAGACACTGCTGGTGGAAATGTAAAATGGTACAATCATTTTGTAAAACAGTTTTGGCAGTTTCTTAAGAAGCTAAATACACACCTACCATACTATCCAACCATTCCACTCCTATTTATGCACAAAAAAAAGGAAATGTATGCCCACATAAAGACTTGTCACATTCATAGCAGCTTTATTAGTAACAGACAAAAGCTGGAAACAACCCAAATGTCCATCAATAGGTGAATAAACAAACCGTGGTATGTCGTAACAGTGGAATACTTCCCAGCAATAAAAGGAATAAACTACTGACACATGCAACATGGATGAATCTCAAAACAATTATGCTGAGAGAAGCCAGACCACCTCCCCGCTAAAAAAAGAGTACATGAATTATATGATTCCATTTATATAAAACTCTAGAAAATGCAAACTAATGTAAAATAACAAAAAGCAGATTAGTGGTTGCTTGGGGATGAAAGAAAGGGGAAACAGGAGGGAGGAAATTACAAAGTACAACAAGGAAACTTTTGAGGTTGAAGGCTATATTGACTATCTTGATTATGATGATGGTTTTACAAGTGCATACATATCCCAAAACTTCTCAAACTGTATAGTTTACATACATGACTTTTTAAGTCAAATAAAACTGTTTTATGAAAAGAAGTTGTATCTTTCAGAAATTTCCTAAAGACAGGCTAATACACATACAGAATATTTTCCTGTTTTATACATATTAAGATTATGCATGTTATGTATCTTACTATTCTCATCTAACATTGTATGCAAACAACTTACAACATTAGTAGAAATGTTTTAGCCTCATTTTTTTAAAACAGCAACATAGTATACATAGTAAGGGTGAACCAAAATTGATGGGCATTTAGGTTATTTCTGATTTGCTATTATAATGTCAAAGTGAACATATTTTACATTTATTTGTAAGCATACACACACAAGCAAAGGGTGCATTCATTTAAAACTTTCATTTATATTGTCCTGTCTCAGGATCTACATAGAACTGTTAGAATTAATAAGTTAATTTAGCAAGGTCATGGAAAACAAGGTCAATATAGAGTATTACTATAAGTAGCAACAACCAGAAAATGAAAAAAATACTATTTAAAATAACACACACAAAAAATCAAATACCTAGAAATTTGTCCAATAAAAAGCACCAGACCTCTACGTAGAAAACCACAAAACACAGGAATTCCCTGGTGGTCCAATGGTTAGGATTTGGTGCTTTCACTGCTGCGGCCTGGGTTGGAGCCCTGGTCGGGGAACTAAGATCCCGCAAGCCACACAGCACGGCCACACACACAAAAAAAGAAAAAACATTATTGGAAAAAATTAAAGATCTAAATAAATGGAAGAATATACTATGTTCATGGATTACAAGAACATAATTGTGTAAAGACTGTGTGCATTCTCCCAAATTTATTTATAGGTTCAGTAAAATCCTAATCAAAATCCCAGCAGGTTTTTGTTGTTGCTGTTCTATTATTGAAATTAACAAGCTGATTCTAAGGTGTATATGGAAAATGCAAAGAGCCAAGAATAATCAGTACAATCGTGAACAACAAAAAAACTGGAGGACTTACATTACCAGATGTTGAATATTGATTTTATTCCTACAGTGTTGCACTGGCACTAGGACAAATAGACCAATGGAACAATAAATGTTGCTGGGTCCATTGAATATCCATATGGAAAAGTGTTATTTTTAACGTCTCCCTATTACCATGCACAAAATAGATTCTAGATGATTCTAGATCTAGATATGATAGGTCCAACAATGCTTCTAGAAAAACAAAAGATGAACAATCTTGGGGTAGACAAATATTTCTTAAATAGCATACATAAAGCACTTACCTTAAAGGAAAGTACAGATATACTGGACTATATTAAAATTAAGAACTCCTGCTCATCAAAAGACATCATTAAGATAATAAAAAAGCAGGACACAGAATGGAGAAGATAACTGCAATAACTACAAGGACATACTCTATTCTTAAATATATTAAGACGTCCTACAAATCAATAAGAAAATGACAACCTACAGAAAAACAGGCAAAAGATATCCAAATGTCCATAAACATATTAAAAAGTACTCAGTCTCATTAGTCATCAGGAAAACACAAATTAAATCCAGAATGATATATCAGTACACACCCACCAGAAGGCTACAACAAAAAACAGTGACCACACCAAATGCTAGTGAGGATGTAGAGCCACTGGGATTCTAATACACTGCTGGGAAGACTGTGAAACAGTACCGCCACTTTGGAAAACTCTTCTGCAGTATCTACTAAGCTGAACACATGTGTTCCCTATGACCGAGCAATTCCATTCTTAGATATACATGCAACATTAATTCATACATGTATATACCAAAAGACATGTAAAACAATGGCCACAGCAACATTATTTGTAATATCCAAAAACTGAAAATAATCCAGTGTCCATCCATAGAACAGGTAGTGGTATACTAATGCAACAGACTACTACATAGCCATAAAAATACATTATTATTACAGGCAATAATACAGACTAATCCCACAAACCTAATGTTAAGAGGAAACAAACAACAAGCCATTTATGTATATATGCCATTTACACCAAGTTCAAAAACTAAGCAAAATTAATCAATGGCAACATCAAGATACTGGTCCCAGTTGTAGGGGCAAAAGGGGGTAAATTAATGAAGAGGGCATGGAGTGCTCTACGATGCTGGTCCTGTCCTATTTCCTGATATGAGTGGTGGTTAAATGGTGTGTTCCCTTTGTAAAAATTCTAAGACGTACACCTTTGATGTATTTTTTATACTTGAATAAAAACTTTACTTAAAAAAAATACCAATAGTCCTATGTATTCTCTACATCCTCACCACAACAAAGTATTCTATAAATCTAATCACTGCTAACTATAATTATAATCTTAAACAAGGTGAAATTAGCATCTCATTTTCGCTTACATATCCTTCATGACAAATGAGGTTAAGTGAAGAAAAAAGTTTTTAAACATTTATTACTTGAACTCTGCTGAAAGCAAATTCTGAGGGAGTTCAGCAGTTATTGTGGCCTGTTAACGCTACAAATGTACCACTAATTAATGGGAAAGAAGCCTTAGGTGCTGAAATAAGCCCTACCACAACCCTATAGCTCCAGAATTCTAAATGGAAAAGGGTCTTCATGGAAGACTCAGAAACAAGCAATATGGGATGGAAGCGTGAGTTCCAAGACTTTTCAGCACAACTGAAAAAAATGGTCAACGATAGCTTTAGACAGAGGAAGAAAGCTTCCGGACATGACTCATACCGCATGGGTTGTGCAAGTACACATTCTTAACATCAATTATGTGAGAAACAAATGTCCAAAACCCAATGAACTTTTTAAGAACAATAAGACTTAGGTTATCTGGAAAACTCAGTCACAGCACTGCAGCAACTTGGCAATCCATAATCACTGGTTATCTATTTGGATTATGGCTCTACTTGTCCAAGCTAAACTGTTTTAAATTGGAAGAATTGCTCCACCTGTTAAAAAAAAACACTAATTTTTAAATTTCTAAATTAAGCTACAGATTAAGAAATTGCCAAAAAAATTAATCTAGGCAGTAATCCTCTTTTTAGACGGCAGCCACTGAAGAGCCCTAAATATATTTATCATTTATATTCTATTTCCTCAATTCTAATATGATTTATACTACAGCTTAATGTGTCTACTATAGCTTTTCAAAAAGGCATATATCAATTGTAAACCATAAACTGATCTCAGAAATGTTAAAATATATTTTTTAGATGATCACTTTAGGGTAGGGGAAATATATTTCAATAAAACACTAACAGCCTAAAAGAAAGAGAATGCTTAATGGTTAAGAGCATGGGCTCTTCAGTTATACAAATCCAACTCTGAATCCTGTTTGAATACACTAGCTTTGTGGCTTTGGACAAGTACCTCAACTTCTCCCATCCCAGTTTTCCTATTTAAAAAACACAGATGGAAAACTTACCTAATTATCGAGTACCTATGTGCTAGACACTGCCTAATAAGCACAGTGCCTGGTACACAGCTGATACTCAATGTTAGCTATTAGTTGTCAATAACAATCACAAGTCTGGGAACTCAAAGAAATGAGAGATATGTCTTGTTGGACGGTTTAATTTTGCTGAATTGGATTGGATCCAGTATCACCACTTCCTCTAAAAGCTCGCAATTCCTTTTCAGTAGGCAGAGGAAAGGGGGAGGGGCATGACACAGGGAATTAAGAGGTAAGCTATACATATAGCCAACATTTTAACTATAAATGGAGTATAACCTTTAAAAACTGTTGTACTCCTGAAACTCATTAACATTGCAAATCAACTATACCTCAATTTTTAAAAAAATTTCGAGGGGGAAAGTAAAACTTTAAATCCAAATCAAAGAAAGAAAAACAATTCCTTTAATGAAGCATCCCAGAATTTTACCAGGGATCCCTGTGAACTTGTTAAAAATTTCAAAACAAAGCAAGATTCATCTTTATGCAATTTTTTCAGCATGATCACTCTTCTACTGTCCTAGGATCAATAGTATAGCAACTAATATGGGATTTTGTTTTGTAAAACTCTCAAGTGGCATTCGTCTGGAGCAGAAGTCACTGTTTGTATTATTCCATCAACACGCCCTTACTATGATCTAACAAATTGTCTTCCTAGAAAGCAGAAAAATATAATTTTGGAGATCTTCCTTTCTGGCCACCCATCACAGAACCCAAGTATGGGTATAAACCCATTTATTGCTGCTCCTAACATTTTAGAAAACCTTTGGGTTTAAAACTTTTTTTCAAAGCAATTACCAAAAAATCAAAACAACTGCATTCAAGTTGTAATGGTAACTCAAGTTTCTATCAAAATCAACTGATCCTCACAGATGACTAAACCAGGAGCTGAAAAACACACTCCACGTCCCAGACAACAGATACAGGAAGTAAAGTAACACTGTCCTCACAGGGATGTCACCTTTCTGCAGTCTTCGCTCGCTGTCTTCCAATCTTTGATAGGGATCTTTCTAAAGACCTGTACTAATCACCACTGTCCTTCCTATGTGCCTTCATTAGTTTCTTTGGATGGCAAGTTCTTTTTTCTCCATACCAAGATTGCCACACCACTGAAAATGCTCATGGCATCCTGAATTTGCTGGATACAAATAGAAGTCTACATAGTCAACTAAGGAACTCTTTCACTAAACAAATTCATGTGACAACCCAACTTGGCAGAATCACCTCCACAAACCAGACTATTTTGTAAAAAGATTACCTATGTGTTCATTCAAACTGTTCCAAGTCCAGGCATTCACACATTAGTGTTTAGTGTGGGAGCGGCCTGCAAAACCCTGAATCCTATTAGCAGTTTCTTTAAAAATCTGTGATAGAGCTTAACAAATTCCTCTAGTTTTGGACTGAGATGCAGCAGACAACACTTGGCAACATTACTGCTGGAAAAAAACAAATCTGATTATCTCCTGGAGGTAGCTCCAAAGAGTACAATTTATATACAATCGTCTCCAATCATCTGACAGAAAAGCAATTCACAAAAACATTGTTTATTCTACATACACTTATTTTAATAACAACTACTAGTACATCACTAATCTACTTATTTCCCAAGTATTTACTACGAAGGTATACTTTTGGTGTCAACATCTCATTTGGCAACAAGTGTGGTGAAGCTAGTAGTCTCATACATTGTTGATGGGGCTATCATGTTGAACAATTCTTGGAGGGAGATAGTATTTACCAATTGAAAAGTATGTGTTTTCTAACACAGGAAATCTAGAAATGTATCATACAGATACACATGCATTTACTGCAGCACCATTTACAACAGCAAGGCTGGAAATAATCTGAATGTCCAAAAGTAGTCAACTGTTTTTTTTCCCCAAAAATCAGGAGTACATCAATGTGAGGCAGTCATTTGAATGAGACAGATCTCAATGCCTGACAATGATCTATGCTATCTATATGCACTGATGTATATGATCTCTGGAAGATATTCTTACATTGAGTGTTTCTAATAAAGGGGACTACCATACTATTGTTTTACCATGTGTACACATATACTGAGAATGAATTTAATCATTCTTCTCTGCTCCTGTCACTGATTGGGGCGGGGGGGATTTTTCCCTCAGCCTAAGAAGGATTATTCTGACACATTCACATATTCAGCCTTTGGTTGCACAACCCCAAAAATTCCATGCTAGATGATCCACAATTACACCTTGTATTATAAATACACACTGGCACTTTAATGATTAAAATAAACATCATGTTGTTATCTGGTTTAGAAGACAGGATACTTGCACTACTTATAGTTGTTCTTCACAACCAGGTTACAGGTATTTTCCCCCCAGAAATATACATCATTTTTGGGAAACAGACAAGTGATTTACGGAAGGAAAAAAATAAATGGGATCTTTTTCACATTCAGGCAAACAATATAATCAATATGTTCAGACTAGAGATTTTATTTTAGAAGGATAAAGGATGGAGGCGCAATGATGTTTGGCATTTTTAATTTAGGTTTGTTTTATTTAAGTTTAATGTTAATCCATGCTGTGTTTCAGTAAGAACAATACAGATTCTGTATCTGTGGCTCCAGTCAGATATCCAGTAGTACAAATTAGCTTCAAGTTACACATACTGAACAAAAGAGGTTGAGCGAGCGAAGGAGGGGAGGGGCGGGGCCCAGGGAGAGAGGGAAGGAGAAGAAACAAAGAATTGAACACGCATGCAGGCTTTTCCATTACCACCTTCAATGCTAACCTGCTTCAGAGGGAGAGTAAAGTAGGCAAGAATGAGCAGCCACGGATTGTTGAACTGTTACCAGCACCATGCTTTTCAGCAACATTTCAGCAGAGTTTGAAACACTTTTTACAGCAAAACCATTAGAACAAACTCCCCAAACAACCTTTAACCACCTCAAGCTAACATCCAATTAATTTTAAACATTGGTATAAAGTTCAATTTAAACAATTAGAAAAAGGGAAAATGATACCACATACACCTCTATAGTGTGATTAACCTTTCTCTTAGATGCTTGCATCACCTAAAAGTCTAATGGCTTTCGAATGTATTTCCATTTCTAATGGTGACCTTGCCACATCTGGCAGGAGACAATACAGTAATGCTGAAAAAGCCTCTATGCAGTCCTGTTAGTGTCTTAAAGAACCTAAAAGCTGGGACCAGTAAAATCCACAGAAATTCACTCTTGCCTTTAAGAACTTTTGAAAACTGTTTTTTAAAAAACAAAAACAAAAACAAAAACCAACAGGGCAGGAACCTAAATTCTGAGACCAAATGTAAAAGTCAGATTTGGTGGTTCTCAGTGACAATGGGGGAATTTCCAAGAGGGGTGGGATGGGAAGGTGTGGGGTGGTCAGAGATGGTTTCTCTTGTTGGCTTTTATGTCTCACTGATTTTCATCTTCCACATCCTGCAGCGCTTCTTTATTCTGCTCTTCACCTGCAAAGAAGAATGACAGTTAATTATTTCATAATGACTAAACTAGGCTGTTGTGGTCACAAGGGTATCATTCCAAGCATAAAGACTCCTTATATTTGCTACAATTGGTTTAAACACAGACAGGCAAAGGATTTCTACCTTGACACCTGAGATGCCTAAGCCAAGAGGTGCTGCTGGATCAAGGTCCTGAATGATCAACAGGATGAAAAAAACAAAAACAAAAACGGATGCATAGTAAAAGTCAGTGTTTTTATGCTACAAAAGCTCTTAGGTAGACAGCCAGGTAACCATATTGTTAAAATGATTTTCAAGCTTTCATGTATATCTTGAGTCAAAATACTCTTTCTCAATAACCTCACCTCTTCAAGAACCAAGAGTACTTTATAATTTTTTGCAAAATCTTATTTTTCTGCAGGCCCCATTATTAGAAATGTTTCAATAAGAGAATTGAGCAGTAAAATTCTTCAAAGGAGTTCTATAGTTTTAGAGGGAGGATTCTGCTTTTGTAAACGAATATTTTACACATTTTGTATCCTGGACAGTCACACCAAACCATAATCACAATTTCTCACTCCAGAGTGGAATAGCATGCTCAAAGTAAACCAGACCACTGAGGTTATTAAAGAAGGGCATTTGGACCAGTTCTCTCATGCCACTTTTCTTTTCCCTTTGAACGCGATGATTAGCCTGAGGAGTTTCAACTGCACTATGACATGCAACAGAAAGCCAGCCTATTTACCAGAGAATCATCTACCTATTAATAAGCATTAAATAAGTCAGCCATAATAAGGAAGCATGCAGGCTTTTGCCAAAAAATAAACAGGTAAAAGTTACATTCTTCTTCTTTAACAAGCCACTTGTAATTCCTATGTAGTTACTAGTCTGATCAAAATAAATGAAAATCAATTAACTAACCCAACAATCATGGTATGATAGTTCAGACAACCCATCCATTCATAGTGCTTGTTAAATTACTTAATTAGAATGGACAAATGACACTAAGACCGGCTGCCTACAGACATAAAGCAAAACTCTGAGGAATGCTTTTAAACAGTCTTAAAGACCTTGATACAATAAATGCTGTCATGGCAATAAGGGTTAAGTAAAGATAGTTTCAGTCATTTTAACATTTCTTTTGTGATGAAAATATTTGACATTGATTGCTTAACTCTAAAAGTACTTAATGTACATAAAGATTTTTGACTCACATTTAGAAAAAGACGTGCAAGGAAAGACAAAAGTAACTATTTACTGCGGGAAGAAATGATGGTCCGCCCAACTGTTTCCCCGGAGAACAATAATGTATTCAAACTTAGGAAATGATAGGCACGTTCACTCTCATTTTTAACAGCCATACGCTGCCAAAATATGGTTAACATACAACAACAGAGCACGCTCTAATTTACTCATAAGCAACCATCAGATTTGCCAAAAGTTCCAAGTAACTCTGGCATAAAAATACTGTCACATAAGTCACACCCAAACAGAGGTAGACAGGGGTAGCAGATCATAAATGTCTTAGAAGGTTTCACATCCTGGAATGTAGAACAGGCAGTTTTTTAAGCGACAAGATGATGATATGCAGGCATGATTAGTGAAGAACCAAAACTAAAAGCAGAATTCACTGTGCCATGATAATGACTTACAAAGTAGAGTTTTTAGGAAAGGAAGAGTTGGATTTTCCTTTAGGAATCTATATTGCAAGGAGAAAGGGAGGGAGAACAATCATATGAAAGCAACATTACAAGAAAAATAAACCAAGAGCAGGACAAAGGAAAACATCAATGATTTAGGGGAGTCAGATTTTGATCTTTTTACTTTGTATGAACTTCACTCTAAGAAATAATCTGTTCCTTTTTAAGAGGATGAAATAATATCCTCTTAAAAGGTATACAGAAGGGGGGCAAAAAGGGTTCTTCAGATACGTATTTCTTTGCCCAGTTTCTAGATTTGGGGGGGAGGAGGGGAACGGGCAGAGAACACACTTCCTCTCTATGGAATTGTGTATTTAACAGTCCTCTGACCACAGGTTAAGAGAAAAGGACTGAAATCACTTGATGAGAAAAAGTGGTGCTCCCTTTAAAGAATTATGTTTCAACAGACCCAGACAGACATTAACATACTCTGCAGTTAAAAACATATAAACGTGTAAGTAAAGGCTTGTGAACAATATATACTTCTTCCTTCAGAAACCCTCAATTCAAAAGGTTTTTTACACCATTTTTCATATTTAAAGTAAAAAAGGAGAAAACCATCTAAATAATCCTTAAAATAAATGCAAGTAACATCCTGACCAATTTCATGACCAAAATTCTTCTACATTCAGCATTGATTCTAAATCACAAAACCAATTTAACATGTAATACTCTACCTTTTATCAAAACTGGAAAATAATTTCCTAGTACCGACAACAATTTGTAAATTCAGATAGCTTGTTAATATTGCTAAAATTTCAAGATAGACCACTTGAATTTTTCACATTAAATTGCTTCATAATTCCAAATATTTTGCGACAAACCTCTTAAATGAAAATCAGTCTGTTTCGACCAAATTTAATCAATTGGTCAATTTACAAAGTGAAAAGGAATTGATGCAACTGAATTTCACTAGATTTTTAAGTGTTTTAGGATTAAAGAGAAATCTACCCTAAAATGTAATAAAACAATTTGTACAAAGAACCTTCCCAACTATGAAAACATAACAAATCTAAAGATACCCTATTTTTAAATGATCCATTTCATAAAACAATGCTCAATAACCAAGAGAAAGCATTATCTTTGGTTCTGTATAAAAATAGAGTGACATACGGTCTACCCTCAATCAATTCTTGGTTATGAGTGATAATGAAAAATATAGACTTTATTTTTGTAACCTAGCAACTTAGTTATAAGAGCTGGCATCAAATGTCTAAAAAAAATTGCTTTTCAAAGTCACCTTCTTTTTGTTACTTTTCACCCTCAAAAAAACATCCCCAGAGGTCAAAGGGGTATAGAGCTTACTTATAGGTCAATACCGCTTACCAAACTCTCCACATGCTTTCCTTTTATCCCCTCAAACAGGCAGAGATATTAGTCTTCTCTGAGCTGGGGGTGACTGTGAAGAGTCCACAGCTATTTGGCCATTCTTCTTAGTAGTTATTGTTAGAATACAATAGAATTTAAAGCTGGAAGGAACCTTAGTCATTAGTTCAGAGATGGTTAAATTGGCTTTGAGTCCCACAGACTGGTACTGGTTGCCCCTCAAGTACTGTGTTGAATGAAAAGTCATCTGTGGCTCCATCTGGCTTTGTTGGTAAAGTGTGCAAGTAGGTCACATGTGCCACATATATCAAGCCAACCCTAGTCAAGTTTCTAAATAGTTCATCAAGCTGGTGCACTTTAGAAGCTGAGTCACCTAATTCTCACTTCAGTAACCATGACTCAAGATAATTCTAAAATCTGACTTTATCCTTCCACTGTCAACCTACATGCCCTGACACCCATTTTCAAATACATCTTTAAAAAGTATGTTTCCAAATACAGTACAACATGTTGGTTTGACCAACGGAAAATACAGCTAGCCTCAAGCAATACAACACATGCTTCAGTTTGGGTAATACACTCTTAAAGGATCTGTAGCTGAAAGTGACAAGAAACTTTATTTCCACTCCCCATATCACCACCACCAATTACAAAAACTCTCATAATTATCATGCCACACTAGTTTGTGTCCATCTCCCCGTCCCATCCCCCCTCCTTCAATGATGTATCATGGATTAAAACAATTCTTTAGAAATGGGCAGAATAAAATATCCTTTAAAATCAAGAAACGTGACAAATTTGGCCTTTTACAACTGGAAGAAACATTAAGCACCCACCCCATCCCACCGCCCATCACAAGATTAAATTTTATAAAACATTCTAGTAACTATTTAGAACTGCAACGCTAGAAAACAAGACACTACACCAGACCTCTTAAATAAGGACCTATGGGCAGGACATGCCATTTGTTGTGTAGAATACAGAGGTAAACTAGTTCTTTTTTTAGATAAAAGATTTCCACACAGAAAAGATGCTTCATAAATATCTACTTATAACCATCTAGTTTTTTGTTTTTGTTTTTTTTAACATCTTTATTGAAGTATAATTGCTTTACAATGGTGTGTTAGTTTCTGCTTTATAACAAAGTGAATCAGTTATACATATACATATATTCCCATATCTCTTCCTTCTTGCATCTCCCTCCCTCCCACCCTCCCTATCCCACCCCTCTAGGTGGTCACAAAGCACCGAACTGATCTCCCTGTGCTATGCGGCTGCTTCCCACTAGCTATTTTACGTTTGGTAGTGTATATATGTCCATGCCACTCTCTCACTTTGTCACAGCTTACCCTTCCCCCCAACCATCTAGCTTTAACCTGAGGATTACCACTCAGCCAAAGCAGTGATCATGACAATCAAATACAATTAACCTTAGACCCCCTAAAATTGAATCTGAGAAATGATAATATGAACTGCTTCCTCTCCCTCCATCTTTCAAAACACAGTGTGAGAGAAGAGGTAAACTAAGTTTAGCAAACAGTATTAGAGGCAAAACTTTAAATCTTTGAATATTAACAAAAGATCCCCTTTCCCAAACAGGTCTTTTATCATCTTACAGACCAAAATGGAAGACTGTACTTTGATATCATTTCCGGTAAAGGCAGTAATCAAAATTTGATAGTTTGGAGGAAAGGCTGTTGAGTCTAAACTGTAGCTTAATGTAAAGAAATCCCAACTTCTAAGAGTAAACAGATCCAACAACTGAAAGAGACAACACTTTAACTTCAGTCTCCTTACCATCACCCTGCATGTCTGAAGTCCATAGTGTCAGATTATCACGTAACAACTGCATGATAAGCGTAGAGTCCTTATAGCTTTCTTCACTCAGCGTATCCAGTTCTGCAATTGCATCATCAAAAGCTGCTTTTGCCAACCTACAAGTGTTTACATAAATGTATTACAAAAATAAACTAAAAAAGTCCAAAACCAGAATTGGAAATGACATAAGTTAAATTTCAGTCTTTTCTTCAGTTATCACACAGTAATAGCGACACTGAATGCTTAGGTTTAGGCACTGAAATAAAGGAAAAGCAGATGTAACTGATGAAAATTAACTTCCTATTAACTCCCTTTTTAATTTTGTAATCCAGCAACTTTGGAACTACTGGAACTTTTGGAGTTCCACTTTTGACTATGCTTTTGACAAGCAGACCAAATTCCATTCTAATCCACCACCAAAATACATGCATATTAAAGGTATTTCCAAATTCTAGTCAACAGTTCACTTATTTAACGAAGTTTTAATGCAAAAAGAGAAAATTCTGGGACAGTATCTCACAATTTAATCCAACAGAATTTAATGTTAATGGAGCAAGAAAAATAGGCAATACAGAACTCACAAAAATGTGATCATATAAGCGAAATTACTACAGTTAAAATGAAACAAAATTCACATTCACTTATTGAGTACTGCCTACTATGTACACCAAGTGATGATGGACATGGGTGGGGAAAAGAAAAGAGGAAAGAGAGACCTAACCTGGGTACACAATGAACTTTTCAAAACATCTAAGAATAGAGGGACTGACACATAAATAACTACTGTAAAAGGAGGATGAAGTGCTATCCTGGAGAAAGTACTTTAGGGATCCAAGAGGAGGAGCAAATGGGGAGGTCATATTTGAACTAATTAATGGGTAGGAAAACAGCACAAATGGCACACTTCAGATTAAAGCAAAAGCATGGAAAGGACTAAGTTGAAGCTACGTGTGGGACAGCTAGCCTGGAGAATGGCAATGAAAGATTCAACCAGTACTATCAGCTAAACAGCTATAGCTTCTTTATTAGTCAAGACATATTACCTGTTTGGACAAACTCGACTAGCAACATTTAGAATGTTTTTAGATAAATTAATATTTATTTGCATTCAAATGAATCCACCTTACATCAGGAAAATCTCTCCTTTCATGGAATATCTGATTCCTACATACTCAAGAACACTGAAGTTACAAAAAATAAATACATATTCCTACTATATGAGGTATCTAAAATAGGAAAACTCATAAAGACAGGAAGTAGAGATTACCAGGGACTGGGGCAGAAGGAAATACGGAGTTACTGTTTATTGATCAGTTTGTTTCAGGTGATGAAAAAGTTTTAGAAATAGTGGTGACAGGCAATATTGTGGGTGTACTTAATGCCACTGAATTGCACATTTAAAAACAAAATGCTAGGGCTTCCCTGATGGTGCAGTAGTTAAGAATCCTCCTGCCAGTGCAGGCGACAGTGGTTCTAGCCCTGGTCTGGGAAGATCCCACATGCCGCAGAGCAACTAAGCCCATGTGCTACAACTACTGAGCCTGCGCTCTAGAGCCCGCAAGCCACAACTACTGAAACCCGCGCACCTAGAGCCCGTGCTCCGCAACAAAAGAAGCCACCACAACGAGAAGCCCACGCACCGCAAGGAAGACCCAATGCAGCAAATAAAGAAAGAAAGAAGATTTTTTAAAAATAGAACACTAAACTTCATGTTATGTATATTTAAAAAGTAAAAAGCTATGTACATAAAGATATTCCTTAAATTTATATGTGTATCAAAAATTGGTAACAGGGGGCTTTCCTTGGTGGCACAGTGGTTGAGAGTCCGCCTGCCGACGCAGGGGACACGCGTTCGTGCCCCGGTCCGGGAAGATCCCACATGCCGCGGAGCAGCTGGGCCCGCGAGCCATGGCCGCTGAGCCTGTGCATCTGGAGCCTGTGCTCCGCGACGGGAGAAGCCACAACAGTGAGAGGCCCGAGTACCGCAAAAAAAAAAAAAGGAACAATCTGATGTATAAATAGGGGAGTACTTTTACATACATCAATAGGATGCCAAATTTTATGACAGAAAATACAAAATGACATGTACACTAAGAGCATAACTATATTAAACACATGCTATAAAGACTGAAAGCTAATATACAGAAATGAAGGTAATTCTATTACGAAAATTCCCCATTCCTTCCTCTTACTCTGTAACAAGGTTCCTTTCAATCTACCAATCAAATTTTTCCCCATCAACATAATTATCCTAACTGCTATCCTAGTGAAATGAGATAGGTCTGTCTTTATATCATCCAAAACAGCTGCATTAAAAGCCAGAATAATTCTTTATTACAGGGCCAAGCCAACGAAGGCAGTCCCAAGGAACAAGACAAAAAACAAGTAGCTATTCTCCTTTGTAACCTTTTTTACTTCCAAAGTGAGAGCGTTTGTTCTCTTTCATGACCTACCTGCAGGCACGGTCAGGGGAATTAAGAATTTCATAGTAGAATACGGAAAAATTGAGAGCAAGACCTAAGCGAATGGGATGTGTTGGTGGAAGTTCTGTCATTGCAATATCACTAGCAGCTTTATAAGCCACTAGGCTGTTCTCCGCAGCTTCCTTCCTGTCATTTCCTGTGGCAAATTCAGCCAGATACCTGTGGTAGTCCCCTTTCCTAAAACAAAACAAAAACAAAAAAACAGAATTAGGAATAATGCTTTTTAAATAAGTTGTTAAAAGGTTTCTGTATTACATAAGATCACGTATGTGACAAAAATATGAAACAGGTATACTTCAATAATTTCAAAAAGTCTCTTTCAGGAATGACTGACTCATCTATTTAGTTTTCCTCCTCAGAGATTTCACATTGCCAAATATAAGTAAAATCCTAGAGAAATTAACTGAAAAGGCTCAAAAATCAACAAATTTATCACTTGATAGACGAGAATTAAATATAAAAAGTGGTTCCAAAGAATGGCACAACAGTTTGTTAATCATGAAATGAAACTTCCATATAAATTGTTAAGACTGAACTGTGTAATGCACTGCTTATAGCCAGGGGGGCAGCCCCACACAAGCAAATGAGTATGAATAGGTAAAGCGAAACCTAGTACATTTTTACAGTAATAGTCTGACCACCTAAATGCAGTAATATTGATTCTTCTTAGCAGTGAATCTGCAAATGAGTATTCAAAAATTAATTTGAGACTCACTCCTCCCGTAACTATCTCTCCAACGTTAAATAAAATGTTGTAAACCTACATTAAAAAGTGATGATTCTAAGAGAGCCAACATTTATCTGACATTTTCCCTTCTAGTATAGAACCTACATTTTATAATAGAAAACCTTGGACTCGCCAGTGTTAGCTGCTGGAATGAGGTGTTTGTCCAGTACATCCAGAATGTCACAACAGATTAACTTTAGCTCAGTCTCAACCTGAAAAACAAGTCAAAAAAATTGTTTAAGAAATTATATATAAATGATAACATTCTATCTCTGGTTTTGGAGAAGAGAACATGCATACCCCTCTCCAAACCCCCCTTCCCTCTCTTAATACAAAAGCAGAGAAAAGCTGTCTCCGGTTTATGGAAAGTCTTTCTTCCTAAGTGCCATTACTTAAGTGCTTAAAAAAACCCTCACAGTTCAGCTACAGAACTAACAGTGATTACTACTTACTAAATGCAGCACATTTATATTAAGTAGCTTCTTTAATGAGGTAGCAACTATTGTCTCCACTTAATGGGAAAACAAAGATTACTGTATTTGTCCAAAGATCACTAACTTAAAGAACTTAGGGGCAGAGTGAGAACTTGAACCCAGGTAAGGTTGCATGGTTAGAGTCACAGTTTGTAAGGGATGGAATAAGAATTCAAACCAAGGTATTCTGCTTCCAAGGCTCACATTTCTAACCACTACTATGCTCAACAGCCAGCCACCTGAGTGGTAGATCCACAGCCAGTTACAACACCAAAAATCTGTAAACTCAAGGAAATACTGCCACTCGTCCCAATTCGTTTATCATGCCAAAAACACACACTACTCCTAAACATATATACACAATCTGCTTTCCATTTTCTATTACTACA
The DNA here is from genome assembly GCF_025265405.1 of Mesoplodon densirostris. Taxonomy (NCBI): domain Eukaryota; kingdom Metazoa; phylum Chordata; class Mammalia; order Artiodactyla; family Ziphiidae; genus Mesoplodon; species Mesoplodon densirostris. The sequence goes on along the minus strand of NC_082678.1, from coordinate 48,379,236 downwards.
GTGACATTGTTCAACCTTTCCAAATTCATTTCATGCCCTCTGGAACCACCTCCTTCCCACTGTAAATAATTCGCCCACTCTCTCTTCTCCTATAAGCTCGTTCTGATCCTAAGTAAAACCAGCTTTCTCCTGAATGAACTACCTTCTTTATGGCTTTTCAAGTAAAGATAGACTACTCGAAGAGAAGGATGATTTCTGAATCTCTTAACTCCTCACTGACTCAATATGATTGCTCTCCTAATAGTCCAAACCCTTCCTCCTTGGAAGCTCATCCACTATGTTTTAATTTCTCAATTTCTGTTATCAGTAGATCTCCACAGGCTCTTCACCCACATTTACTGAGTATCTACAGCTTACTTCTACAATTCCGGGTATCACACACCAAGGTATTATCATGTTCCTTTCAACACAGTTCCTTCATCTCAACTCTGTGACCTTCACTTGTCCATACTCCTAACTGTGCTGTTCTATCCTGGAAGTCTTAAATTCCAACCTCTTGACTCTTTCATCTTCTCCCAATTTATCAGTTCCTCCCTTTGCTTCCTGCTTCCTTTCCTACTTATCCCAAATCCCACAATCTAGTTCACAGACTTAACTCTTTAGCACTTTCTCATTTCCTCATCCCTCTGAGACACCAAACTTGTCTATTGACAATCCATATTCTTTTTTCAACATATTTGAAAGTAATGGTCACACTGGTACCAGCTAACCACCTTCTCTGTAACCCCAGGTATGTTACTTAATCACTCAGAACACCTGTTTTCCCATCTATGAACTGGAGTAATACCTACCCTTTACATGGTCATTTAAAGATTAAATACAGTATCTTGCACAATTATATATATTACAAATATCTCCCCATGTCAGTCAGTAAATGTTTCCCTTTTCCCTCCCCCTACCAAATTTACTACCCCCCATGCTAACTTTGTGACTGCTTCTGTTATTTCCCTCACTGTACTCTTAAGAGTGTGTTTAGAATCAGTCCACTAGAATCAGTTTCTCAACAGTGGGGGGGGGCTATTCTATGCATAACAGGATGCTCAGAAGTATCCCCATTTCTACCCACTGAAATACCAGCAGAACTGTCAAGTTGTGACAACCCAAAATGTCTCTAGACATTGCCAAATGTCCTCTGAGGAGCAAAGTCACCTCTGGTTGAGAACCACTGCACTAGATCAAACTTTTTTGACCAAAACCCACAATAAAAACATCACATATCGCATATATCCACATGTAATATATGAAACAATAACTTTATGAAATAATGTCCAATGCCCTCTGATACTTTCTATTCTATTAAAAAAACAATGACTAGACTGATCTTCCATAAAGATATTAACTGTAACTGTCTCAACTTTGCACATAACACCTAGCAACTGGTGTGGCACATAATAGACACACAAATATTTGTTAAATTGTCCTGAATGGTAATTTCAAGTCACTCAAGGAAGTATTCTGTAGTTACCACAATAAAAACAAAGATTAAATTCGTTCTTTACTTGTGTGGTGCTCGACACTACTCTCTGCAGCTTCCAAGGAAAAAAAGTTCTTCTCCTCTGTCCTGAAATACTGTATAGCCTATAATTCCCAATACCGGTGAGTGAAAGAGGTAAATACATTAAAATGTAAAATATACATTACACAGGTATACAACGATGTGTGTACTAGGCTATGATTTAAACAGTCCACCACCTAAGACATCATTCTTTAAACTTGTCTAGGATACGACAATCTCACCATTTGCCGATATTCCCGAATCATTTTTAGTTTGTCTTCTCCTCCCTTGTTTTCTTCTTTCTGTTCAATGCTGCTGATTATCCTCCAGGAAGCTCTTCTAGCTCCAATCACATTTTTATATGCAACAGATAGGAGGTTTCTTTCTTCAACTGTCAACTCCACATCCATCCCTGCTACTTTCTTCATTGATTCCACCATTTCTATAAGTGAAAATAAAATGAGACCGTACAAACTATGTTTTATTGAAACATCCTTTTTTTTTTTTTTTTTTTTTGTGCGGTACGCGGGCCGGGCCTCTCACTGTTGTGGCCTCTCCCATTGCGGAGCACAGGCTCCGGACGCGCAGGCTCAGCGGCCATGACTCACGGGCCCAGCCGCTCCACGGCATGTGGGATCTTCCCGGACCGGGGCATGAACCCATGTCCCCTGCATCGGCAGGCGGACTCTCAACCACTGCGCCACCAGGGAAGCCCTGAAAACATCCTTATCACAGTAGATCTTTTTGCTTTCAAGCTAATGTAAAACAAAAAACATATTTTTTAACAAAATAACTTCACAATCATCAAAACTAGTATGAGTAAAAAACTAAAACCATGTAAAAGATAAAGTAAATTAAGAGCCCAGAAAAAATAGGATCTAGAATATAAACTGTATGGAACCAAAATGACTTCATACAGTATCAAGTATAAAGTATAATTCAGTATGGCTTGGAGGCATCTCTCCCATATTAAGAGAACTAGGAATGCACACCTATCCGTTTCCCAGTAAAAATAATTCAGCTGGCAGTTTAAAACAAAAGTTTTAAATTTACAGGCTCTGAAATGCATTTACTCTCAAATAAATTATTCCCCAATTAAATACAAATAAATTGAACTTCCCCAAAAAGTAGTCACTGGAGAAAAGGGAATTCATTCATATAGCAAACATATACTGAGCATTTGACTAGTCACAAACACAAACTTATCTTTGGGTATTTGCAATCCTTCCTCCTTTAGAAGGGCACTGTCCACCTCCTATGAATTCATTCATCAGCAAAGTTTTGTATGGTTCTCACTTGTCACCACTAGGTGGCGAGCAAAGAAAGGGGCCAAGATAAACCTTGGGAGATCCCAAGTATAGGAAAAAATAGTTAATAAAATGCACGTGAATGCAAAGGAAGAGCCAAAAACAGCTCAATAAACACTAACTGAATAAATATATTAATGAAAACTATGCTTTTAGAAAAGACTAAGTGCGTTATTAGCATGTGGCTCTCCAACTTTTACTGCATCAGAATTTTTGGTGATGAGACCCAAGGATCTGCATTTTAACAAGCACCCTTAGCATACATTCTAAGCATAAGCATACCTTAAAGTATAATGCAGATGGTGACTTTATGAAACACTGCTTAATAATATGATAAATTATGTGTAATCCCAGGAAATGATATGTTTCCAAAAATTATCCTTTCAGGAATATCAAGAAGTTACATAGTGGGGTGAGTTCCCTGGTGGTGCAGTGGTTAAGAATCCACCTTCCAATGCAGGGGACTCGGGTTCAGCCCCTGGTCGGGGAACTAAGATCCCACATGCTGCGGGGGCAACTAAGCCCAAATGCCACAACTACTGAGCCCACGTGCTGCAACTACTGAGCCCGCAAGCCACAACTAGAGAACCTACATGCCACAACTATGGTGCCCGCGCACCACAACTAAAGAAAAGCAAGTGTGCCGCAACGAAGAGCCCATGCACTGCAACGAAAGATCCTGCATGCTGCAATGAAGATCCCATGTTCTGCAACCAAGACCTGACCCAGCCAAATAAATATTTTTTTAAACAGAAGTTAAATAGAAATATTAAGATGATATGATCTTTAGAAAACAATTCAGTAGTTTCTTACAGAGTTCAACACTGTAAGACTAAGCAAGCCCACTCCTAGGTATTACCCAAGAGATACGAATATATATCTGCACAAAGACTTTTTTACATACATGTCCACAGCAACTTTATTCATAATAGAAGGTGAAAACAACCCAAATGTCCATCCATACAATGGAATACTACTCAAGAATAAAAAAGAATGAACTACTGATACAAGTAACAACATGGATGAATTTCAAAAAACACGATGCTGGGCTTCCCTGGTGGCGCAGTGGTTGAGAGTCCGCCTGCCGATGCAGGGGACACGGGTTCGTGCCCCGGTCCAGGAAGATCCCACATGCCGCGGAGCAGCTGGGCCCGTGAGCCATGGCCGCTGAGCCTGCGTGTCTGGAGCCTGTGCTCCGCAACGGGAGAGGCCACAACAGTGAGAGGCCCGCGTACCGCAAAACAAACAAACAAACAACAACAACAAAAGAACATGATGCTAATTGAAAAAAGCCAGACCAGGGAGGGAGGCTCAAGAGCGAGAGGATATGGGGATATATGTATACTTATAGCTGATTCACTTTGTTGTACAACAGAAACTAACACAACATTGTAAAGCGATTATACTCCCATAAAGATATTTTTAAAAACAAAACGAAAAAAGCCAGACCAAAAAGGACTACGATTCCATTTAAATCAAGTTATAGAAAATGCAAAACTATAAAGGCAGAAAGCAAGTAAGTGGTTACCAAGATATGGGGGTTAAGTGAGAGGCTTGTAAGCAAAGGAGTACAAGGGAAATTTGGGGTGTAACAGAATTGTTCTACCGTGGTGGTTACACAATTGAATACATTTATCAAAACAATGAATGTTGGGACTTCCCTGGTGGCACAGTGGTTAAGAATCCGCCTGCCAATGCAGGGGACGCGGGTTTGAGCCCTGGTCCAGAAAGATCCCACATGCCGTGGAGCAACTAAGCCCGCACATGCCATAACTACGGAGCCTGCGCTCTAGAGACCATGAGCCACAACTACTGAAGCTCATGCACCTAGAGCCTGTGCTCCGCAACAAGAGAAGCCACCGCAATTTGAGAAGCCCGCGCACCGCAACAAAGAGTAGGCCCCGCTGACCAGAACTAGAGAAAGCCCACACGCAGCAACGAAGACCCAACTCAGCCAAAACTAAATTATTTTTAAAAAAACAATGAATTTTACGTGTATAAGTAGTATATTATAAATTTTACCTCAATAGAGCTGAATTTTTTTTTTTTTTTTTTGCGGTATGCGGGCCTCTCACTGTTGTGGCCTCTCCCGTTGCGGAGCACAGGCTCCGGATGCACAGGCCCAGCGGCCATGGCTCACGGGCCCAGCCGCTCCGCGGCATATGGGATCCTCCCAGACCGGGGCACGAACCCGTATCCCCTGCATCGGCAGGCGGACTCTCAACCACTGCGCCACCAGGGAGGCCCTAGAGCTGAATTTTTTAATGCAATTCTGAAGCATTAAAAAAACAAATATTAAGGCATATATAAGACCATCTGTGGGAGCCTGAGCATTCATCTGAAACATCCAGTTTTTTTTTTTAAACCACAGCCATGAAAAAAAGGCTAAATTTAGTGGCAGTAGAGAGGGTATCATTTCAAGCTCACTGCCATACTAGTTCTCAAAAACTAACAACAAATTAAACATGCCTCAGAAGTGAACCAGTAATTTCATCTAAGTTGTTCCAACAACAAAGCAATTTAAAAAGTAACCTAGCTACACCAAAAAAAAGACCATAATTCTTTTAAACTGTAGAGCTCTGCAACATTATATATGGAAAAACTGTATCCAAATATCTAATACCACTAAAAATTTAACAATGGTATGTCTCTGGGTACTATTCCAGATGACAGATTTTTTTCATTTTTCTGTGCTCTAGAAATTTTCAACAATGATCATATAATAGTTTTACAATGTGAGGGGAGAAATACATTTTAAATACTCAATGATATTCTACTATCCCAGCTTCAATTAAGTATACAATTCCCTTCACTGAAAAAGCCACAAAACAATGCACAAAAGACTGTGGTACATGGGCCTCCCTGGTGGCGCAAGTGGTTGAGAGTCCGCCTGCCGATGCAGGGGATACGGGTTCGTGCCCCGGTCTGGGAGGATCCCATATGCCGCGGAGCGGCTGGGCCCGTGAGCCATGGCCGCTGAGCCTGCGCGTCCGGAGCCTGCGCGTCCGGAGCCTGTGCTCCGCAACGGGGGAGGCCACAACAGTGAGAGGCCCGCATACCGCAAAAAAAAAAAAAAAAAAAAGACTGTGGTACAAATACAAAAGTAGCAGTTATCTGTTATTATTAAATAACAGCTTTACTGATCTGTAATTCACATACAACTCACCTATTTAAAGCATACAATTCAATGGTGGTTATATTCACAGAATTTGCACAACCATTACTATAATCAATTTTAGAACATTTTTCATCATTTGAAAAAGAAAAGCTCCATACACATTAGCAGTCATTCCCCATTCACCCCCAAATCCCTCAGCCCTAGGCAACTACCAATCCACTTGCCATCTTTATGGATTTACCTATTTGGACATTTCATACAAAGGGAACTATACAGTATGTTGTCTTCTGTAACTGGCTTCTTTCACTTAGCATGTTTCAAGGTTCAGCCATAGTGCAGCACCTATCGATACTTCATTTACTGAATGTATACAGGTGTATACCACATTTTACTTATCCGTTCATCAGTTAATGGACATTTGAGTTGACTTTCCACTTTTTGGCTATTATGAAAAATGCTGCTATGAACATTCATGTAAGTATGCATTCAAATCTCTTGAATATATTCTTAAGGAGTGGAACTGTGGGGTCATATGATAACTTTCTGAGGAAGGAACTGCTGAACTTTTTAACAGGGGCTGCACCATTTTTACATTCCACCAGCAACAGAGAAGGATTCTAATTCCTCCATACTCTCACCAACACTTGTTCCCTTTTTTTTTTTTTTAAAGTCATCCTAGTGGGTGTTAAGTGGGATCTCTGATTTTGATTCTCATTTCCTTGATGGCTAATGATGTTGAGCATCTTTTCATATGCTAACTGGCTATTTGTGTACGCTCTCTGGAAAATACCATTCAGATGTTATGACAATTTTTGAGTTATCTGCCTTTTTATTACGGAATTGTAGTAGTTACTGTTAAAAGCCAAACTACTCCTCATAGCCCTTTATCTTCAGAAATTTCTTCACTCCTGAAGGAACTAGATTAAGGGATAGTAGTAGCATGAAGCAGAAGAGAAAAGAGCTAAAAGTTCTACAACCAGTGTTTTGTACCAATTTGTACAAATTATGACTATAAAGAAATTCCGATAACACTGGTGTCATCCTTACCCTTTTTTTTAACACCAGCAACAGAAACACAATCCTAACTATAAAATACCCCAAAAGTATGTGAAAACCCTAATTTATCCAAAACTCTAGACTAGCCACACCCTTAAAACCTCCATCAGCAGAGGACTAACACCAGTTATATTCACACAACCTTCTCAAACACTAGTATTTCATGAAATCATTATTGCAGCAACTATTTTATCAATGCGATCTCAGCATTTCTCAGATGGCGGAAGACTGTCAAATCTATCTGCAGCAGATATGATCACAGTTTATGAACCAGATAACTGCAACTCATGGTCAAATCACTACTTGTGGATGCGCAGTTTGGTACATGAGTTTTGGGCAATAAAATATAATTTCTGGGACTCTTGATAGTTTGGGGACAACGGGTAGCTGACTGAAAATCACCACTGTTACAGAAACTCTGAAACATATAATCCTCACAACTCAAAGGACATCTTAACCAAATACTAAGCTTATTTCGTTCCAGGTCATTTCTCCTTCAGAGTGATAATAGCCTAGTTAGACATCCATTACATTAAACCAGCTTGCTTCTTTTTCTTACTGACTATCCTGCCAAGAGAGTCAAATGTTTTGCACTCCAACTTTAATATAGCTTTGGGTCTTGGTTTTTGCTCTCTGAACTATTTACACATTCCTTCGATAAACTCATTCACAAATAAAACACCTCACGGTAGGCACTGTTCCAAATGCTTTGCACCGGAACACACACTGAATCTGAATGCACCGAATCTGAACAGACCTTTGAAGTAGGTACCAGTATTATCCCCATTTTATAAAAGGAAACTAAAAACTGTGGGGGTGAAATTTGCTCAAAATCACAAATTCAGTGGATTACAACAGGCACTCTGACTCCACAGTCATGCTTTGATTTAATCATATTATCTCAGATTTGAACATTTATTTGAATTCATCTGTATGGGGATCCTTTCGTTTGCTTTTATAATAGATGCAAGATAAATGATTTCAATGACAACAAACATACACACTTATTAATACATTAAAATGTGGTTTATTCCTACTTACATCTTCTTCCACCTACAAGTTAACCTCCCAGAACAGTCTCTTCAAAAACCTTAACTGCCGGGCTTCCCTGGTGGCGCAGTGGTTGAAAATCTGCCTGCTAATGCAGGGGACACGGGTTCGAGCCCTGGTCTGGGAAGATCCCATATGCCGCGGAGCAACTGGGCCCGTGAGCCACAACTACTGAGCCTGCGCATCTGGAGCCTGTGCTCCGCAACAAGAGAGGCCGCGGTAGTGAGAGGCCCGCGCATCGCGATGAAGAGTGGCCCCCGCTTGCCACAACTAGAGAAGCCCTCGCACAGAAACAAAGACCCAACACAGCAAAAATAAATTAATTAATAAACTCCTACCCCCAACATCTAAAAAAAAAAAAAAAAAAAACCTTAACTGCCAATGCCTAGTAGAGAGCAGACGTTCCCATGCCACTAACAGTAAACAACATCCCAGTAAACTTGATTCTCCCAAGACTGTCCCTGCCAGATGGTAAAACAGGTCTCTGCTGAGGTCCAATAGTCTTATTAATTTTATAAAGACAGAGTACAAAATCTAAAGGGGGGCTACAGTTTCTAGTAAGAGCCAGACTCAGGATGGAAGCAAACTGTTCAGAATCACAGGAAAACAAGCAGGCTCTGTACTGGATGATAGGACTCATGTACCTCCTACCAAAGTATACAGGGTCATAACCATGATTTCTCTGAACATAGAAAAAAATGTCTGCCGGCTGTCAGAACACATAATTCTGACTTTAAAGACAAAAAACTGAAACAGTAACTTGCATAAAGTCACACAGCTATTAAGTGGTAAAACCAGAATTCGAACCCAGACAATGTAACTTAAGTGCCTGAGCTCCCTCTTAACCACCACATTCAACTAACTTTCCAAGAAGTGTGCTCATAGAAACAAATTAAGTCCAAAAACACCAACGGCAAACACCCCAAGGACAGAAAAGGGCCACAGAATCAAACACTGCCTTAAAAAGGTTCTGTCACTCAAGGTTCTGGAGAGGTCTTGGGCTTGCTTTATGTAAAGATTGATCAGTTGACCCATGACCTTTTCTCTTTGTCTAGGAAACTATTCATCCCTCTGGATCAAGTTCTTATTCTGCAAAGCCTTACTGTGCTCTCCAACCCATGTTCATACTTCTTTCCCTGTGTTGAGAATCAGTGTTTTTCTTCCAATCAAATACTACCGTCCTAAAAGGGTATTAACTGTGTCTTTATCTCTCTATTCCCAGAAAAGCACAGTATCTAATGATATAAATGGCACACAAACATTTGATGAAAGAATGAAGAATGTAAACTGAACTACGTTAATAGAGATTGAGAAATATATTCTGGTGGGCCTGACTATATCACAGATAAATGAAACCTATTTAAGGATCCCCCCCTAGATAGAACAAGAGATTCTATAGTTCCTTCTCAGCAATTTCAATAGGCCCTTTTTCTGCAGCACATTTTATTTTGTAGAAAATTTAGCTATGTATCTGTCCCTAAAGAAGTTTCTGACACCCAAAGAATCATCCTGAAGGTCTGAATTCTGTTCATTTAATACATAAAGGGGAATTTAGTATAGGTGTCCTATGTTATCAAACTTTAGCTAAATGCCTATAGTACATTCAAATAATATACCCAATTAACAAGACTATGGCATCTTAGGGAGTTATGAAGTATCTAGTATTATATGATCTGATCTTGAATTCTGTACATGAAATGACTAAAGACGATCAAAACTCTTTCATAATACAAAAGCCAAGGCATTTGGAGATATTCTGAGAACTGGGTATACTGTAGTCTAGAAGGCTTACCAATTCATCTGCTATAGATTATGAAGAAAAGGCACCAAGAATGTGAAGGGTTATAACTTGTCTTTTATATGGAAAAGTGGCTGGTTGATGTTTAAAAAAAAAGAAGAGGGTAGGAAATAAGCCCATCAAAGCAATCTATAACAGAGGATACAAAAGTGCCATTTTAAATAATAACCAGATTTGATTCCCAATCAAGAGCCTCCTAGCGTGCATTTAGAGCAAGACAATCAAGGGGAAAAAAATCTAGCTCTTTCCTTTATTTAAAAGACTAAAATCATCTACCACACTTCACACCCATTAGGATGGCCACTATCAATAAACCAGAAAACAGGTGTTGGCAAGAATGTGGAGAAATTGGACCCCATGCCCTGTTGGTGGTCATGTAAAATGGTACATTTGCTGCGTAAACCAGTATGGTAGTTCCTCAAAAAATTCTGAAAACAGAATTACCATATGACCCAGCAATTCCACTTCGAGTATATACCAAAAAGAACTGAAAGCAGGATCGTGAACAGATATATCTGGGTATTTTCATAGCAGCATTATTCATGATAGCTACAACATGGACGCAACCAACTGTCCATTGACGGGTGAAGAGATAAGCAAAAGGTAGGTATATACATGCAATGGAATATTAAAAAGGAAATTCTGCAATATGCTACGACATAGATGAACCTTAAGGACATTATACTAAGTGAAAGAAACCAGTCACAAAAACACAAATATTGTATGATTCCACTTATATGAGATACTTAAATTAGTCATAAAGAAAGTATAACGTTAGTTTCCAGGGGCTAAGGGGACAATGGGAAGTTACTGTTTAATGGATAGTTTCGGTTTTACAAGATGGAAAGAATCAGGGGGATGGATGGTAATGGCTTCAGAAAAATGTGAATGTATTTAACACCACTGAACTATACACTAAAAAATGATCAACATGGTGGGACTTCCCTGGTGGTCCAGTGGTTAAGACTCTGAGCTCCCAATGCAGGGGACCAGGGTTCGATCCCTGGTCAGGGAACTAGATCTCACATCCGCAACAAAGATCCCACATAACGCAACCAACATTCGGCGCAGCCAAATAAATAAATAATTTAAAAAATATATATATATCACTGTTTAAAAAAAATGATCAACGTGGTAAATTTTGTTATGTGTATTTTCTCACACACATGACGAAGATGAACTAAGTAGCTCTGTCCCAAACTCTGTAGTCCCCCCTTCTCAATGAAAAGTAATCCAGATGACAGACATGATGATGATAGTATTGATAAAATCTTCAGTTAACTAGGGACTGTTGAAAAGAAATTCCTCCAAAGACCCAACATGAGAAAAAACTTAAGACAATACATTTATTTCTGGCTTGCATGAAGGCAAGCTTCCCAAATCATTACGTCAAATGGAAAGAATGCAAAGTTATCTCAGGGGTGATGCAGAACTATCATGGGAAAAGCCAGGGGGAAAAAAACCAAGGTACCTCTGTAAATCGTAAAACTCTCTGTAAAATTCACCTTGTTGAAATAATAAAAATCACCTCAGTAAAAATCTCTCTAGACCAATTATTAGTTATCAGGCATGGTTGTTTGAAATTGTTAGTTTGGGATCTATCAGAATATATATATATATTTTAAATTTCTTCTGGATGGGGACCATTTTTAAAGTCTTTATTGCATTTGTTACAATATTTCTTTTAATATTTATTTATTTATTTGGTTACACCACATCTTAGTTGCAGCAGGCGGGCTACTTAGTTGCAACTCACGAGCTCCATAGTTCCAGCATGTGGGCTCCTTAGTTGTGGCATGCAAACTGTTAGTTGTGGCATGCATGTGGGATTTAGTTCCCTGACCAGGGATTGAACCCAGGCCCCCTGCGTTGGGAGTGCAGAGTCTTATCCAGTGTGCCACCAGGCAAGTCCCAGTACATACATACATACATACGTGTGGGGTGTATGTGTGTGTGTGTGTGTGTGTGTGTGTGTGTGTGTATTGCCTGCGTTGGGTCTTCATTGCTGTCCATGGGCTTTCTCTAGTTGTGTTGAGCAGGGGCTACTCTTCGTTGTGGTGCACAGGCTCTAGACGTGCAGGCTTCCACAGTTGCAGCACACGGGCTCAGTAGTTGCGGCACGCGGGCCCTAGAGTGCACATGCTTCAGTAGTTGTGGCTCACGGGCTGTAGAGCGCGGGCTCCGTAGTTGTGGCACATGGGCTTAGCTGCTCCGCAGCATGTGGGATCTTCTGGGACCAGGGATCAAACCCGTGTCCCCTGCATTGGCAGGCAGATTCTTAACCACTGCGCCACCAGGGAAGTCCCAGAATATATTTTATATGCATACATCCGGACTGACATATAGAGAAGTCTTTACCTCTCCCCCAAGATATATTAATATTTCTATCAAATGAGAGTACTTCTTCAAAACAGGAAGATCTATTGTTAAAATAGAAGTGTAAAAACTATACTTTTCAATATAGTACCACCATTTTCCCCTCACACTGAGTTTTTCACTTTATCACATGATGACTATTATCTTAGAGACACTTTACAAAATAACTAAAAACCTCAAATAAGGATAATAAGATAATAAAGAGAAAAGAATCACCATCACAGAAAGCCATTCTACACTAGAAGAGAACAGCAAAAGGAAGAGAACAAATATCTTGAAGTATTTTCCCAGTTGCCGAAGAAAAAAGTTTTTTTTTTTTCTTTCGGTCGCACCGCACCACATGCGGGATCTCCCACCAGGGATCAACCCCACACCCCCTGCAGTGAAAGCGTGGAGGCCTAACCACTGGACCACCAGGGAATGTCCCAGTGTCAAAAGTTTAAATTTTGGGAACATTTCCATCTTGTGATTAACAGAGAAACTTAACACTGAAAGCTGGGATGTATGAAGGTCAATGCCTCTTGTACCATACACAGAAAAAATATCTGTGTTTTCTGGGTCAAAAGTGGGGAAGATTAAGTACAGCAGCAAAGAAAAACCTGATGTTTGGCATGGGTTGGGGTAGGGGGGTGGGGGAGTTCCCAAATGAATAAAAAGCAGAAAACCAGACTTGTGCCAGCAACAGTAGAGCAACAGTAGAGAATAGCTAGATTGAGAACCAAAGGGAGAACTAAAGGCTTAAGATGAAAGAGCTCAGGCTGGCCAGAGAGCTTAATGTGATGACTATCTCCCTTAAAATCTCAATACTTAGTTCTGAAGAGATATGGTTTAGAAATTAAGGAATGAAAAGAAGGAACTCCACCAGAGACTTAGTGTGCACAGAACGGGGAAGTGTTATGCCCTTTAATGATTCATTCATATTGAGGCATGCCATGAAAGCAGAATGTCCTTCATACAGCATGCACATATTTAACACACCAGCCAAAGGATGACCTCTAGAGAAGCTGGCGTATAATTCTGAAACAGCTCTGCCTCCCCTAAGCTTCTGGAAAGCAGAGAGGCCTAGATGCAATCTATTTAATATCTCAAAGTCGAAAGTACAAGAGACAGTAAACATGTTTTCAACCTTTTCTGAATTGTGATTGATAATTCTGTATTCCCAAAGGACAGGTGAGCTTGGGAACCAAATTATTCATCAAATTTCAGAGCCTTGACACAACAAAGGTTTCTTTTTCACTCAGATGTTTGTGAGAGTCCACCATCTTGGGGCTGTATGGTTCTGTACTTGAGGCTTCTCTAGTCAAGGAAGCAAGGGAAGAAACAGAAGAACCAGGAAAGGGTTCGTCACTGTCTCTGTTAAGTCCCCTACATACGAACCTTCAAGTTGTGAACTTTCAAAAATAGGAACATGCGTTAGCATGTCCAATCACCTGAGTCAGTTCACCTGTCTGGAGTACACTGTCACGTGCATGCATCCTTTACAAGTGGTTGTGCTTTTGTGTACTTTACAGTACTGTATAGAGAACAATAGTATAGTGTCTTTATTTCAAGCTAGGTCTGCAAGAGGATGACTTCATTGAACTCCTTGCTGTGCAACACGAGGAGCTTACTAATGAAGACCTGATGGAATTGGAGACCCACAGAAAAGACGAAGAGAGACAAAAGAAGTAGTAACTGAAGAATCAAAGAGACAGTGTGGGAAATGGCAAGGAGATTTTACTTGAGGAGGCACTTTTAGTTTTTTGAGGCACAGGACCCAAACGTAGAACGGTACTGCAGCAGCCATTCAGATTGCAATCCAGTCCTACCGTGTCATTTATGACGAGAAAAAAAGAGCTACTACCCAGACATGACTGGATCGTTTTCTCAAGAGGGTAGGTAGAATTGAATCCAGCAAGGAACCAGAACCTGTCCCATCAACGTCAGGTGTGAGTGAAATTGCAGCTTGCCCTCCGTCTCCTATTGCTGACGATCCTTCAGCTCTACCATCTCCCACTTCCTCTCCCTCCTCCAGTCAGTAACTCTTCTTGCCTGTTCACTCAATGCCAGTCCTTGTATGCCAGCTGTTGTACTGCACTACTGTGCTTTTCAAGGTACTGTTTGTTTTCTTTATGTATTATTTCTGTGAAAAGTATTATAAACCTATTACAGTACAGTACTATATAGCAGATTGTGTTAGTTGGGTACCTAGTCTAACTTTGTCGGGCTTAGTAACAAATTGGACTTACAAACGCGCTCTTGGAACAGAACAAGTTTGTATGTAAGGGACTTACCGTACACAGTTACACATACAATTTCTGCTCACGTTTCATTGGCCAAACAGCTCACATGACCCTGCTGCTGCCCAAGTGCAAAGAAGCTGGAAGAAGTGGGGAGGGCGCACTACAGTGTCTCAATATAGCTTAAAAAAAAAAACACCCAATGAAACCACACTAAGATTTATTTAAAAAAAAAAAAAAAAGGCTATCAAACCAGACATTACTTATAAGGTCACAGATACGCACAGGAATTATAGGCAATTAATCAACACAGACCACGAATTTTGTCTATGGTTAATGACAACTGAAGCAACAACTTAAAATGTCCCAAGCTGGACTTTCCTGATGGCACAGTGGTTAAGAATCCACCTGCCAACGCAGGGGACACGGGTTCGAGCCCTCGTCCAGGAAAATCCCACATGCTGCGGAGCAACTAAGCCCGTGTTCCACAACTACTGAGCCTGCGCTCCAGAGCCCATGAGCCACAACTACTTAAGCCCGCACGCCTAGAGCCCGTGCTCCACAACAAGCCACCACAATGACAAGCCCACGCACCGCAACGAAGAGTAGCCCCCACTCGCCACAACTAGAGAAAGCCCGCACGCAGCAACGAAGACCCAATGCAGCCAAAAACAAATTCGTTTTTAAAAAACTCCAAAAAAAGAAATAAAAAAAATAAAATGTCCCAAGCTAAATTCTGTTCCTGTACTTGATAACAAGAAGTATGCAAGTTTGTTGGAGAAAAAATGTCCAAGGTACTAAATCTAAGAGGAATTTACCATGTGGATCTTTATGTAAAAAGAGTCACAGAAAATGTCTGACTAGATTTACACAAGAGAAGCAGTCTTCACTCAGATACTTCTGATCTCATGAAATCAATGAGAGCATTTCTACAGGACGTTACCTATGTGAATGTCCAGGTGTTATGCTGCTTTCAGATGATCTGATGGACTTAGACAACCTCCAAGAAATGAGTGAAATTACCAGCTAAGCAAAAGTTGTACAACCACTAAACATAATCCATTCATACGGATAATCCAATGACAATCACCATCCTGTCTTACAGATTTCTAAGAGTCGTATCTCTTGGTAGCAATGACTGTTAATATTTAGGAATATACAGGTAAGAGCCAAATTTTTTCTAAAACTATGCATTTTCTGTCACACTGACGAATACTCTACTGGCACCAATAATTCTGTACCATAAAGCCATGGAAAAGAAATTTGACCTGGACAATTTTAAGGGCAGGTATTGTCAGCTAACCATAAAATAAATTCAGTATGGGGCTCCTCTGGTGGCGCAGTGGTTGAGAATCCGCCTGACGATGCAGGGGACACGGGTTCGTGCCCGGGTCCAGGAAGATCCCACATGACGCGGAGCAGCTAAGCCTGTGAGCCATGGCCGCTGGGCCTGTGCGTTCGGAGCCTGTGCTCTGCAACGGGAGAGGCCACAGCAGTAAGAGGCCCGCGTACGGCAAAAAAAAAAAAGAAATTCAGTATGATCCCTATGGAACATGATTTTTGACAGAGCTATACTCTCATAAGCCCATCAGATTAAGCTGGTTACAAAACATTCTCAGAAAACTAACGTGACTTAAATTGGCTGCTGAACATTAAATCCCTGCCAAATTCCACAATTTAGTTTCATCACTAATAATTCAGCTGCCTAAGTCTGCACAAAGTTTGTGATGCCATCACTTTAAAATGTTTTTTGCACTTGTATGAGTGTGCTTCCAAATCACTGAAGAGTTCTGAGGTGCAAAAACACAATTTAAGATTTTACATTACTCAAAATTGTAAGTCAATCTATTAAAAACTTCTTAACTGGGAATCCCCTGGCGGTCCAGCAGTTAGGACTCGGTGCTTTCACTGCTGAGGGTCCACATTCAATCTTGGCTGGGGAACTAATAAGATCCCACAAGCCATGCGGCGCAGCCAAAATAAATAAATAAAATAAAAATTCTTAACTACTTTAATTCCAACAGTAAATAACATGGAAAGGATCTAAAAATACAATTAAAAGCTGGTGTTTGTAGCTTTAGGAGACTTGTATTTTCCTAGAGAGATAAAAAGCTATAGTAATCACTAGTTATATTTTGTTAAAACCAACAAAATATTGAGATGTATCTTACATATGCTAAGAAGGTTTATTTTAAAAAGCAATCTGAGTAAACAGTTTGGCCAAGATTTGAAAGCCACTCCTGGGTTTTTTTTGTTTTTTTTTTTTAATATTTTATTTACTTTTGGCTGTGTTGGATCTTTGCTGTGGCACGTGCAGGCTTTCTCTAGTTGCAGTGTGCGGGCTTCTCACTGCAGTGGCTTCTCTTGTTGTGGAGCATGGGCCCTAAGCGCGTGGGCTCAGTAGTGGCGGCGTGCAGGCTCTAGGATGCACACGCGGGCTTCAGTAGTTGTGGTGCACAGGCTTAGCTGCCCCACAGCATGTGGGATCTCCCCAGACCAGGGATCGAACCCGTATCCCCAGCATTGGCAAGCGGATTCTTTTTTTTTTTTTTTTTTGCTGTACGCGGGCCTCTCACTGCTGTGGCCTCTCCCGTTGCGGAGCACAGGCTCCGGACACACAGGCTCCGCGGCCATGGCTCGCGGGTCCAGCCGCTCCGCGGCATGTGGGATCTTCCGGGATCGGGGCACGAACCCGTGTCCCCTGCATCGGCAGGCGGACTCTCAACCACTGCGCCACCAGGGAAGCCCGGCAAGCGGATTCTTAACCACTGTGCCACCAGGGAAGTCCCTGGGATTCTTCTTTAAGCCAAAGTTTAAATGGCTTAAAGTTGACAGAATAAATCTGACATCTAAATACACTTTTGTGTTGAGTACTATATGAAATGAATAGGACGCTGAAACAAAACAGGAGATCTGGGAAGCCTCTCTAAAGAGATCTTATTTTATTCCAGTAACATTTTTACTATTCTTGTCATATCACTTGTACTGTTACTAGGTGGACCAAAAGACACACACACTTCGGACAACAGCATGGTAGGAAACCACATTTATAGCCAGAATGATGCAGATTAGACTTTCATTCTGGCTTAGATATTCACTTACATGCTATTTGACCTATGTCACTTAACCTCTATGAACTTGTTTCCTCACCTACAACTTGGAAGATAACCATCACTCATTGGGTTATGAGAGTTAAAATGAGATTGCATCGTAAAGTCCCTGGCACATAATAGAAACTCAACAATATGTTAAAATCCTTTTCTTTGCTTGCCTTTTTTTTTTTTTTTTTTTTTTTTTTTTTTGCTGCACGTGGGCCTCTCACTGTTGTGGCCTCTCCCAGTGCGGAGCACAGGCTCCGGACGCGCAGGCTCAGCGGCCATGGCTCAGGGGCCCAGCAGCTCCGCGGCATGTGGGAGCCTCCTGGACCGGGGCACGAACCTGTGTCCCCTGCATCGGCAGGCGGACTCTCAGCCACTGCGCCACCAGGGAAGCCTTGCTTGCCTCTTTTAAGACTTAAAAACAAACAGGAATCCAGGAAGATGTAAGCACTTAGAGAAGCATTAACACTGTGCTTGAAGCAGTAATAAGCTAAATAAAGAACAGTGAACTTAGTCCTAATGGCATCTAGAATGCTGACTCCTTTCCAAATGGTTTTCAATTTACTTTGCTCAGATCCACCAGAGGAATCACTAACTATGGAAGCTACAGCCTTACAAAGTATGTTTCATAAATAGTAAGACTTCAAAGTTGAAATTACTCCTTGATCCCTGGGCTGCAGAATGGATGTTGTGTTAGCAGGCACGAAAACAGCATTAATCTCATTGTACATCTCTTATCAGAGCCCTTGGGTGATCAGGTGCATTGTCAATGAGCAGCAATATTTTGAAAGGAATCTTTTTTTCTGAGCAGTAGATCTCAACAGTGGGCTTAAAATATTCAACAAACCATGTTGTAAACAGATGTGCTGTCATCCAGGCTTTGTTGTTCCATTTACAGAGCTCAGGCAGAGTAAATTTAGCATAATTTTTAAGGGCCCTAGGATTTTCGGAAATCAATAAACGTGGGGCTTCCCTGGGGGTGCAGTGGTTAAGAATTTGCCTGCCAGTGCAGGAGACATGGGTTCGAGCCCTGGTCTGGGAAGATCCCATATGCCGCGGAGCAACTAAGCCCGAGCGCCACAACTACTGAGACCACACGCCTAGAGCCCGTGCTCCACGACAAGAGAAGCCCCTGCAATGAGAAGCCGGTGCACCGCCAATGAAGAGCAGCCCCCACTCGCTGCCAACTACAGAAAGCCCGCGCACAGCAATGAAGACCCAACGCAGCCAGAAGTAAATAATAAAATAAATTTAAGAAAAAAAATCAATAAATGAGCATTGGCTTCAACTTTAAATCACCAGCTGCATTAGTACCTAATAAGAGTGTCAGCCTGTTCTTTGAAGCTTTTAAGCCAAGCACTGACTTCTCTCTAGCTATGAAAGTCACAGATGGGATCTTTTTCCAGTAGAAGGCTATGAAACATATGTTTGACAATGGCTCTCAAAAGTTCCTCCAGGATCATTCAGTTACAGTTGCCCACAGTGGTAGTTAGCCTGGTAATACACCTTTATTGACTATCTGCTGGCCCTCACTTCCTAACTGATGTTTCTTTCCCCAACAAAGTAAATCATTGGCTCCTGAATCTTTGCTTTAGGGTCCACTTCTAGGGAAACTCAAACTAAGACAAAGTTGTGGTTGAAGAACATAGTCTATAATCCTTGCTACAGGAAGTGTAGTCTACAGACCAGGAACATCAGACATCACCTGGGGGTTTAATGAAAAAGCAGACATCCCAGGCACCATCACAACCGCTCCTGTTATAATCTCTACTTAAAGAAGACCTCTGGGGGCTTTCCTGGTGGGGCAGTGGTTAAGAATCCACCTGCCAATGCAGGGGACACAGGTTCAAGCCCTGGTCTGGGAAGATCCCACACGCGGAGCAACTAAGCCCATGTGCCACAACTACTGATCCTGCACTCTAGAGGCCATGAACCACAACTACTGAGCCCACATGCCACAACTACTGAAGCCCACATGCCTACAGCCCGTGCTCTGCAACAAGAGAAGACACCGCAATGAGAAGCCTGCACACCTCAACAAAAAGTAGACCCCGTTCGCCCCAACTAGAGAAAGGCTGCATGCAGTAACAAAGACCCAATGCACCATAAATAAATTTTTAAAAAAACATAATATGAAAATACAGAGGCAGAAACAGGGAAAAGCGACAGAAATCAATAAACTACGTAAATGAAGGGAAAAAATAGTAAGAGGTCCATACTCAAAGTATGCAGCACCACTCAAAAACAAGAGTTAATTGATCATACATTTTTAAAAACTGGACAAAAAACTATGCAATGTTGCCACAGAATTTCCCATATTCTCCAACTCAGGGTCTCTGGCAATTCACTGCTGAAAAAAACAGCTGAGACAGCCTCTAAGAAGGGAGCTCTACAAGGTCGTCTAGTCAAATCTAGCTGTATACCCGGAGATATGTATTAAATTTGAGTACTGATCAAATGCCTTAATTTTTAATAAGCACCCTCAGTAACTCTTAGGGGTTTGAGAAACGATCTATTCCCATGTTTCTCAACCCTGGCTGCACAGTAAAATCCCTTGGGAAGGTTTTCTTCTTTAAAGGTAGACTGACATAGGTGAACAAACCAGACATTTTAAAAGTTTTTATGTTAGTCTGGTCGAAATGGTCCAATTTTTTTAAAATAAATTTATTTATTTATTTACGGCTGTGTTGGGTCTTCGTTGCGGAGCACGGGCTCTAGGTACGCGGGCTTCAGTAGTTGTGGTATGCGGGCTCAGTAGTTGTGGCTCGCAGGCAAAGTAATTGTGGCTTGCGGGCTCAGTAGTTGTGGCTCATGGGTTTAGCTGCTCCGCGGCATGTGGGATCTTCCCAGACCAGGGATCAAACCCGTGTCACCTGCATTGGCAGGCAGATTCTTAATCGCTGCACCACCAGGGAAGTCCCAATTTTTATTTTAAAATACCTTTTTTATATTCACAATGTTTTGTTGAGGGGAAAAAGGCATGTGGCTGAATAACATATATAATGTGACTTCTATGAAAGAATGCAGTACATTAAGTGCATATACTATAAACATGTATCTATCTTTAGGACACTTTTTTTTTTTACATTAACATCTCTGAAACCCAGATTTCTCTTAGTCAGTGGCATGTCATGATGCAGTTAGCATTTTTCTATTAGTGAGATGCATGTTATATCAATAACATCAGAGTCAATAAAACAAGGTATGTTTGTGAATACACGCATTGGCACTTGAGCAGACAAAGTTCTAAAAGTATATTCAAACTCTCAACAATCGTTACATCTGGCAGATTGGAGTAGCTGTCAATATTTTACTTGATAGGGCTGTACTTGTTTAACATTTTTACATTTAATTTTAACTTCTGTAGTTAAAAACAAGAATCAGGAAAATTGTGGACTTCCCTGGTGGTCCAGTGGTTAAGAATCCGCCTTCCAATACAGGGGATGCAGATTTGATCCCAGTTCGGGGAACTAATAAGATCTCACATACCGCAGGGCAACTACAGAGCCCGCGCGCGCCACAGCTAGAGGGAAATCCACACACTGCAATGAAAGATCCCACATGCCGCAACTAAGACCTGATGCAGCCAAATATAAAATATTTTTTTTAGAAAAGTAGGGAAGGCTTCCCTGGTGGCACAGTGGTTAGGAATCCGCCTGCCAATGCAAGGGACACGGATTCGAGCCTTGGTCCGGGAAGATCCCACATGCCACGGAGCAACTAAGCCCGTGTGCCACAGCTACTGAGCCTGTGCTCTACAGCTCACGTGCCACAACTACTGAAGCCCGTGCGCCTAGAGCCCGTGCCCCGCAACGAGAAGCCACTGCAATGAGAAACCTGCACATCGCAATGAAGAGTAGCCCCTGCTCGCCACAACCAGAGAAAGCCCACATGCAGCAACGAAGACCCAACGCAGCCAAAAATAAATAACTAAGAATTACAAACAGTGGTATTTTTCTTCTGCTCAACACTGTTTAATCTCTCTATTCCTTTTTAATTATAAATTTATTTATTTATTTATGGCTGTGTTGGGTCTTCATTGCTGCCTGCGGGCTCTCTAGTTGCGGCGAGCAGGAGCTACTCTTCGTTGTGGTGCGCGGGCTTCTTATTGCAGTTGCTTCTCTTATTGTGGAGCACAGGGCCTAGGCGCGCGGGCTTCAGTAGATTCAGCACGCGAGCTCAGTAGTCGTGGCTCGCGGGCTCTAGAGCATGGGTTCAGTAGTTGTAGCACACAGGCTTAGTTGCTCCGCGGCACGTGGGATCTTCCCGGATCAGGGCTCAAACCGGTGTCCCCTGAATTGGCAGGCGGATTCTTAACCACTGTGCCCCCAGGGAAGTCCCATAATCTCTCTATTCCTTGATTAAATAAAATAACATGTGAACATCTTCAATGGCCATGTGAGAAAGCCAGGGGGTTTAGGAATAAGCACTAGTTAAGATTTCAAAGCTAGAAAGAAACAAAGAATCTCAAAATGCATAAGTGGAAAGGAGAAAGACAACAGTAATTTAAAATATAAAACACTAAGAAAAATTCCACATTAATAAATAGGATTCTACTGGTTACACTTAAGGAACCATATTAATACTACATAATCTAGTAAATCCAAACATTTTCTTACAACTGCATTTTACCAACTGTAAAGTATAATACTGAGACCAACTCTCCTCTGGGAAGAACAATGAGGGTAGTAGCCTCGTACATTCTCTTTATCCTGACAACTAGCAAAACAGGACGAAATTCCATTCATGTTATTCGGGAGAAAAAAACAGTATTTTATGCAGCACCTTTTCTCCAAAATGATCAAAATATCTGGGGTCCCTATGTTGCACAGTTCCAAGAGAAGTTTATCATGCCAAAGTGACCCTGAAAGTGCTGCATTAAAAGAATTGCAAATACAGCAAATTTGAATCCATTATTCTGAGAAAAGAAAAAAAGAAAAAAAAAAGAGAACAGACCTACAAAGTGAAAATAGGTCAACTCAAGTAAGGTAAGTAAAAAAGCTAAACCAGCCTCTGAGGGAAAGTATTCGTGCACAGTCCCTCATTAATCCTGGTGCTTCCTTAAAAGCTTGATGCCTTTTGGGATATATTGAAGCCTCACCTTCCAGGCCTTCCGACCACAACTTAACATTACATTAAATCATGTAAAATTATCATTTTTGTAAGTCAAAAATGGCTGAAATTGACAATTTCATATAACTGAACCTTGTAATTCATTCAACACAAGCAGGAATATATATGAAAACTTGGCAAATGGGAGTTCCTCTATTAAATGAACCAATAGCTTAGTTGACTGGAGTAAAACCCAAAGTTGTAGACACAATCCACAGCTGAATTGAGATTTCTTTCATAGCCCTCCACTCTGCTGGTCACAAGGCAAAGATTACTTTTTTTAAAGTTTCTGCCTGCAAATTGTATAAAACAGCTTTCATAAGTCTATTATACAGGGACTTCCCTGGTGGTCCAGTGGTTAAGACTCCATGTTCCCAATGCAGGGGGTATCGATCCCTGGTTGGGGAACTAAGATCCTGCATGCCCTACAGCGTGACCTAAAAATAATAATAAAAATAATAGTAATAATAATAATAAAAAAAGAAGTCTATTACACAGATGAGAAAAAGAGGCCCTGAGACTTAACTCACACGTCTGAAGGAACAGTAATCAGACATAAAACATGGACATGACAAGACCTCCCCTGAATTTAATGATTTCTGGTCCAGTGCTCATTCTACTATCTCATCTCTCTCTTCAATGAAAAATATACTCAAACCTACATACCCTTCTGCCTTATTCATATATGAAAGAAAACACAAATTAAGCCAAAAGACTGTTCAAAATAACCTTTAAGTTATAAAATTAAAACCTAAAGAACAGGGCTTCCCTGGTGGCGCAGTGCTTAAGAATCCGCCTGCCAATGCACGAGACACAGGTTCGAGCCCTGGTCCAGGAAGATCCCACATGCCACGGAGCAACTAAGCCCATGCACCACAACTATTGAGCCTGCACTCTAGAGCCCGTGAGCCACAACTACTGAGCCTGCATGCTGCAACTACTGAAGCCCACGTGCCTAGAGCCTGTGCTCTGCAACAAGCAAAGACACCGCAATGAGAAGCCCACGCACCACAACGAAGAGTAGCTCCCGCTCGCCGCAACTAGAGAAAGCCCGCGTGGCGCAGCAGCAAAGACCCAGTGCAACCAAAAAATAAAAATAAAATAAATAAGAGTAGGGTTTCCCTGGTGGCGCAGTGGTTGAGAGTCCACCTGCCGATGCAGGGGACACGGGTTCGTGCCCCGGTCTGGGAAGATCCCACATGCCACGGAGCGGCTAGGCCCGTGAGCCATGGCCGCTGAGCCTGCGCATCTGGAGCCTGTACTCCACACTGGGAGAGGCCACAACAGTGAGAGGCCCGCATACGGCAAAATAAACAAACAAACAAATAAATAAACAAATAAATTTATATATGTTTAAAAAAAAACTAAGAAACAGAGACTTCCCTGGTGGTCCAGTGGTAAGAATCCACCTTCCCATCCAGGGGGCTCGGCTTTGATCCCTGGTCGGGGAGCTAAGATCCCACATGCCGCAGGGCAACTAAATCCACGAGCCCCAACTAGTGAGCCCGCGTGTCACAACTACAGAACCTACACGCCGCAACTAGAGAGAAGCCCGCATGTCACAACAAAGACCTGACACAGCCAGAAACAAAACAAATTAAAAAAAAAATTTTTTTAATGTAAGGAATAGAAATAGAGCTTCAAGTGGTTTGGACAAATGTTTACATACAAGTATGGAAGTGGATGGACTTATGAGCTTGGGAATGAAATAGACTAGCTGAATCCCAGTGATCCCTACTGCTGTCCCCTTTCCTAAAGTTCTTAATCCTTATCTGTAAAAGTACCTACTCTGCAGGGTAGTTGTTGAGGACTGAGAGAATGTTAAGCACCTGGAATAGTTTATTTTAAAAAAATAATAATTTATTTATTATTTTTGGCTGTCTTGGTTCTTCGTTTCTGTGCAAGGACTTTCTCTAGTTGCGGTAAGTGGGGGCCACTCTTCATCACGGTGCGCGGGCCTCTCACTATCACGGCCTCTCTTGTTGCGGAGCACAGGCTCCAGATGTGCAGGCTCAGTAGCTGTGGCTCACGGGCCCAGTTACTCCGTGGCATGTGGGATCTTCCCAGACCAGGGCTCGAACCCGTGTCCCCTGCATTGGCAGGCAGACTCTCAACCACTGCGCCACCAGGGAAGCCCCACCTGGAATAGTTTTCAATAAATAGTAGATGGTACTGTTACAGGGTTTTATTATCACAGAGTCAATAAAAATAATTTTTTGAGAAAACTTTTGTTTGTTAATACCACTTAACACTAGTACTCAATGAAGAAAGAATTTGAAATGGGACAGGGACCAGCACCAGGTATAATGCCTTACATTGTACCAAACACCACTGTTGTTACTAATTCAAATTAACTCTATTTCACACACTAACAAAAGAGTAATTCTAAAAGCATTTATGCATTCCCTGCAAAATAAGCCCCTTGAACAGAACTTCTGCCTGTTTTGTTTACTGGTGAATCCCAAGTTGTTTAGAACAGTGCCTGGTACATACTCTGAATACTAAGGCTTTTCAAAACACAATAATCTTGACACTCAAATATGTACCATTTTTCTTCTTCATGCACCAGCCTAAACAGAGGAGCTTCTCACTCTAAAATTAACTCATACCTTCCCTTAAAGAAGACTAAAACGATTTTTAGCCTTGAGAATTCCCTGGTGGTCCAGTGGTTCAGACTCCACGCTTTCACTGCTGAGGGCCCAGGTTCGATCCACAGTTGGGGAACTAAGATAGCACAAGCTGCGCAGCCGGCCAAAAAAAATCTAGCCTTAAAAAAATGTTAGGGCTTCCCTGGTGGGGCAGTGGGTAAGAATCCGCCTGCCAATGCAGGGGACACGGGTTCGATCCCTGGTCCGGGAAGATCCCACATGCCACGGAGCAACTAAACCTGTGCGCCACAACTACTGAGCCTGCGCTCTAGAGCCCACGAGCCACAACTACTGAAGCCCACGCGCCTAGAGCCCATGCTCCACAACAAGAAGCCACCACAATGAGAAGCACGCGCACCGCAACGAAGAGTAGCCCCCGCTCGCCGCAACTAGAGAAGCCCGCGCACAGCAACAAAGACCCAACACACCCCCCAAAAAATAAATTTATTTTTAAAAAAGTTTTTAAACGTTCCTGATTAGCTTCTGATAGGTAGAAAACAGGCATCCTTTTACAACAACTCTACAACTTTTGACTGCAGAAAGGTATCTAGCCCACGAGTCTCAATACTGAGAGAGGGAAAAAAAGATCCCTCTTACTGCATCAGAACTGGAGGTTTCTCCTCCTAGAATTTACGAAGATACTCCCTCAGGCATGCAAACATGTTTACCTGTACTAGAACCAAAAAAAATGTAAAAAAGATTGGGGAAGTAAATGACCTAAGGTACATATGGGAGTGGAAAAAAAAGAGCTTAAAGTCAATCTCTTCATAATTTCTCTAGAATTTGATACTGAAATTAAAAAACCTTAAAATTTTGTTTTGGAATACATGAGAGGTAAAATGAGCAGAAATAACCCATGCACTGATTCAGGAGAAGAGTTATACTAGTTATTCAGATTTATTAATTTGATTTATTTTCCTAAGTCTTTGAACAGCCAAGAAACTCTCATCAAAATTGCAGCACTTTCATAGTAACGTATCTTAAAATTGTGGGGGGAAACTCTACTCTGCACAAAAAAATAATTTGTATCAATGAATACCTTTTGAAAAACTTATAAAAGCAAAATTATAACTGTCCTAAGTGATATATTATAGTCAAAGGGCATAAAATGTGTCAAAAATTTCATGGTAATCCTACTATAAATTTTTACTAATTTATGATTTAGCCCATTATGAGCAAATAAAATCAATCACATAAACTCTTAAGCAGGACACATTTCTACAACACAAAAGTATTCACAACCACCATTCCAAGATCCTTAAATCTTCAAATGACTAACCACCAAGGATTAAGTAGTATTAATTGGTAGCTTATTTTAATATAAATTTTTTTATTTAATCTGTTTTTGGCTGCGTTGGTCTTCATTGCTGCATGTGGGCTTTCTCTAGTTGTGGCGAGCAGGGGCTACTCTTTGTTGTGGTGCGCGAGCTTCTCATTGCAGTGGCTTCTCTTGTTGTGGAGCACGGGCTCTAGGTGCGCAGGCTTCAGTAGTTGTAGCGCATGGGCTTAGTTGCTCCGCGGCATGTGGGATCTTCCCGGACCAGGGCTCAAACCCGTGTCCCCTGCACTGGTAGGTGAATTCTTAACCACTGCGCCACCAGGGAAGCTCAAAATTGGTAGCTTTCTTTAATCAGAACCCATTCACTGCCCAAGGCTTATACTAAGCCTTTAAAATCACATCTCACGATACTGGTTACACATAATATTTTTTCCTAGTCAGTAACCTGAGACTGCTAACATGCAAATATTGAACACTGATTTACTTTTACGTTTTTGTACTACGGAACCTTTCATCCCAAACCCATAGACAACACGTGTTATATCTGCTAGGGAGATAAGTATATCCTCCTGAATATTAACCTGGAATTAATATCAAAAGAACTACAAAGGGGCTTCGCTGGTGGTGCAGTGGCTGAGAGTCTGCCTGCCGATGCAGGGGACAAGGGTTCGTGCCCAGGTCTGGGAAGATCCCACATGCCGCGGAGCAGCTGGGCCCGTGAGCCATGGATGCTGAGCCTGCGAGTCCAGAGCCTGTGCTCCGCAATGGGAGAGGCCACAACAGTGAGGGGCCCGCGTACTGCAAAAAAAAAAGGAAAGAACTACAGGGACTCCCCTGGTGGTGCAGTGGTTAAGAATCCGCCTGCCAATGCAGGGGACATGGGTTCAAGCCCTGGTCTGGGAAGATCCCACATGCCGCAGAGCAACTAAGCCCATGTGCCGCAACTACTGAGCCTGCACTCTAGAGCCCAAGAGCCACAACTACTGAGCCCGAGTGCCAGAACTACTGAAGCCCACGTGCCTAGAGCCCAGGCTCTGCAACAAGAGAAGCCACTGCAATGAGAAGCCCATGCACTGCAACGAAGAGTAGCCCCTGCTTGCCACAACTAGAGAAAGCCCACATGCAGCAACGAAGACCCAACGCAACCAAAAATAAATTAAATAAATTTAAAAAGAAAAAAGGAAGAACTACATACCAGGGACTTCCCTAGCGGTCCACTGGTTAGGACTCCACGCTTCCACTTCAGGGGGTGCAAGTTCCATCCCTGGTCAGGGAACTAAGATCCTGTATGCCAAAAGGTGCAACCAAAAAATCAAGTACTACATACCTCAACATGGCCAAAGTATAGGTTATACTGCTTGGGAATAAATTTGGACAACCTTCATCCTCTGGATATGCAATTTTACAGATAAGTTAAGATTAAGGATTTTGTTTTGGGAACTAACCTTTATGCAAATGTAACTTGGACACTAAACCCATGAGAGTCACTTGCTAAGAATAACTCAAAAAAGGTACGTGGGGCTTCCCTGGTGGCGCAGTGGTTGAGGGTTCGCCTGCCGATGCAGGGGACATGGATTCATACCCCGGTCCGGGAAGATCCCACATGCCGCAGAGCGGCTGGGCCCGTGGGCCATGGCCGCTGAGCCTGCGAGTCCGGAGCCTGTGCTCCGCAATGGGAGAGGCCACAACAGTGAGAGGCCCGCGTACCGCCAAAAAAAAAAAAAAAGGTACATTAATCTCTATTATGAATGTAGATCAACAGCAAAAACATTTACTTCATCTCTGACAATGGGTAAAAGGAAATTTTCACAATTAAGACTACTACCTGATAATTATACTTTGCAGTTTACAAAACCCCACAACTTCATTATCACCCTTGAAATTAGCAAGCAAGGTAGATATCATTAATCCCCATTCTACAGATGAGGAATCCAGATGATTCCAAGGCCTTTGCACTACATTACATCCACCAAAGTATGAAAGTCATTTTTTTTGAGTATTCTGACTTCTTAACAAGCAAATTTAACAAGGTAACTATTTATTATAAATTTATTTATTTGGGGCTGTGTTGGGTCTTCGTTGCACACGCCAGCTTTCTCTAATTGCGGTGAAAGGGGGCTACTCTTCGTTGAGGTGCCCAGGTTTCTCATTGCGGTGGCTTCTCGTTGAGGAGCACGGGCTCTAGGCACGCACGCTTCAGTGGTTATGGCACACGGGCTCAGTAGTGGTGGTTCGCAGGCTCTAGAACGCAGGCTCAGTAGTTGTGGCGCACAGGCTTAGCTGCTCCGCGGCATGTGGGATCTTCCCGGACCAGGGCTCGAACATGTGTCCCCTGCACTGGCAGGCAGATTCTTAACCACTGCGCCACCAGGGAAGCCAAAAGTCATTAATTCTTATTCATAGTAACGTGTCTCCTCCAAATTTTTATATGTGAAGAAAAGGGCTTAACACATTTCATATTGCTTTATAGCTAGATAAAATCCTGTCCTGATCATAAATGAAGCCTACCAATGACAGATCTGCCCAGCTACTATGATGGATCGATCACTGGAAGAAGGGCAATGAATTCAAGATTAAATTTCAAAAAGATAAACCAGCATCATGATCATATGTTTTCTAAACTATTCAGGATTCAGTGTTCTAAACATAATGATCATAACAAGACGTGGGTGAGACTTTAAAAATATTATTTGGAAAGTTCTAAACTTAAGACAGACACTGCTGCTAAGGGTCTGCACCTAAGTTTTTTTTTTTTTGTGGTACGCGGGCCTCTCACCGCTGTGGCCTCTCCCACCGCGGAGCGCAGGCTCAGCGGCCATGGCGCACAGGCCCAGCCGCTCCGCGGCATGTGGGATCCTCCCAGACCGGGGCACGAACCCATGTCCCCTGAATCGGCAGGCGGACCCCCAACCACTGCGCCACCAGGGAAGCACTAAGTCAAGTATTTTTAAACACAGATCTAGCTCAAGGTACACATACATAAAACATACTTGGCTTTGACACTATCAGTCTGATTGACTAGTTAGTATGCCAGTAATCTCTACTTTCAGCAACTACTGTATACTTGACTTTTCCAGCTCCCATTTGGGGGAAAGGGGAGTGAGAGGAGGAAAGCTTTCACTTTGCCTTTGATCTGTCTTATGTTCTGCCAAATAATAACGTCATTTGAAAGAAGAAAACCAGTATTCTGGGGATTCAGATCTAAGATATCTTGGTGGTAGAGGGATGGACAAAGCTTAGGAAACTTTCTAAATGAGACAACTAGTAGCAACAAATGGTCTTAAGTAGGACGACCATAGGGCAAGTTTGCAATTTCAACACAATTATGAATTGGCACCCCTTCATTTCAAGGTATCCTGACTTGAATAAATTATGATGACCCTTCTATTATTATGGCAGCTGTTATTACAACTTAGTAAACTTAAATGAGCTTCTGAAATTGTTCCTAGGACTTGCATGAATATTTAGTTAATGAGCTCAAAGTAATGTTATCTTGGCAAACCAATTTGTCAACTGGGATGCATCTGTATCAAACTGTTAACTGACCATTTCAAAAACCGTTAAAACAATTTTGTTTCTGTTCCCCACTACCCCTTAATAGATTCTGCTTGACAGCTAACTAGGCTACTATTTGGAACATTTAAGAATCATTTGCCAACCTCCCTGCCCCCCAAATTTTTATGACTATATTAATTTAAGGGCTGCATTCATTAAGACTAAGGTGAGGGGGAGAAACATTTTAGAAGTACTTTACAGAAATGCATGGCATTAAGTTATATCCCAATATAGAAATTGTGATAAAGCAAAAAACCTAAATATAAACACATTCTGAGACTACCTAAAATTCATCACTCTAACTTCATTCACTGTGCCTTGTTTTTGAAAGAAAACGAGGTTTCTTTAGAAAAGTATGAAGATATCTATTTACAATGGATACGAGTCAAGTCATAATACCAAAATATATTACGTGAAGTAACTGCTAAAAAAATAAGCATACCCCTCCTCCCACAAGGCACCATCTGATTTAGTTACACATGGGTCTTTTGTGAGTGGCTCAGGAGAAATAAGAGTACCAGTCTAAAGGTCATCAGACCGACAAGTTCTGGCTTTGCCATATACTTGCCAACTAATCATGTGATACAGGAAAATTAAAAAAAAAAAAAAAATCACTAAATCTTCTCAAATTCACTTTCCTGAACCATAAAATGGAATTAACATTACCTACTTCAGTATCACATGAAATAAGTAAAAAATTTTCTGCAAGTGGTCTGTGAAATGTGAAGTTCTATATAAATATGAAATTATATAACGTAAAGTTTAAATTTTTAACCTTTATCCTATGCCTCTCACTACTGTTTAAATACACTTTACTTAAATATAAGGCTAAAAATAAATAAATAAGGCTAAAAAATTGCTGGAAAATCAGCCGTACAGCCCCTTTTTTTTTTCTTACAGCCCTTTAAAAAAGAAAAAAAATCATGCTTTCAGATCAGCTTCTTAAAGTATTTGAAACTCATTTGTAAAATGAGATACATTAGATCACTGTGCTGAAATTTCACTTGCTATACCAGGTTAAAGTCAAGAAATTTTTTTAATATTTCATATTCCCTTGACCAAGCTATAAAACAATTATGAAAAGCCTGCTTATTCGTATGGACTTTCAGTGGGTTTGCCTGTACTTAATGAATCCAAATTTTGCTCAGTTTGGTATCTGTGTTCTTCCCCATACTAGAATTCAAAGGTGAAAAGGGTACCTAGAAATGTCCACAGTAAGAATTTACCCCATCACCACCTCAAATTGCAATGATTCATGATTTCCTTATATTCTATAGTTTTGTAAGCCAACAGAATAGACTGACTTATATATTGTGTATATGCACTAAAGTATACACAAAAGAGCATCTACCTTAAATACAAAGACCAAAAGCTACTTGTAGGAGGAATTTTTTAATTGCCTTATCCAGCTCTGCTTATGTTTAGGTAGGAGAAATGTATTCAACAAAGTTAACTCCATTAACTGAAACAGCAATTAATTTCAGCATTAAGTGAAAGAGCAACAATAAAAATTATTACTGGCCTATAGTCGAAGAACTGATAATTAACCCGTGCTTTTAACCTCATTACTAAAGTCGATTTACTCTTATCCATTTTTTTTTCCTAACAAGATGTATATTAAGGAGCTAATTCAAAACATGCCCCCCACCCATCACTGACTACCAAAATAAGCCAGAGATGAGGCTCTAGTGTCTTAAAAGGACAGCTCTCAAGTGACACAGAACAGATGCATTCCTGGTGTTGCGCTCACAGATTCAATCAAACATGACCATCAAAATGTTACCCCTACCTCATGTGAAGCTAATCATCAAACATGACCATCAAAATGTTACTCCTACCTCATGTGGAGCTAATCATCACATGGAGAAGAAAAGTGAGAAAAGGCCAAAACCAGCACTACCCCACAACCCAAATGTAGCTTATGCTGACCGCTCTATTCTCAAAAAATGTAGAAAGTACTCATTTCCCCCCTCTATATTCCCCACTTTTCCATACTAATATGGTTCATATACATGAGAAGTTAGGACTTCAGAAATGCTACAAGACGATGGGCTTGCTTAATATGGTTATGAATGACCCAAAAACCATCCCTTAGACTACTGTTGTTACATGATAAGATGCTAGATTTAATCTTCAAAGTGAACAGTCCTAGCCCCAAACTTCAATATTTCCCATCTGCAACACCAAACTGTCCTTTTCCTGAACACAGCTTAGCTCGTCCTCCAGTACCATTAAATAATCTGCATCAAGTGATTCCAATTCCCCAGGACAAAGTTAAATGATGCCACAAAAAAGTTTAAGTACTAGGTTAAACAAAACACGCAAGATAAAAGCTAAAGGTACTGCAAGAACAAGGAAAAAAGCCAATATGTATATCCAACTACACCAAACCAAATCATCAAAAGCACTCTTCACCTTCCTGATACCTGATAAATTGTTTGGCAACTATAACTATGGGGTCATTTTTTTTGTGACCACAAACAAAACTTAATTATTGCACCCAATAAAGGAGTGGACAAAGGTAGAGAATGATTCCTAATGACTGTCTTCCTCTTCTTCCTTTCCAATGAATCCCTCCCAATTTTGTGCCCAAAAGTCACAGGAGATCCTCTCCACCTGGGAGATCCTATATACCTCCCACCCTTAGATCCTGAAGGGACAACCCTAATGTTTAAACAACGGTAAGGATGTGGCTCTATAGTCCTGTGTTGAATAACAAATTAAGCCTTTGGTCAAAAATCCTCAACACCCAATTCCAAAAATATGATCTTCACACTAAACTGTCACTTACTTGGAAGCTACAATCACAAGCTTCCAAATCAGTTTTTAAAATAAGTTCTTAAAAAAACCTTCCTCCATGTCCTTTTTGGTGATCACAGCAGGTTTACTCAAAGCCTAAATCCCTACAGAACAAAAAACATTCAAATACAATTTAAAGTTTCTCCCCAAGGGCACTAGTAGATTAAGAGGGGAACTCTTTGGGGCAGGAGAGGGGAAGAAGAAAAAAACTTCCATTACAAGCACACCTACATTTGTTTGACTTCTAAATACTGAAATAAAGACAAGTCTGACCTTGAGCTGTATTTCCCCATCTTATTCCCCTCCTCCTCACAACAGAAATCTTGTTCAATACAAACAGCAATTTAAGGATTTACAAAATGAAATTTAGTGATCTTTCCTAAATTTGAGTTCAGGTCTTTTCTAATTTTCAAATTCCTGAATCCTAAGGTATGATGACACACTGGGACTAGCCCTGAGGCTATTCACATGACCAAGCAGGCATTCAAGGAAAGCAAGGTTCCCACACAGCATGTTAAAAAATAAATGGTTTAATGAAGAAAAATCTAAAGATCACTGACACTTGATTCCAACCATGTCTCACCCCACAACAGCATTAAAAACACAAAAAGCATACATATGATTTTTTGTTTTGATAATACTAGTTTAACGGATGTGGGGGTAATTCAAATACCTAGGTCCAAAATGGGAGGAGGGAGGGACCCAGGCCGGGAGGGGCAATTAAAAAAAGCAGCAGTTTGGGACTGAGCAAACAGACACAATGGCCACTTCGATAAAGTTCTGAAAAATGACTATAGTACCTTTAGGGACAAAGGAGCAATGAACAAAGAAGAACTGTTCGAATCTGTACATAAAGCCGTCTATTAAAATTGAAGAAAAGAAAACAGGATCTGCTGGGATCCTTTATGTTCTTAATACAAAAACCCAAGTCTCTGCTGAGTGCTTTGGGATAAGTGAAAATCCCCAATGAAGTACGAACACGCATTCCAAGCCAGGGGAGTCAACCAAAATAGTTACTACACGTTATTTGAAAAAACTTTATTTTTCAACAGGTCCTTCCATTTGTCATAACGCTGCGTGTAAACAGGAAAGTCATCATTTTAAAATACCGGTAGATTGAAGCACGGGCATGGAAAAGGGACTAAGAGTCATTACCTCCTTGTTTCCTGTTCAATGTTCTATCCAGCAGAACCCACAACTTATGGAGCCAGAAAATGATTACAGAAACTTCGAGCTCTCTGGGATAAGTCTGAGGACAGGGAACGTGAAAGAGATTTTTCTAGACCTCCCTAGAAAAAAGCGAGGTTGAACGGAAAGCCTCAAAAACCCCGCTACAAGGTGTGCCGGCCTACGGGAAGGAAATCCGACCGTAGCATCTCAGCTGGCCTCCGCCCAAGGATGAACTGCAGTGATTCCCACTCTCTCCCCGCTTCCCCCACCCTCATCCAAGACGGCCCACCACCACAAGCCCAGAGAAGCCCTCCGCTTGCTAGAGTTCTCCTTTGTGAGACTCCACAGCCGCCGCCCCACTTTGGGCCTCCGGGGAAAAGCCACCGCCCCCACCCGCCATATTTCCCTGAAAGGCGCCCGCGCTACAGCGCCCAGTCGCCACTCTCCCCCATGTGGCGGGTGTTTCTTCCCTCATCACGCCACCAAATTGTTCACCACGTCCCAAAACCGGCCCAGAAACTCCCCTGGGGATTGCTCGCCCGGAGACAGCACCCGCCATCTCCTCCCCCGCCCCCGCCCCGGGACTCGCCCTCCCCCCCAGCCGCCATTTTACAACCAATTCCTCCACCCTATGGCCTTGGTCTCCTCGGCTCGCGAATGTCTGCAGCTGAGGACTCCGAAAGGGTCAAATTCCTGAGCCTGGAGCCTCCTACCGCTCCGGGAGCCCAGAGGCCATTTCCTGCTTCCCGAATCCACGTCCCCGGGCTAGGCTTGGAGACGATGCCGCCATTTTGTCTCCTGCTCCCGGCCTCTGTGGGCGGCGGCAGAGGGTTCGAGAATTCCAGCCCCCCGTTGCCCCGCCAACTCACCGTCGTATCGCTCAGCCTGCTCGGCCAGCTTCGCCTGGTACACCAGATCCTCCCGATCATCCATAGCGGCAGCGGCTCCGGCAGGGTCTGCGCGACGGATGGAAGCGGATAGCGTCTCCAACTCTCAGCCTCTCGCTCCGCGCCCGGGCTGCAAAAATGGCGGCGCCTCAATCCGGGACTTCCGCCTGCGCACGCGGACAACTGCTCAGCTCTATGGCAACCGCTCCCTGGCAACTGGCGCGGGGGGCGGGTCCGCGAGCTAAGCGCCCGAAGAGGCTGGAACCAGCTAGACGCCCCTCCTCCGTGGGCTCATCGGCTGCTCTAGGCGGGAACTGTGACTGCGGGGAGGGAGAGCGCCACGAGGGAGCGAGGGAGGCCGGGTGAGGCCAGCTTGGACCGCTCCAGAAGACAGTGAGCAGGAGAGCCTGGACGCGGACTGAGAAACGAGAGGCTGTAACGGTTTTTGAAATGGCAAGCCTTCCTCTCCGAAACCAACTTCTCTCCCATTGCCCCTGTTTTCTCAGCCAAGCCCAGTCCTGGCCCTTATTCAGACCCGTTTAACTCCGGGGTAAAGAGCTGGGCCCTGCTGTAGTTGATAGGGGAAGGAGGGCTGCAGTTTTCACACTTGACCTTCGCACTTTGCAATCTTTTCCTGTTCCTCTCCCTCAGCCGCCTTTTTCCCTTTAGGCCCACCATGGGTAGGAATGGGGAAGTTCTTAGAGGAGCCTGGTCTGGAGTGCAAGGTGCAGAAGAGTAGGTCCAAGATCAGATTGAGATACAGGAGGCAGGAATGGGAAAGAACCTGGTCTGTTTTGCTTCCCAATGGATTCGCAGCACCTTGTACTCAGTACAGTATGTGTTGCAAGACTAAAGTTCAGGTAATTAGAGCATATGCCGTGTGGTAAAGTCTGCAATGAATGTGGAATAAAAAGCTTGGAACAAAATTATGAGGAGACCTGGATGGCAAGCCGAGAAGTGTGCACCTTATTCAGTGGGCGCAAGGAAGCTACCGTTTGATAATTTTTTTTTTTTTGTACGCGGGCCTCTCACTGCTGTGGCCTCTCCCGTTGCGGAGCACAGGCTCCGAATGCACAGGCTCAGTGGCCATGGCTTACGGGCCCAGCCGCTCCGCGGCATGTGGGATCTTCCCAGATCGGGGCACGAACCGGTGTCCCCTGCATCGGCAGGCGGACTCTCAACCACTGCGCCACCAGGGAAGCCCCCGTTTGATGATTTTGCGAGGAGGATGACACCGTCATAGTTATTCTCTAAAAAGATTATAAATATTGTATAGCAGTAATTAAAGAGCAGCATGAATTATCAGGTTATTACAATAATACAGGCAAAAGGTAATAGAATAGCAGTGCAAATGTGAAAGAAAGGACAAATAGGAATAGTACTACAGAGGGAAACCACAACAGTTTGCAGCTAATCAGACTTGAAGACCTTGTGAAGGGAAAAAAATTAAAATTGACCTTCAGTCTTCCCACCCTGAGTCACTGGGATAATAAGTGGCAGTACCATTAACAACAAGAAAAAAAAGGAATGCTAGGAAAATTTGCTGATGGAATGCAGAGAAAAACGTGAGCTCCTTTTATCACATGTTGGTTCTAAGGTTCTCACATATCACTAAAGTAGAAATAACAGGCATGGAATTGGAAAAGGGGACTGGCATTGCAAGCTGGAGGGAGGCTGCAATGGAAGCAGCTAGAGAATGTGTGGAGGTAGGAGGACAAACAAAACCTTGGAGAATACTTACTTTCAAGTGATAGGAGAAAGCAGAAGAGCTAGCAAAGTTTGGCTCCTTAAGCCCCTTCACACTTTTAATACACCTTATCAAATGTCAATGATGAATGATTAAGAATCAAAAGACCTGGGTTCTAGCCTTAATTCTATAACTAAACAAATGTGTGACCTTCAGAAAGTCATTTCACCTCTGAGCTTCA
Source organism: Mesoplodon densirostris (assembly GCF_025265405.1). Classification (NCBI taxonomy): domain Eukaryota; kingdom Metazoa; phylum Chordata; class Mammalia; order Artiodactyla; family Ziphiidae; genus Mesoplodon; species Mesoplodon densirostris. The sequence goes on along the minus strand of NC_082678.1, from coordinate 48,342,341 downwards.
TGTTCATATGTAAAGTTAACTGGAGACCATATGTTAGGCCACAAAACAAGTCTTAATATTAAAAGATTGAAATCAGGGCTTCCCTGGTGGCGCAGTGGTTGAGAGTCCGCCTGCCGATGCAGGGGACACGGGTTCATACCCCGGTCTGGGAAGATCCCACATGCCACAGAGCGGCTGGGCCCGTGAGCCATGGCTGCTGGGCCTGCACGTCCAGAGGCTGTGCTCTGCAATGGGAGAGGCCACAACGGTGAGAGGCCCATGTACCACAAAAAAAAAAAAAAATTGGAAAAAATATATATATTTGGATCCCCATGAAGCCCTACTATACACAAGTTTACCAAGAGGTTTGGGTAGGAATGGGGTTGATGGGCTTCATTTATAAAATCAGGAGTGCTGATAAAAGAAGTAAAGCTTTGAAATTTGACTGCTCATGATGACCATGAGCAGTCCTGCGCCTGCTCATAGTCATCATTAACCAGCTTTACTTGGAGGGAACGTCAGTCTGGCTGTAGATTTCAGCAAGCTGTGCCAGATGGGAACCTGCCACTGACCTGCTGGCATGAATAAATGTACCTGGTGTGATCCACACTGCCTACATGGGTGTTCCTCCCTCAGCCCCCATGCCCATCGTGCTCTGCGTAGATCTTTGTGATGCAGCAGGTACAGTCAGAGTCTCACTGAGCAGTCTCATCCTTAGGAAACCTGAGGGAGTGAGGAGTAAATATCTCAATTATCACGTAGGAGTTGGTGATCAGATCTAAGCACTCACACTTGCGGTGTTCAATAAATACTTGTTAAAGGGGAGGGGGATAAATTGGGAATTTCGGTTTGGAATGAACAGATACACACTACTATATATAAAATAGATAAACAATGGGAATTCCCTGGCAGTCCAGTGGTTAGGACTCATTGCTTTCACTGCCAAGGGCCCGGTTCAATCCCTGGTCAGGGAACTAAGATCCCAGAAGCTGCGTGGCGCAGCCAAAAAAAACCAACAGATAAACAACAAGGACCTACTATATAGCACAAGGAACTATATTTAATACCTTGTAATAACCTGTAATGGAAAAGAATCTGAATACATATATATATAACACATAACTGATTCACTTTGCTGTACACCTGAAATATTGTAAACCAACTATACTTCAATTAAAACATATATGTGTTAAACAGATTTTAAAAAAGAAGGCTCTCACATTGATAACCTAACTGTACAACTTAAGGAACTACAAGAAGTACAACATAAGGAAATAAATAAAAAATATTAAAGTGGAGATAAGTAAAATAGAAAACAGAAAAAAAAAAAGAAAATCAACAAACTGAGTTGGTTCTTTGAAAAGATCAACAAAACTGAAAAACCTGTGGTTAGATTGACTACGAAAAAAAGAAGACTCAAATTATTAAAATTAGAAATGAAATTGAGGACCTTACCACCAACCTTACCGAAATAAGGAGTGTAAGAGTTTTATAAATTGGATAACAAATGAAATGAACAAATTCCTAGAAACACACTGATATCACGATACACTAAGAAATATATATTTGGTCTTTGTCCTTGGTTCTTACCAGAGAGCTCCTAAAACTCTTGTACAGGCATACTTCATCTTGTTGCACTTCACTTTATTGCACTTTGCAGATACTGTGGGGTTTTTTGTTTGTTTGTTTATTAATTAATTTATTTTTGCTGTGTTGGGTCTTCGCTTCTGTGCGAGGGCTTTCTCTAGTTGTGGCAAGCGGGGACTGCTCCTCATCGCGGTGCACGGGCCTCTCACTATTGCGGCCTCTCGTTGCGGAGCACAGGCTCCAGACGCGCAGGCTCAGTAGCCGTGGCTCACGGGCCCAGTTGCTCCGCGGCATGTGGGATCCTCCCAGACCAGGGCTCGAACCCGTGTCCCCTGCACCAGCAGGCAGACTCTCAACCACTGCGCCACCAGGGAAGCCCGATACTGTGTGGTTTTTTACAAATTGAAGGTTTGTGGCAACCTTGGGTCAAGCAAGTCTACCGGTGACATTTTCCAGCAGCACTTTTTTTCCCCCTAATTTGAATGTATAATTGGTTGTATTAACTCCAGGTAGTGTCAAAAATGAATTAAATTATAGAACACCCAGTTGGTATCCACAGAGAATTGGAAAACTGCTTGATGTGGAAAACACACATACTTGGTATCAGAAATGTTGTGTGTAGAAACAGATTATTATACACACAAACTACCAAAACTGACTCGAGAAGAAATAGAAAATGTGAACTGATGTATAACAAATAAGGAGATTGAATCAGTAATCAAAAACTTCCCAACAACACAACAATGTGAATGTATGTACTTATGCCACTAAACTGTACACTAAAAAATTATTAAAATAGTAAATTTTATGTTATGCATGCTTTACCACAATCAAAGAAAAAAAAAATCTTCCAACAAAGAAAATCCCAGGACTAGATGGCTTCACTGATGAATGTGTCTACAAAACACGATAAACAATTAACACTAATCCTTATTAAACTCTTCCAAAAAAATAGAATAGTTTCTACTTCATTTAGTTAGACCAGCATTACCTGGCCTCTAATACCAAAGCCAGACAAAGACACTACAAGAAAACTACAAGCCAATATCCTTTATGAATACAGATGAAAAAATCTTCAACAAAATAACAGCAAACTAAATTCAGCAGCATATTAAAAGACCAAGTAGGATTTAACCAAGGAATGGAAGGCTGTTTCAAGAAATTCAATCCATGTAATTGATACCCTACATTAACAGAATGAAAGGGAACAAAAAAATCATCAGCTCAATTGATGCAAAAAAAATCATTTGACGAAATCCAACATGCTTTCATGATAAAAATAATAAGATAGGAATAGAAGGGGACTTCCTCAACATAATGAAGGCCATATTTGAAACTCACAGCTAACATCATACTCAATGGTGAAAGACCAAAAGCTTCACCCTAAGATCATGAACAAGATAAGATGCGCCCTTTTGCCACTTCTATTCAGCATAGTTCTAGAAATTCTAGCCAGAGAAATTGGGGAATAAAAAGAAATAGAAGGCAAATTGTAAAGGAAGAAGCAAAATTATCTCTGTTCACAGACATGACCTTGTATGTAGAAAACTCTAAAGGTTCTACAAAAAAAACATGGTAAGAAAATAAACAAATTCAGCAAAGTTGGAGGATACAAAAAGCAACACACAAGTCGGTTGTATTTTTATACAGTAGCAAATGAACAATACAAAGAGGAAATTAAGAGAAACAATTCTATTCATAACAGTATCAAAAATAATAAAGTAAGAATAAACTGGTCAAGAAGGTGAAAGATGTCCTGGAAAAACTACAAAGCACTGCTGAAAGAAATTAAAGGAAACCTAAATGAATGGAAAGACACTCTGTGTTCTCAGATCAGAAGATTCAGTATTGTTAATATAACAGTATTACACAAAGTGATCTACAGAGTCAATGCAATCTCTATCAAAATCCCAATGGCATTTTTTGCAGAAATGAAGTGAAACAGCTGAATTTGCTGACCTCTAGAAATCCCTCCCAGACACATCACAGCAAAGGTGATGGGCTCTGCTCTTGGAATCCCTGGGTTCAATGGCTCCTTATCACCTGTGCAACGGAAGCCTATTACTCAACTTCTTTACACCTCAGTTTTCTCATCTATAAAATGAGAATAGAATTTTCCTTGTAAGTGGGAGATTGAAAGAACCTGATACTCAATGAATGTTAGCTATGTTTATTAATGTTTGTATGGTTCAAGCTTGAGCAAGAACCAGGAGAAGTTAGTGTCATAAAATACAAGTGAGAAGCGTTCAAAAATAAGGGGATGGTCGAATTAAATTCTCCAGAGACATCAAGATTAGCACTGAGTTAAGGCCACTGGATATAGCAATTAGGTCATCAGTGACCTTCATTCAAGATCAGTTTCAAAAGGGTGTTGGAAGCCAGACTGCATTTGGTTGAAGCACAAAGAAGGCGAGAACATGGAAGTGGTAAGTGTAGAGTTCTCTTGAGAAGAGTAGCAGTGAAAAGGTAGAGGGTGATCATTTAATAGGGGTGATCCCCCAATAGGGGTGAACAAATCATAGAGTTGGTCCACATGTTTGCAAAACCCACCCCACCTTACAAAGCTGGCCCTGCTGCCATATTGACCACAGGATATGCAGAGATTAGGAGTAACATCTTTTTAACCACTGGGTCTTCTCTCCTGAACAGTCTCCCAAGACTGGCTAAAGTCTATCTGAAGGTGCCTTTTCAGAAACTGCTGAAAAGGCAGAAATCTGAAACCTTAGATTGATCCTCCGACTGTACTGCGTGTTCTCTCAACCAACAGAACTAAAAGGGACAGAAATTGTGGACAGGGCAACAAAAATATAAAGAGAAATATTTATGATATAGCATCTGGGATTATAAACTGATAAAAAAAAATCATGGTGCTGAACTGAGGGTGGCTCCCGCAGTATGGTACTGCACTTCTCATGCTGCTGTGTTGATGGATATGTCACCAACATCACCAGGTCAATAGGTCACACCCCTAAATAGGAGTCTTCCAACTTTATTGAAGAATCTCCTTTAATAGAAATAAGAACTCATTTGACCTGTCTTGAGGAAATAATCGCCGACACATGGTAGTGTACTAACCACTGCAAGAAGGAAATAAGATGTTAAAAAATATGATTACTCATTGCCTACAGGATCTTGCAGTTTAGGGCTTATTTTTTTAAAAGGTTATTGTGTCTTTGGACTTCTCTGTTGGCGCAGTGGTTAAGAATCCGCCTGCCAATGCAGGGGACATGGTTTCGAGCCCTGCTCCAGGAAGATGCCACATGCCATGGAGCAACTAAACCTGTGCGCCACAACTACTGAGCCTGCGCTCTAGAGCCTATGAGCCACAGCTACTGAAGCACGTGAGCTCTAGGGCCTGCATGCTGCAACTACTGAGCCTGCGTGCTGCAACTGCTGAAGCCCACGCGCCTAGAGCCCGTGCTCCGCAACAAGAGAAGCCACCGCGATGAGAAGCCCGTGCACCATAACGAAAAGAGTAGCCCCGGCTCGCTGCAACTAGAGAAAAAGCCCACGCCCAGCAACGAAGACCCAACGCAGCCTAAAATAAATAAATAAATACATAATAAATTTATTTTTAAAAAAGTAACAATCGACTACTTGAATAAACAGTAAGTCCAATAAATAATATATGCACAGGATATAACCTGGTAATTCATATATGAGGAAATTCAAGGAGTAAATAAATGGAAATAGATTCATTTTCACTGGTAATAAAAATATACAAATAAAGTGGCTGAGATATACTTTTAAAATTTTTTAGGGGGCTTCCCTGGTGGCGCAGTGGTTGACAGTCCGCCTGCCGATGCAGGGGACATGGGTTCGTGCCCCGGTCCGGGAAGATCCCACATGCCGCGGAGTGGCTGGACCCGTGAGCCATGGCCGCTGGGCCTGCGTGTCCAGAGCCTGTGCTCCGCAACGGGAGAGGCCACAACAGTGAGAGGCCCGCGTACCGCAAAAAAAAAAAAAAAAAAAAAAAAATTTTTAGGGACTTCCCTGGTGGCGCAGTGGATGGGACTCTGCGCTCCCAAAGCAGGGGGCCTGGGTTCAATCCCTGGTTGGGGAACTAGATTCCACATGCATGCCGCAACTAAGAGTTTGCGTGCACAACGAAAGAGCCCGCAAGCCGCAACAAAGACCTGGCGCAACCAACTAAATATTTTTTTAATGTTTTAATTCTTTTTAAAAATTAAAATAAAATATTGAATTGTGGTAAAATACACATAACAAAGTTATCATCTTAACCAATTCTAAGTATAGAGTTCAGTAGTGTTAAGTACATTCACATTGCTATAGGAGGCATACTTATAAGCATACTAAATTATCTTTTTTAAAAAATTATTTAATTAATTTTTATTTTTGGCTGCATTGGGTCTTTGTTGCTGCATGCGGGCTTTCTCTAGTTGCGTCAAGTTGGGGGCAGCTACTCTTCGTTGCAGTGCGCAGGCTTCTCATTGCAGTGGCTTCTCTTGTTGCAGAGCACAGGCTCTAGGCACACGGGCTTCAGTAGTTGTGGCACGCAGGCCCAGCAGTTGTGGCTCCCGGTCTCTAGAGCACAGGCTAGCGCAGGCTCAGTAGTTGTGGTGCACGGGCTTAGTTACTCCGTGGCATGTGGGATCTTCTCGGACCAGAGATCGAACCCGTGACGCTGCCTTGGCAGGCGGATTCTTAACCACTGCAACACCAGGGAAATCCACTAACTTACTTTTAAAAGTTTAATGGTGGTCTACACTTTCTAGATTATTCTGTTATCAGTGTTGACAATTGGTAAACGTCCTTTGGAGAGGTATTTGTAATACTTTCCTGTAACTACTACAGCAAATTACAAGTTTTGTGGTTTACACACAAATATATTATTTTATGTTTCTGGTGGATAAGAAAATCAAGGTGTCAGCAGGACTGTGTTCCTTCTGGAGGCTCTAAAAGGGTTTCCATTTCCTTGCCATTTCCAACTTAGTCTGCCTGCGTTCCATAACGGACTGCCCCTTCCTCCATCTTCAAAGTGCCTCATTGCAACCTCTGGTTCCACTGTCACATCTCCTATTTCTCACGGACTCCTCTTGTATCCCTCTTATAAAGCCACTTGTGATTGCATTGGGCTCACCAAGATAATCCAGGGTAATTTCCCCAGGTCAAGGTCTTTAACTTAATCACAACTGCAAAATCCCTTTGTCATGTAAGGTAACAAGTTCCAGGGATCAGGATGTAGACCTCTTTGGGGGACTATTATTTTGTCTCCCACAGTATCACTAACAGATTTTGTTAATATAATCACAATAACATTATTACACCCCAGAAGATTCACATTTCTTAACATCATCTAATATCCAACCCGTGTTCACTTTCCCATGTTTGTCTGTTTTTTTCCGGTTGGTTTACCTGAGTCAGGATACAAACTAAATTCACAGAGAGTGTCAGTTGATAGGTCTGTGAAGTCTCTTTATCCATAACAGATATCCCTTCCTGTCCTTTTTCATGTCACTGATTTCAGAAGAAACTGGGCCATTAGTTATATAGAATATCTCCCATCCTGGATTTGTTTCTTCAGCTTCTTATGGTGTTGTTTAACTTGTTCCCCTATTCCTCACATTTCCTGTAAACTAATAGCTGGATTAGAGTCAGGGTCAATTTTGGGGGGTTTGAATGCCTCAGAGGTGATGCTTGCTGTGAGCTTCTTGTTATATCACAACAGAGACAATGTCTTGTTCGCTTTTAGTGACGTTAACACTGAAGAGACAATGTTTTTTGTTGTTGTTGTTGCTTGTTTGTTTTGTGATACACAGGCCTCTCACTGTTGCGGCCCCTCCTGCTGCAGAGCACAGGCTCCGGACGTGCAGGCCCAGCGGCCATGGCTCAAGGGCCCAGCCGCTCCACGGCATGTGGGATGCCCCCGGACCAGGGCACGAACCCGTGTCCCCTGCATTGGCAGGCGGACTCCCAACCACTGCGCCACCAGGGAAGCCTGAGACAATGTTTTTAAAATGGTTTTATTGAGATATAATTTACATACCATACAATCCACCCATTTTAAGCATACCATTCAATATACCATAAGTACATTTACAGAATTGTACAACTACGGCCACAATCTAATTTTAGAACACTTCCATCACCTTAAAATGAAACTGTGAGCGCATTTACAGTCAATCCCCATTCCTACTCTCAGCCCCAGGCAACCATTAATCTATTTTCTGTCTCTATAGATTTGCCTTTTATAGAAACAAATCATATTTTGGGTGCTTCAATGTTCTGGTCTGTTAACTTTCAGTTGGTTTCTGAATTCGATTCAGACATATTAACCTAAGCCTTTCTTTTTTTTCTTGCTCCTGGTTCTCTCAATCCCTCATTCATTTATCTTGATCCACTTACTTACTTGTTTTGTGCTTACTTAATTTTCTTGCTTTGTACATTTTGTGCCATCTCATGTTCCTCAGAAACCATTTCTCTGCTACCTTAGGTTGAGTATCGGGGCCCTGCTAGCCCACAGGGCACTTTTATGAGACTTATAAAATAGGTGCCCTTTCCACATATATGCAGCCCTAGGGGCTCACTGCTTAGCAAGCAAAATGTGCTTTTGAATTTAAAATGATGCCTCCTGCAGGGGATGAAGCCAGGGACCAGGCTTGCTTCATGGCTAGCCCAGTGCAGGGTGGATTTCGGCTTCACTCCTCCTTGCTCGGCGTGTCCTTGGAAAGGGCATCACCTGCACGTCCACACGCAGCCATACCGCTAGTTAAGACTAGACATTCAGCTCTCCTTTACAACAGTAAATAGATGCTTACTATTAACTGTTCAACAAATATTTGCTGAGTGCTTTCCATGTGCTAATCATGTGAGATGCTTCAGATAAAAGTTAATAAAGTGGACACAGCCCCTTCCCTTATGAAGCTTCCTGTCAGAGTCTTCATTCTCAATGACAATTTTGCAAGTGCCTGTCTTCTCAAACAGTCCCCATGGTCCAATTCCAAACACCTATTTTAGCAGGTACTAAAAATCATGATTACACATGCAAAATGTTCAAGTTACAAAATAAAATGAAGAAAAACTATGAACATTTGGGTATTGACTCACCCAGTGATGATGCTTCCTAGGAATCTGTGCTTCTTCACACATTTTAGTCAAATAGTCTCTTTGGGGTAGCCGTGTAGATTCCAAAAGTAGCCACAATCCTTCACCCTTCCTATATCCACACCCCTTTGCAGTATGACTATATAGCTTCTCCCAACAAGAGGTGAAATCTATTTTTTCACTCCTTGAATCTGAGCTGGCCTTATGACTTGCTTTAAGCAATAGAATGCAGTGGAATTGACACTGTGTCAGTTCTAAGGCTAGGCCTTATGAAGCCTTGTGTGATTCCATCTGTTCTCTTGGAACCCTGTCCATAGCCATGAAAACCAGTCTGGGCTGCTCTGTTGGAGGATGGAAGATCACAGGAAGCAGAGACTAAACTCGGTCAGCTAAGGGCCATCCAAGACCAGTCAGCCCTCAGTCAACCGGAAGCTGATCTCAGATATGTCAGTGAGACTAGACCAGACCAGAAGAACTGTCCAGCAGAACCAAACCCAACCCAACCCAACCCAAACTGCTGAGCTGTAGAATTGTTAAGATAAATGACTGCTGTTTTAAGCCATTAAGTATTGATGTGGTTTATTTTGCAGCAGAAACTAACTGACACTAACTTTAAGTCCCTAGGAGTAATACTACCCAGTGCTCCCACTTGGCTTTTGAGGACCTCTAGCCCACCTATCCTGTTTTTCATTCTTTTGTTCAAAATACATACCCTGGGTATCTGCTGTGTGTCAAGCAGGGCTGGGTGTTGGAAATACAATGAGAAGTCTTAGTCTTGTGACAGACACATGCACAGGCAATTTCAGTTCAGTGTGACAACTGTAAGCACATATTGCCAAGAGAGGACATGGAACAGATACATAACCCAAATCAGAGTGTCTGATAAGACTAGTAATCGAAGGTGAGCCAGATAGATGTACAGACTGTACAAAAGCCTGGAGGGGTGAGCAGGTGGGTCAGGTAAAAAAGTACACAAACTCAGTATGGCTAGAGCCCAGAGTACAGCAGAGAAAGTGACGAGAGGGGAGGCTGGAGAGAGGAGCAGGAACTAGAACATAAAGAGCTCTGTATCCCTTTGTAGGGAGTTTGGATATCTGCTGAAGGAGAATCTAATCTAATCTAAATTATAGAAAGCTCACTAAGGCTGCAATATAACAAAGGGATTGGGGGGACCAAAACTAAAGGCACCCAGGTGGCTTTTGAGGTGATCCAGATGAGAAACATTGGCAGTTTGAACTAAGGTAGCAGCAGTGGGGATGGAGGTAAGTAAACTGATTTTAGATGCTCAGGAGTTAGGACTTGGTAAATGACTAGAAATGGGGTGATGAAATCTTGAGAGGAAGGAATAAAAGATGGTCCCCAGGGCTTCCCTGGTGGTGCAGTGGTTGAGAGTCCACCTGCCGATGCAGGGGACACGGGTTCGTGGCCCAGTCCGGGAGGATCCCACATGCCGCAGAGCGGCTGGGCCCGTGAGCCATGGCCACTGAGCCTGCGCGTCCAGAGCCTGTGCTCTGCAATGGGAGAGGCCACAGCAGTGAGAGGCCCACGTACCGCAAAAAAAAAAAAAAAAAAAAAAAAAAAAGATGGTTCCCGGGTTTTTGGCTTAGCCAATTGGTGATAGACACTGAGACAGGGAATGTGTATGAGGGGCAGATAAGGGAAGGGATGATGAATCCAGTTTGGAATATACTGAGTTTGAGGTGCCTTCAAGATATCCAAAAGGTGTCCAGTGGGCAGTTGGATATACCTGAGACCTGACAATATTTTATATATTTCTTCATTATCTAACTAGAAAAAAAAGGATAGTAGATGGCTGATAGCTGAAGAGTTTAGGAACTAGAAGGTGCCTTGAAATGGAAGAGCAAAGGCTTTGGGAAGACAGTGAGAGAACTGGAAGGCTAGAAAGTAGTGGTCAGGGAGTAAGATGTTTAAGATTCCGGGGATATAACAGTACAAGATAATGGATTTGAGATGGTCAATAAAGTGAAAAGCTAGGTGATGGATGGGTAACCCCAGAAGACAGCAGACCTTGGCAAGAAGAAACACTGTGAGCCAGAGGTCAAAAACCATTAATAAATGAGGAGAAATTTGATTGACAACAGTAAAGTGGTAGGGAGCCTAACAGGTTGGCAAAAGCTTCAAAGATGGAGTAAAGTACAAAAATGGGGGACAGAAGACCCAGTACAGCTTGAGGATGCCAGTGACAAAATGAGAGGTGACTAGGGGGATTTACACTTGGGGCAATTAGCAAAGATGACAAGAATGTGAGCTACGGAATGAGCTGGTTGGCCCTAGGTGTCCTAGTTTGGATTGTTTTTCCTTCAGAAGAATTCAATTCCCATGGAGGAAAGAGCAGCAGCCCTGCAGCAGTATTTCTCTAAAGGGGAGACCAGGGATAGAACTGCCAGATTTAGCAAATAAAAATACAGGATGCCCAGTTAAATTTCAATTTCAGGTACTACATAGACATACAGTAAAAAATTATTTATCTGAGGTACCTGAAGCATCTTATTGATTTCAACAAAGGTTTGGCATCATGTGGTCCTAACAACCTGCCAGTTGGTCAACCTCTCACCTATTCAATTCAACTCCCTTGTATTAGTCGGAGTAGGCTAACTAATGTAACTATTTGACTTTAAAACATACGGTTGAACAAGTTTATTTCTTGCTAATTAAGCCAGACACCAAGCCAAAGATGCCCTTCTCTGTGTAGTTACTTTGGGCTCAGGTGGATGAAGGATTTGCCCTGGGAGTCACCTCCATTCCCACCTGATGGAAAGGAAGAGCATGGAGGAGCACCTGTGGGAGGTTTCTATAGGCCAGGCCTGAAAGTGGTAAAGGCACTTCTGTACAGTCCATTGGCTGAACTCAATCACATGGTCATATGTAATACATGGAAGCCTGGAAAATGTAGGATGCACAGGAAGAAAAGAACATGGCTTTGAGTGAGCAATCTCTGCCACACCCTTTATGAGTCTATCTGTGGATTCCCCAGGGATCAAGATTCTGGATCAATAACCTCTGCTTTAGAAGAACAGGCACCCACACGTACACCATATCCTAACTGCTATTAAAAATGTGATCAAGGACAGAACTAAAGATCATTACATGCATTCCTTTTTTCCTAGACATCAGAGTTTTTCTGATAGCCAAAAGTGGTACCTATCAAATAGATCTCACTAAAGAGAACCGGAGAAGTTCATCCTGTTGTTCCCAATTCTAGCTGCTAGCCCACCAAGTTGGTGTTTTATCTTTCCATTATGATGAAATTTACCACAAATCATTCCAAACAACAAATGTTTTCCCCTAGTTCTTGCTTATGTAAATGTTGGTTGCCATGACAACAAAAAAGACTGCCCTTGATCAAATGGCAGAGCTTGCTAAGGAACAAGAAACAACTAGCTGGTTCAGCCATAACCCTAACCCCTCAGGCGTGTTTAACAAGGGAACTAAGAAACTGGGGCAATTTCTTATTCAAAAGAAAAAGTGAAAGTAGAGGAAGAACTTGATTCTAGTGGGAGAAAATATGTGGCCAAATAATTTACATAAACCACTTCCTCTGTTACCTTCTTTTTTGGGGATGAGATCTGGCTTTCTCCTTTTCTCTTGTTATATCACAAGGCTCACGGAAGGACTTGGGCCTCAGACTCAGGCCAATTTTGTCTTTACTTCCTAACTACTTTCACATTAGAATGGGTTCATGCCCTTTACCATAATGCACAGAGAGAATTTACCTGCCCCTCTTAGGTGCTTTCTTGAGTTGCTGCCTCTGAGGTCTGTTATTGAAAGACCTAAATGACAACAGGATAAGGAATAACTACTTTGAATATTGTTTAGGCTATATGAAGCTACTTCCATTACAACTGGTATTTTAGAACAAGATAATTTAGACATAATCTTGACACTTTTGTTAATGAAATTCAGCCTTTTTGAAAATATTGTCAAAACCAGAAATTAAAATACCAACCAGTGAATAATCTTCATTGTATGAATATAGCTCCCCTCTAAATAATCCAGTCACCTCCTTTTCTATGGAAAAAGAAAGAACAGGAAAGCACGAGAACCCTTGAGACTAGGCTTTGTCAAGCATTTCATGTTTCTACAACAGAAAGACCTTCAGAAATGGGTGTTATTCTGACTGATATTAAAACGAACCTACAGCCTTCGAGCATACACAAGACCAGGGATACTGGGGACAGCAGCTGAGAGGTAACCGGTTGGGTCCCTATTCCCCAGACTCAAACCCTGCTAAGGAAAACATTATTGGATCAACAAATATGTACTGCCGACTGTGAGTCAAGCTCTGTGCTGGGCTCGGGCAATAGAATAATGAACAAATTAGATATGGCTCCTGCCCTGATGGAACTGATTTACAGTCTAACGGAGGAGGTAGAATGAAATCACAGAAATAATTACAATCTGAGAGGAGCTCTGTGAAGGTGAATGATGTGATGATTATAAACGGGATTTAGGGGTTCAGGGAAGATATCTCTGAGAAAGCGACATTTAAGCCAGAGGGGGAGGCCAGTTAAGCTCGCTTCGACCTGTATCCCTAGAGGATCCTTAAGCCCTGCTCTTTTTGAACGTCACTTCTTAACAGCTAGCTCTTCTTGGTCCCCTACCTTATCTCCCCATTTCTTTTTCTTCATGATATGTGTGGCAGCAGAGTTCCAAATTCTTAGCTTCCTCCTGCCAAGCTTTGGAAGACCATTTTCATATTTTCATCTGTGGACAGGGCCACTTCTCTCTGCGCATCTGTAAGAGGAATAGACTTTAATCTGAAGATAAGGGTCACAAAATTTAAGAGCTGTTATGAGCCCTCCAGGCTATATAAAGGAACCCAGCACTCAACCTATCACAAGATTTGGCAGCTTCTTATTAATAAAAAGTGGAAACATACTTAAATCACCTCGCTGTTAAATGTGTGTACGGCAAAGATGGCCCCCTTGCAAGAGTTTCCTTTAACTCTGGGTTGATACTCTGCTATGTATACAGCAGTAACCAGATGTTTGTTTTGGGTCCAAGGCAGGATACTCTATAAGTGACTGGCAAAGCTTGTCCTTTTCATTTTAAAACTTCACTACCCACAGGACATAAGACTATGGAGTATAAAATCAACCTTTTAGGTATATATATTCACACACTGGTGTGTATGCATCTAAATATACATGTGCTTTGAGAAAGGATGGGAAGAACATAATGTTTAACTCTTTTAAATTTCCTAAATTATCTATCCTGAAAAAAGTGCTTACATAAAAAAGAAGGAATTACACTGAATATCTACTCTAACATTGTAAAAACCTAATGTATAACATCCACACTTCTCATCTGCTTTACAAAGCCCCTACCACATCCATATTTTCTTTATACCCACATATAACCATTTCTGGACAAGTCTGATGTTATCTGTCCACATCATTCCAGCTTTCCAATCATTACATAATCATTCTTCTTAGATTCCCCTCAAATCATTATTTCATGACTTCTGGAGACTTTTCAAAATAACACCAATGATTGATCCCATCTTCTATGAGTACCCACAGAGTGTGTATAATTGTTTCTTTATCTCTTATTCCCTAAGCATAAAAGATTTAGCTCTTTTGTGAAAAATATTCAAAGATTACTTTCTTCAAAAGATCACCAAGCCAAACATTTGGCCATATTTTTATTTACTACATATACTATAAACATATACAATACATGCTACCAAAAAAAACATTTTTTTAAAAATTTAACTGTCAAGAAAGTGTATAGTGTTATAATACAATGGCACATGTTCATATTTTATTTCAAATTGGTTTGCTTATCACCCATTTCAAACCATTAACAGTGAAATGTTACTTAAGGATAATTAAAAATTATCTATTTGCATTATTAACAATAAACAATTCCAACAAATTAATAAGAATTAATCATGTCAAATATTAGTATCCAAAAAACGGGCTTTTGCAGAAATTATTATATAAAATATAGCAGCCAATTTCAGTTTATTTTGCTCTATGATAATGTACATATGCACTTAAATAGGATTCTAGCATTTGCTTTTGGAAGATACTTTTAACAAGTCCTTTGATTTCTTAAGGTCCAACAACCGCCACACCCAGCCAAATCTAATCCAACAGTTCATGTAATGGCTTTGGACAACCGATCATTGAGAAATTCTTATGATTTGGGTAGAGTTGCATGTTCCACCAATATTACATAGGATGAAAAGAGACATTACAAGCCAATATCAAAATTGAAGCAAAAGAAAATACAAATATTCAAATCAGTTGTGACAAAGCTTTTCTACAAATATTTTAAATGTCATACTTTTAGGAAACCAAGATTTAATGTGTATTTGGATTTTACAGTGTCTATGCTCTAACTGAAAATTTAACAGAGTAGTCAGATGGAATTAAGTCTAGTATTGCAAATCTGTCCATTCAACATTATTGAGCACCCACTATGTGCATAGCACTGTGCTAACATTTTAAAAGTCGAGTATTAAGGTCCTTATCAAGCATTACCTTAGTGTGAGGTAAAAATATATTAAATTAGCGTCAACTCATTAGTTTCCTTGTGGTAATGTATGTAATCCTGTGCCAGCTGGCTTCCCTGTGCCATATGATGAGCTTCTGCACAACCCTCATTCACTCACGCAAGTATCTGTACACCAACTGTGCCAGGCATTGTGCTAGTCACTGGGATACCATGATTTGGCATATGTTCAATGAACGCAAATTAATCTTAACCTATGCAAAACAATTGGAAAGCTACATTACTTTTCTAAAATGAGGCCCAAAGCAAAAAACAAGGTGTTTCTATTGGTCATATCACACCACAGACCAGTAAGTGCCTCTAGACTGCAAACTAACTTTGAAAGTTTCATACTGTAGTCTAAATAGCCTAGATTATTTCTGGTCTTAAAAGTCAATTCTTTGGAGCACCTGACCCCATATAAACCATTCCATACTTAAAAGGGTTTGTAAACTAAACTTGAACACAAAGAAAAAGAGCCCCAAATGAAGGCAGTTTATAATGTAATGTACTTCAAGCACTATTCTGGCCATATGAAATTAATAATACATAAGTAATTCATGATTGGTTCAAACATTTTTCAAACCACTAACCCTATCCCCAAACTCATGTCATTTTAACTTGACTTTTATACAAGTTGTACATAAAGCAAAGGGCAGAATTTGGCCCCCCAACCATCTACGGAATATTCTAAGTGATTGGTCCTTCCACTCTACACACAAGCGACGAATTCCAGAGTCCCCTGATAGGATACTGGCCCTCAGGAGAATGGCCCTGCTGGACCCCATGAGCCAGGAGTCTATTTCGCTGTGGTAGCAATGTGAACCCACTATGACCCCTTGAGGGACGGCAGAGAGCTGGGAGTTCGGCTGTCCACGCAGTGACTCCAACACTGGCTTAAAGCTACGCACTGAATAACGTGCTCTGCACACCCTGCTTATCATCTGGAATGAAAACAACACTCGTCTTGAGGATCAACCCATTTGTAGGTTTGGGGAAAAAGAATTACAAGGCTTGAAAGAACCCCAAGAAAAAGTATGAAGCACTGACTGGGAAGGAAGACAAATGCCTCTTGTAGTGTCCTCAGAATTCTCAGGATTTGAACTGTCAGAATGAGTCATACAATGGTCATGTTGTATAAATGAAAATGCATTCCCACTGGGTACTATCACACGGTGCAGGATGATTTCATGGGGGTGGAAGGGAACAGTCTATTGCCATTTGATAGCATAATTTCAGAATGAAAATAAAACCATTGAATACATCAGGGTAAGCAGTGTGCAACACTTCTCTCCTGTCCATCAGTTTTCCACAGGTTGATTTGTATTGCCCGAGAGAAAGAAGGCAAGATACCTATCCCTTCAGATACACTCAGGCAACGTTGCTACCATCTAAAATTGCCAATTCAAAAGTTAACACACTAGCCCTCCAGTTTCGTACCCTGAATATGGTAAATAAGACTAGGGATGGAGTAGTTCAGTCTAAAAGAGATCACAGGTAACAGAATGCTTATATAAACTAGACTGCTTTGACATCTGTAAGAAAATTGTATAGATGGCAATTGGAAAAAAAAAAAAGATTGTTCCCATCTGTGAGCAAAACTGTTTGTTGAGCTATACTCAGCTGAAGTCCTCATCGGGATTCTGTTGATCCAGCAGACGGACATGTGTGAATGGGAAGTGACCTCGTTTGCCATTACACTCCCCTTCCCACTGACCACTCACATTAATCTTCGTAACCTTTACCAGCTCACCGACCTGCAGGAGGAGAATAAGGACAACACTTTATTTCCAGTTATGAATGCAAGCTGAAAAACTCCATTCCTGGTTAGCCATACCCTGCCCACGTGATTGCTCTAGGGCTGATATCACAGAAATGGCTATTCACTGCCTCCCAAGCCCCAGCCACCAGACCGATTACTTGTGGTTAATGCAGGCAGGAGGAAGAAGTGATTTTAGCAGTGCAGAAAAACACAGAGTACAGAAGATAGAAGGGATCTTAAAACATGATTAGAAATCTCAAGTGTCTCTGGAGGAGCAACCCTACCTAGAATGATCTAGTATTCCTTATCTTTGTACCCACTACTCTTAGCTTCCTGCCTGACCCACACTGGCCCTCCCATCCCTGGCATATAGCAGCACAAACCCCCAGCCCACTCTCGTACACATATCCTGGCCTGCTGCTGCTTGTAGAGCAAAAGGCAATCATGGGAAGCATACTTCATTTGGTCCCAGAAAATGAAGTTCTCATCACCTTCCTACCAAGGCAAGGATTTTCCCACTTGAGCAAGTACGGGCCAAGACTCCAAATTCCATCAGCTCCCTGAAAGACCCCACCTTCTTCAGCAAGTTTTACTTGGCAGAGGCCACTGCCGGCCAGTCCCCCCACTCCCACCGCACCATGTACTGACAGACCTTGTTGCTCCCTCAATGCCACTTGGTACTTGTTCATTAACAATAAGGGGACATCACGTTTTTGCTGTTACAAAAAGCTTCCTGTTGCAACATCAGATATTTTTGACAATCTAGGATATACCTCTATCTTATTATGAATCTTAAGACAAGGTCAGTCTGATGAATGGATTCATCCTGTAGCAAAGTATTTAACAATGGTGAGGTAAGTCCCCAAATGTCACTGGACTAAAGAACTTTATGACTATCCTTTAATTATGAACATCTGAGTTTTTTGTTTTTTGTTTTTTTTTTTCTTTTTTTTTTTTTCTTTTTGCGGTATGCGGGCCTCTCACTGTTGTGGCCTCTCCCGTTGCGGAGCACAGGCTCCGGATGCGCAGGCCCAGCGGCCATGGCTCACGGGCCCAGCCGCTCCGCGGCATATGGGATCCTCCCAGACCGGGGCACGAACCCGTATCCCCTGCATCGGCAGGCGGACTCTCAACCACTGCGCCACCAGGGAGGCCCTGAACATCTGAGTTTTGAGCAGGCAAGTTGTTTCTAAACATTACTGTACATTTGGTTTTATTAAATTAATAACTACTACATATTTAACTTTCATAAAGTACTATAGAGAGCATTTTATATAAGTTATTTTCTAATAATCATTATACCCCTATAAGACAGGAATTGTTTTCATTTTACATACGAGAAACTGAGGTTCAGAGCAATTACATATTATACCTGAGGTCACAAAGCCAATGACAGGGCTGAGATTTGAGGCCAGAAGTACCTGGCTCCCAAGCCCATTTATGTTTTTTCTGCTATACCAAGAACGTTCAAATTATGCTCCCACAGCCCTGGGGGTTCCTTCCCTAAGAATGCAGGCCAACTACTGGCCAAAGCCAACCCAAGTCTAGGCCGGGGCCTTCTCTAAAACCAGCTTGATCTCACTCACAGAGGAAACACGTTGCCTACTGGCCAGTCTACAATTTCCTAAAGAATTATCTGAAAACCGTAGAGGCCTAAAGTGGTTGTGGGGGTCGTAAGATGCTGAGAAAAGGAAGACGGAAACCATCGGATATTAGAGAGACAAGGGATAAGACACAAGTGTGAGAAAAAGCAGCACCTTGATTTGTTGATAGTGAAGGCCAATGGTATAAGGGGAGGAGAGGGGAAAATGATATGGCATGTACATCTTTCCAAACAGATCCAGTTCCTATAGGCTGCTAGCACCAGGTTCTGTTTATTCCCAGCAATCTTCCAATTCATTTCCTGACATCTGAGCAGGCCAACTATGACAAGCAAAAATTTTCAAACAGTCTTTGAAGAGAGGAAGCCCGGAGCATCAAGTGAAAATTTCCTTGGTAGTAAAAACAATCTAAAAGATTTCTTCCTATATCCCCAATTCTAGTTCTCAGACTATCTCACTTGTTCTCTTCTTTTTAAAGTCCTTGGGACTTCCCTGGTGGTCCAGTGGTTAAGAATCCGCCTTCCAGTGCAAGGGATGCGGGTTCAATCGCTGATTGGGGAACTAAGATCCCATATGCCGCAGGGCAACTAAGCCCGCGCGCCACAAATACTGAGCCCACAGGCCACAACTAGAGAGAAGCCCCCACGTTGCAATTAAGACACCGCGTGCCGCAATGAAAGAGCCCGAGTGCTGCAACTGAGACCCAATGCAGCCAAATAAATTTTTTTTAAAAAGTGCGAGGGAAAGAGTATGAAAAAAAATAATAATAAAATAAAATTCTTGCAGTGTTGCAAGAAGTTAGCCTCTACATAAACTCCATAATGTGACTATTCCTTAGTGAATTTTCCTTGTTTCTGAACTGTCAACTGCCTTTGACTCCCCACTCTTCACACATCCACACACACAACACGTTACTGGAGTAACTGCCCGTGTGCTGCCAGCCCCTCGCTATGATACAGTAAATTATATCAAGTGCAGCACTCCCACCGCTGTTTTTGTTATTTATTTGTACTATGTGTTAAAACACTCATGTCATACTAAAGTGCTATTCAGGTAGCTGGACCCAGAATAATACAAGTCCCTGACCTTAAGAAAGAAAAAAACATTTGAGGGAATGTGTTTGCTCATGTCAAAAATCTAAATTTCCACTCATGTTAGATTCCCCTCCAGATGGGGATGAAAGGGTCAGTTTCTTTCAAGAAGCTGGTTTAATGACATCCCAGCTGTCATATGTGAATCCATCATTTTACTGATATTAAAAACACACCCAAGGGACATGAGGGAACATTCTGGAGTGCTGAAAATGTTCTATACTTTCATCTGGGTGGTTGTCACATAGGTATATATACATGTAAACTCACTGAGCTATATACTTATATACTGAGGATTGGTACGTTCTACCAAATGATTTCATATCTAAATAAAAAAGTGAAAAGAAAAGAATGTTTGTTATGTTTTATCCAGCTTGTCTAGGTGTTTCGTAAAAGATGGTTCTTCAGGATACATCCTTAAGCCCACCATTGTACTTGATACCAAAATCGAGGTTTAAACACCTCTCTTTTACTGTAAGATTGCCATTATTCTTAAGCATTCAAAGTGTTGTCTCAAATCACATCCCAAAGAGCTCTAAGTGACGGGTAGGTAGAAATGTGGACCACCTTGCTGTTAATCAGTACCACAAAACCACACCAGCTTCCCCACAAACAGGGCAAAACCTGCTGATCTGCCCTCTGGCCTTTCTTCCTTCAGAGCTCGAAGGGAGAAACGAGTCGGGGTTCCCATACGGCAAGATGTTACTGGGGGGATGAATGAAGTGCAAATTAGTCCTTTGGACAACATCAGGGTCTGACATCATATAACATCTCTGATGTATACACTCTCTTGGTTCTACCCTACAGAGAAGGGCTCAGGAAAAGCACACCATCTTCTAGAATCCAAAATCCTTTTTTACAGTTGCTTAGGTTCTTGGCAGAGAAGTCCAACCACCACAGGGTGGGAAAAAAAAGCTGTGTCATGACTCTGAAACGATTCTGACTTTTAAATGGATAAAAGAAGAAAGCTGTAAGTGGTTAAGAGGCTAACTAACCTGCCCAAAGCGGCTCTGAAGTACAAGTACTTTGAGGAAGACCTTATTAAAATTAAATACCCTATGTATAATACCCTATGCGTTCTTTCTTCCAAAATATTCAAAGCACATAGGGACTCTTGGGGTCAAGAACAGACAAGTCCCAAAGGCAACATGACTCTCCTTTAGAACACATGAGGCCCTCGAGCTCCAAGAGGGTGGAAGAAAGGGTAGCTGTCGAGCCTGGGGCTGAGTGCAGGAGGCGATGGGGCAGTCTAGGCACATGGTGCTCCACTAAGTCCAGGTCTTTCTCCAAGTCAGATGTGACACCATAATTTGTGCTCCTCTTCCCGTTAAGCAACAACACTCTGAAGCAGAATTCCCCAATGCCAGACCAAGGGATGCATATAGGTTTGAAGCTTGGTGTACTACTTCAAAGACAAAGAAAGCAAAACTGAATACTTGCCCCAGAAATGTTACAATTTTAAGACACAAAGGAATGTACTAATCAGTGAGTGCAGTAATAACTTAGTTCTAACACTACTGATTTCAAAATTCAAGTTATATAGATGGAAAAAAAAATCCTCATCTGCATGCTAATGAAAAAGAAAGAACTTATAAAGGACCTAAAGCACTATGAAGCAGTTAACCTCTCCTTTCATGAGGCAGACCTCACTAACACCTTGTAAAGGAGAGACAGTGATGATTCTTTCACCACCAAGGTACTATTTTAGTGTCCAGTCAGTTCCTAGCCTCTCAACCATATACCACATCCTCAGGAGCAAGTGCGCAAGTAAATTATGGCACCATCTGTAAAGAGGACTGAATGTGGTTACTTCAGTTTCTTCACTCCCAGGTAACTTGAGGAACACACTGGTTTCTTCCCTAGCTCTGTGTAGTTCCCAAGGTCAATCATGATCTTGGTCCAGATTAGTCAAACCTAGAATTGATCTACAAGCCAAAAAAAAAAAAGAATTGATCTAGGAGCAAAAGATTACCCAGTTCACCTTCACCAGTGAGTTCCAGTGATAATGAAAAAGAAATTGGAGCCCAAATGGCATTAAACAGGAGACATCAGGGAGCTGTGTGACCTAGTCAGCTGGTGTAACCCCAGGTGACTGCTTTTCTAGTTTGCCTTCTAACATGAAAGGCATCAACAGTTGCCAACGTTCCTTTGATCCAGATTTGCTGCATGATTCCAGTGAGCTCAGGGCAGGAAACACACATAACTTCATATAAATAAAACCAGGGAAACCAAGTACAGAGATGGAGTACAGGGACCTTGTTTTCAAATATTTTCAAACATACCAAGAACACATTTAGTAAATATTTCAAGATTTGACTGAAGGAGGAAAAAAAGGTAAGAAAACTACAGCAATCTAAGACAGGGGTCAGCGAACTATGGCCCATAAGCCACAACCAGCTTGCTGCCCCCTCTGTAAACAGTTTTATTGGAACACAGCAAGCTCATTTGTTGTTTTTCTACGACTGCTTTCTAGCTGCAATGGCAAAATGACAGAGGCCAGATGGCCTATAAAGTCCTTTACAGAAAGAAAAAGTCTGCAGACCCCTGATCTAAGGAATAGGTGATATTTAGGGTCCATCTAAAATCTTTCAAATCAGTGAAGACAAAGTGACGACAATTCAGTCTTAATGATTCACTTGCCTCAGAGATGGACTGAAATGGGCATGGCTCATATTGGTGGAAAGTTGCAGGTCTTTGAGATTTAACTGGTAGGTAGGCTTCCTGGTGTAGAGCAAAAGCACCACACTGAAGACAGGTCTTACCCTGATTCTAGTCCAAGTCAGAAAAGATTTTCTATAGTTCAACAACTGATAATGACTGCAACTAGGTTCCCCATCCCCTTGGTGAGAGGTGGGGAGATGACCACATACAGCAGGTACATTTTAGCTCAACATAAAGAATTTTCTAAGAACTAGTCCAGTGAACTAGACCTGAGGTTCCCAAACTGTACAGTGTCAGAGTCACTGCAGCAAATTCAGAGGGGTGCCACCAAGTATTTTAAATTTTTGAGGGAAACACAGCAACATTTCTTATGCCATGTGAACTACCAGCTCGAGGCAGTTAAAAATTTTGACATCAGATTATACTACATCCCTTTCAAAGATGTCATATCTTTGTAGAGCTGGGTTTTGGCAGTTGCTATGATAAAAATCAAGTACCTCATGAAAATAAGTGTAGAATAGGAAATGAAGGTGGCAATGTTCCATATGGTCCCAAGGTTTGAGAAACTAAGGTGTACACATCTCATTAGTTAAATAACTGAAGTTATTTTATTAAAACAAAAATATTATTTTCTTCCAATTATTTTTATTATTTTTTCAAGTGGGTACTATGTTATTAAGATATAAGTATTTAAGCTGTTTGAACCTACTGACTTAATAAATGGAACTGTTAAGTATTTCATTTGGCCTGGAACATTGTAAAATATTACTGAAACACTATGGGTTCTATGATCCAAGAAAGTTTGGAACCTCTAGACTTCACTGTTGTGGATGATACAGAGCTCCCCAAAAGTAGAGATAATTCAAATACATGTTTAAAATCATCTGGGGGCGGAGGGGCAGAGAGATAGGGATACAGGATTAAGAAGGTACAAACTATTATGTACAAAACAAGCTACAAGGGGGACTTCCCTGGCAGTCCAGTGGTTGGTACTCTGCATTTCCACTGCAGTGGGTGCGGGTTCAATCCCTGGTCGGGGAGCTAAGATCTCACATACCATGCGGCGTGGCCAAAAAAACCAAAAAAACAACAAACAAACAAAAAACAAAAATAAACTATCAAAAAATAAAAAATAAAATAAAATAAGCTACAAGGATATATTTACAACACAGATAACATAGCCAATATTTTCTAATAACTATAAATGGAGTATAACCTTTAAAAATTGTGAATCACTATGTTATACACCTGTAACTTACATGATATGGTACATCAACTATACTTTAATTTAAAAAATTATTTTAATTTATCTCTAAGGATACCAGAGGGCCTGCCTTCAATGTCCAAGAAGCTGGATTAGTTACTTCCAAACTCTGTTCCCATTGAGATACTGTAATCTGAAATGAAGAAGTCCAAAAAGGATAGAAGGAGAGGGAAAGCAGACAACTGTCTCAATGAACAATACAGAAATCTACAGCTACAATTCCAGAAAAAGACAAACTGAACACAGCCAAGACTTGTCACTCAGGTTCTTATACTTTCTAATCTCATTTTTTCTCTCTGGATCACAGGGAATATTAAGGTCTTCACTCCGCTTTTCCATACATAGGTCAAAAGGCCTAAATAACTTAGGTTTCACAGAGTTCCACATGGGGAGATGTAGAGTTGATGTAGTCACTGCTGCATATAATCAGGGACCCAAAGCACTTTACACCGTCCCTTATCTGTGCCCTGAAGGACAGGTCCATGCCTAAGTCCACCTGAGAAGCTCCTTGGTTACGCAGAAGTCTTATAATACCAAAGGCAAGATGCCAGAAAGTGGAAGTTACATGATTAGTACATTTAAAGATAATGGGGGGGCTTCCCTGGAGGCACAGTGGTTAAGAATCCACCTGCCAATGCAGGGGACACGGGTTCGAGCCCTGGTCTGGGAAGATCCCACATGCCGTGGAGCAACTAAGCCCGTGCGCCACAACTACTGAGCCTGTGCTCTAGGGCCCACGAGCCACAACTACTGAGCCCACGTGTCACAACTACTGAGCCTGTGCTCTAGAGCCTGCGAGCCACAACTACTGAGCCCACGTGCCACAACTACCAAAGCCTCCGTGCCTAGAGCCCGTGCTCCGCAACAAGAGAAGCCACCACAATGAGAAGCCTGTGCACCACCACGAGGACCCAATGCAGCCATAAATAAATAAACAAATAAATATTTAAAATAAATAAATAAATAAAAATAAAGATAATGTCAGGGGGGCTTCCCTAGTGGAGCAGTGGTTAAGAATCCGCCTGCCAATGCAAGGGACAGGGTTCGATCCCTGGTCCAGGAAGATCCCACATGCCGCGGAGCAACTAAGCCCATGTGCCACAACTACTGAGCCTGTGCTCTAGAGCCCGTGAGCCACAACTACTGAGCCCACATGCCAGAAGCCACTGCAAGGAGAAGCTTGCACACCACAATGAAGAGTAGCCCCTGCTCACTGCAACCAGAGAAAGCCCACGTGCAGCAAGGAAGACCCAATGCAGCCAAAAATAAATAAATAAATAAATTTATTAAAAAAGATAATGTGAGGGACTTCCTTGTTGGTCCAGTGGTTAAGAATCCGCCTTGCAATGCAGGAGACGCCAGTTAGATCCCTGGTCAGGGAACTAAGATCCCACATGCCACAGGGCAATTAAGCCTGAGCGCCACAACTAGAGAGCCTGAGTGCTGCAACTACAGAGCCCACGTGCTCTGGAGCCCACACGCCACAACTAGAGAAAAGCCCGCACGCCTCAACGAAGATCTCGTGTGCCACAATTAAGACCCAATGCAGCCAAAAAATAAATAAATATTAAAAAAAAGAAAAAAAGATAATGTGATTATTCTGGACAGTCTACAGAGGCATAAAATAAACTTTAACACCTGCAATTTACAAGATAAATTCACTATTCAAGCTCCCATGGAGCCAGAAGCATGAAACAAAAACCGATCAAATCAAAATGTTAGATCAGCAGCAGAGCAACTAAGCCCGTGCGCCACAACTACTGAGCCTGTGCTCTAGAGCCCGCGTGCTGCAACTACTGAAGCCCATGCACCTAGAGCCCCGGCTCTGCAACAAGAGAAGCCACCACAATGAGAAGCCCGTGCACCATAATGAAGAGTAGCCCCTGCTCGCCACAACTAGAGAAAGCCTGTAAGCAGCAACGAAGACCCAACGTAGCCAGAAAAAAATAAAAATAAAAAATAAACTTCCATTTCTTAAAAAAAAAAAAAAAACTTAGATCAAATCTAAGATCAAAAAGATAAAAGGTGCCTCTGCACTGTTCTAGTGTTACTTCCAGTGTTTCTCCTTCAAAACACTCAGCATATCTACATTTGTTTAAAATCCGTCTTCATTATAAGCTCCGGATGGAACAGATGGTGTCTTCCTGGTTCAGTTATATTCCCCCAGAATTACAGTGGGCAGAGGAATACCCCTACTTTGGTTGTTAGCTAGAATTAATCCCTTCTTTCCAACAGGCTTCATTCCTACTAGAGAAATCTGATGGGTAGGAAAAGAGGAAATAGGCATTAACTTATATTCTACTGGAGGACTCTGTTCCAGCAAATATACCATGCAGGAAACATCCATCTGTAAGATGAGGACAGGTGGATCTTGAACAATTTTTTAAATTTATTTTTTTAAGTACAGAAACCCTCTGTACTTAAAAAATCTTAGAGAGACCCTGATATATAACACAGTAAAAAACAGAGTTGCTTTGACTAAAAGCAAGAGAGGGAACCCAGAACCTTGCATCCTCAGCTACCTCCTGCGAAATGTTAGGGCACTGTGGAGCAGTCTGAACCCTATTATGTCTAGGGTTCTGCCCAATTCTAAAATGCAATGATTCTAATTTATCATGTTCAAGTTAACTGTAAGACTCCACTAAAACGTGCCTAACTCATCTACAGATCTAAATTTATAGTGGGTCAAATATAGCAATGAATGTTTTTCTTATCAGAATGCTACAGTCAGAAAGCCAGAGTCTCCTAATCTTACCTCCTAGCCTCATCTCAATAGGGATGAGGCATCAGCTCCTGTGAAAAACCAGAGATGGGAAAGGAAAACTGCCTCCCTGCATAGAGAATACAAGAAGATATGCTGTCAGTGAAACTATACAAAACTTACACTGAGGAGGGCAGCAGCACTGTTCTAAAACAAAAAGAATCACAGATTGAATCTGGGTACGGTTGCAAAGGCACCAAGGTAGATCTGGGTTCCTCATATCTCTACCTCGAACTAGTTTAAACAACCCATTCGATTTGTCTCAACATAAGTTTTTTCATACAACGAATAAGGATATCTAAGGTCTTTTCCAGCTCTAGATTTCTATGATGCTAAACTATCATCATGTTTTTTTAAGTACATACAGTGTTTTAAAGCTATTATTTGGGGTATTTGTTCTAACTTGAAAGAAGCTATCTTCATCAATCAACATATATGGCTCAAAACTAATGTCCAAAAAAAGAAAACTTACTGAAATCATAAACTAGTCTTCCACTTTAGTTTTTATTTCGTAAGATTTAGGTTTCACAGTAGCAGAACAGCTCAACCATCTTTGAGCACTAAAGCCTCTAATCAAGGCAGGTATCATTCAAAACAATTCAGGTGGGACTTCTCTGGTGGTGCAGTGGTTAAGAATCCACCTGACAATGCAGGGGACACGGGTTCGATCCCTGGTCCGGGAAGATCCCACGTGCCGCAGAGTGACTAAGCCTGTGCGCCACAACTACTGAGCCTGAGCTCTACAGCCTGCGTGCCACAACTACTGAAGCCCACGCACCTAGAGCCCATGCTCTGAAACAAGAGAAGCCACCGCAATGAGAAGCCCGCACACCACAACAAAGAGTAGCCCCGCTTGCCACAACGAGAGAAAGCCTGCGTGCAGCAACAAAGACCCAACGCAGCCCAAAAAATTAATTAATTAATTAATTTAAAAAACAAAAAACAATTCTGGTAATTCCCTGGTGGTCCAGTGGTTAGGACTTGGTGCTTTCACTGCAGTGGGCCCGGGTTCAATCCCTGGTCGAGGAACTAAGATCCTGCAAGCCACACAGTGCAGCCAAAAGACAAAACAAAACAAAACAATTCTCTTTGAGAAAGGAATTGCAAATGAAAGCAAAATTAATGTGATAACTATTCTCTACTGGGTGTCAGCTGGCTTGTTCCAAGAATGCTATTTTCACACTCCAGCCCAGTGCTAACAGAGTCTGCAATAAATGTCAAGTCACAACTGTCACGTGCACAGCACCGTGTTGGTTGTTGCCATCATCTGAACTTCAATGAAAACATGAGGCTAGAAACTTTTCCTTACCCTCCAAACTCTAAGTGGGAAAAAGTGGTGTGACCTAGACAACATACATTTCATTTCTCATCAAAACCAGGACACAATTCTTTTAAGTCACAACATGATCTCTTAAAAACACACATTTTTCAGTCAAACCTGTAAGACCTAACTAACCCAAAGTCCTTTGCATCCATTATTCAGAATGTAAAAGAAAAATTTCAAATCCAGTAACATCAGAGACTACTTCAAATAAATTCCAGCTCACTGTACAGGCTAATACTCCCACTTAAAGGGCAGCTCCCCCGCCTCAGTGTATAAACATGACCCAAAGGAAACAAAATTTAGAGATTTCAGTTTACAAGAATATACTTTTGCACCTTCTCTGCTAACTTGTGCTCACAAAACTTCAGCCTGTGCTTATGAAATTTAGCTACTTACATTCAAGTTACCATATCTGAAAGGCTCTGAAAGATGGAAAAGCATGCTACTTCTACACTAGCTTTTATGCTGAACTAGCTCTGCATAACTCAGAAAGGAAGAAGAAAAGAAGGGAGGGAGGGAAGGAGAAAGAGAGGAGATAAGGGACAAAGCTGTAAGTGCTAAAGACAGGAATAAATACAATGCAATGGTTGGCGAGAGGAGATGGGCTACCAAGGATAACTATTCACCCGTAAAAGGCAAAACTTTATTCCTCAGGAGGAACTGGCTTCTTGTCTATAAAATGCATTAAACAGAGGGCTTCCCTGGTGGCGCAGTGGTTGAGAGTCCGCCTGCCGATGCAGGGGACACGGGTTCGTGCCCCGGTCCAGGAAGATCCCACATGCCGAGGAGCGACTGGGCCTGTGAGCCATGGCCGCTGAGCCTGCGCGTCGGGAGCCTGTGCTCCGCAACGGGAGAGGCCACAACAGTGAGAGGCCTGCGTACCACCAAAAAAATAAAAAAAGCATTAAATAACAAAGACCAAGTAAACCTGCTGCTCCTGGGAATTAATACTTTTGAGTATGTATCTCTTCATACCTATACACTTTACTGTTCCTCCTGAATTACTTGATGAATACAATCAATCAATGGTAAGAAACCCCATACCCCCTAAAGTAAAAACATTTTTGTAAGAAAATTAGTTTAAGTATTTTGATAGACACCACTTATTGTACTCAAATCTGTGTGAGCCCATCTTGTTTTAGATAATGATAAACAGAAAGAAAGAAACAGATTAGAACATAGAAGATGAGAAAAAATATTTTAGGTTAATTCCTGTGAATTCAGGTAGTATTATTAAAGTAGTCAAAGTATGGTTTAGTAGATCAATCAGAACATTCAGTTATACAGTTTTAAGCTTACTCATTCCAAAATAGGTTTTCTATAAAAAAGAGAAAACCCAACATTAAATGCCAAAATCAGTACTTAATGGTAAAGTACCATTCGACATCTATAACATCACAATGCTGTTGCTTGTATTCAGCATTCCTACAAAGCTCTAAGAGGTCTGAAAGGGAGACCCTGTAGCAGATCTCTTCTTTCTACATTTTGCACATTATGTACCTCCAAAGCCAAGGCTGTCTTGTCGTAGGCATTAGGGACTCGCTTCTGGATTACCCTGGCATAAATGGGCCCATTCTGGAGGTTAGGGAGCGGAGTGTTGACGCTGGGTTGGGCATAGGGCCCGGGCTCCGGCCCACCCAGTGGCTGTGGGTGGGAACCCTCCTGGTTACCTCCAATCAGAGCCGATACTGAGGCGGAGGCAGGTCTATACTTCTCGACGTAAGGGACTGGAATCATCCCCCTCTTGCCTTCGCTGTCCTCCGCATTCCACCACTGCTCTTCAGGCTTATCCCGGATTCTCAGGATGTCTCCTTTCTTAAAGGGAAGATCTTCCTCATCATTCCCATTAAAGTCAAAGAGGGCTCGTACATACTCTGCCTCCTCCTGCCTGAGAATCACTCCACTACCCTGCCTGGATCTGGAAACTGGTTCTATCAATGTTGTAGTGTCCAAATAGTGTATTTTGTAGAATTCCAGTAAAGCAGGCAATGAATCAAATTCTTGATCTCCTATTCGGAGTCTGGAGGGGCTCACCCCTGGAAAAAAACAGAGCAGGGTATTATTTAAAGATATATTATACTGGAGATGCAATGTAGATTTTAAGCATTTCCCAAACACGTTTAGTCAATATTTAATCAGAAAGAAAGAAAAAAACAAACAAACAAAAACCTGTCTAGAATAAATAACTGCTTCTCCTAATAGTAAACTAAAATCATACTTTGTAGCTCAAACATTCCCTGGGAAGAAAGATGCCTATCACCATCTGCAGCAGAGTCAGAAGGCTATGACAGACCAACCATGCCAGTCATGACATGCTCTCATACTGGATCAAAGACAGAGCAACATGGAGACTTCCCGTTCATTCTTCCCAAGTGTTCTGTTGCTATTCCATTTACAGGGTACAAACGGTTCAAGGCTGTGTCACAATCTTCTTTTCAACCTCAGGAAATGTAGCAAGCTCTCCTTTTTCATAAAAGTCACAGCAGCTATCCCAGGAAGAGGTGGGGAGAGCTTGGTATCTACCCCAGGATCATACATTCGTACCTTCACATCTAGAATGTACAATTCCTAATAAGAAAAAGTTTTAGACTATCTTTTTAATCTACAATTAATGACCTCAATCTCACTTCTGACAACTAAAAACTAAGAAGCTAACTGCTTGAAAATCAACTTACAAGATCTTCACTTAAATAAAACATGGAAACTGGACTGTTCCCTTAGAAACAAACAGGTCTTGAAAAAAGGTAAACAAGGATGCTCAGGAAAATAAAGAAGTGTTAAAATCCTCAAACTGATGACACACTGAGGGTCCAAGAGAAAGGACATATTAGGAATGCTTAAAATTCACATAACACAAAGATGTGTGAGGCCTTTGACACAGGGCATACTTTAAACTGGTTCCCTCCCTATCCTGAGATTCTAGAATTGAAGGATAATAAATGAATGTATTTTGCTTCAAATAAGAAACAAAGTTTCTAATGAGGAATACAAACCTTTAACTTGCACTCTGCTAAGCACCCAAAATATCATTATCTTAATTGGATTCTTTACTATTTGGTTTTCTGATAAAGGAATGCATAGCTCTACAGAACACTGCTTCTCATGGAGTTTATTTTTTTACCTTTTTTTAAATTTTTTTTTTTTTTTTTGCGGTACGCGGGCCTCTCACTGTTGCTGCCTCTCCCGTTGCGGAGCACAGGCTCCGGACGCGCAGGCTCAGCGGCTATGGCTCACGGGCCCAGTCGCTCCGCGGCATGTGGGATCTTCCTGGACCGGGGCACGAACCCGTGTCCCCTGCATCGGCAGGCGGACTCTCAACCACTGCGCCATCAGGAAAGCCCTGGAGTTTATTTTTTAATCAGCCTTAACCCTGCCACAGGATACTCTTATAATTCACTGAGTTACAACCTCCCAGGTTTTTTGTTTGTTTGTTTGTTTTGCGGTACGCGGGCCTCTCACTGCTGTGGTCTCTCCCACTGTGGAGCACGGGCTCCGGACGCGCAGGCTCAGCGGCCATGGCTCACGGGCCCAGCCGCTCCGCGGCATGTGGGATCTTCCAGGACCGGGGCACGAACCCGTGTTCCCTGCATCGGCAGGCGGACTCTCAACCACTGCGCCACCAGGGAAGCCCCCAGGTTTTTTATATAGGTATATATATACACACGTCATAAATACATTTTTATAACTAGATTACTATAATTTTATACCTTGCCCCTTTTCCTACTATAAAATAAAAATGTTTTACTTTATACAATATTCTATTATATAATATTTATATAATAAAAATTTCCCCATATTCTTCAAGAATATGACTTTTAATGGCTATAAAATATTCCCAACTTTTCACTATTGCAAACAATGCTGTTATGAGTGTTTTTGTTCTGGTCTACTAATGAACATTTTTATTACTTCCTTATGATAAACTCCTTGAAATGCAATTGCTGGATCAAAGGGTAAGAACATTAAGGTTTAGGGACTTCCCCGGCGATCTAGTGGTTGAGACTTCACCTTCCAATGCAGGGGGTTCGGGTTCGATCCCAGGTTGGGGAGCTAAGATCCCACATGCATACCAAAAAACCAGAACATAAAACAGAAGCAATACTGTAACAAATTCAATAAAGACTTTAAAACTGGTCCACATCAAAAAGAAAAAAACAAAACAAAACAAAACATTAAGAACATGAAGGTTGGACTTCCCTGGTGGCACAGTGGTTAAGAATCTACCTGCCAACACAGGGGACATGGGTTTGAGGCCTGGTCCGGGAAGATCCCACACGCCACGGAGCAACTAAGCCAGCACGCCACAACTACTGAGCCTGCGCTCTAGAGCGCACGTGCCGCACCTACTGAGCCCACAGGCAGCACCTACTGAAGCCCGTGCGCCTAGAGCCCATGCTCCTCAATGAGAAGCCACCGCAATGAGAAGCCCACACACCACAATGAAGAGTAGCCCCTGCTCACCGCAATTAGGGAAAGCCTGCCTCACCGCAGCAGCGAAGACCCAACGCAGCCAAAATAAATAAAGTTTAAAAAAATAATAATAATAATACTAAGGTTTACGTTGCCAAACTGTCCTCCAAGAAGTTTGATAGTTTTACACTCCCACCAGTAGTTTATGAGTTCCCATTTCCCCCATATCCTTGCCAAACAGCAGGGATATCTCTTCTTAAATATTATCTTTGATTGTTTGATGTTTTTCATGTTTATTGACTATTTGTACTTCTTTTGTGAAAGTTACTTGTTCGATTCCTTTGTTAAGGGAAACAGCCAATCTACCCTCTCCACTCCTATTAAGACTAGCCCACCCATCTAAAACCCTTTGCTATTAATGCTGTGAAACAGGAACACTGTGGTAGCCCAGCTGTCTAAATCACTTCACCACTCTAAAAAAAAATGAGACCAAATTATTTTGTTCAATGTTAGAAGAAAACACTTCTTCCAGAAAGACCAGAAAAAGTACATTTAAAAACTTTGGAAGTTAATCAAAAGTCCTCAATACAGAATGAGTACTGATGAGTGCCTTCTCTTTTCACCCAAATGAAAGAAAGATCAAGACACTGAGAGGACAGATGCACATTTCTTATATTGCAAAAGTCCATCTGTGGAATTCATGGCTGTAAACTAAAACAAGTTAATAGCCCACATTCAATAATGTTGGCTGTCTCTCCAACTCAAGATGTTGAAATACATGCCCAAACCCAGGATTGTCCATCTACGGCAAACACTCATCAGACACCAGCATAATGCAACCCAATAGTTCCAAGTTCAGGACTGGAGAGATGATTTTGGTAATGACCATACCAGAGCATGGTGGTGCTATATTCTGGAGTTTCTCTTCACTAAAGCGGATCACTGATGGGCAATTATTCCTATTCAAGTCTGGTAAACGAGATGCATGGCTATCTCACCTATCACCGCTAGGCTATAGTGAACTTTCAGGTCTGTGGAACTATGTTAAGAACAGGGTCAGGGGCTTCCCTGGTGGCGCAGTGGTTGAGAGTCCGCCTGCTGATGCAGGGGACACGGGTTCGTGCCCCGGTCCAGGAAGATCCCACATGCCGCGGAGCGGCTGGGCCCGTGAGCCATGGCCGCTGAGCCTGCGCGTCCGCAGCCTGTGCTCCACAACGGGAGAGGCCACAACAGTGAGAGGCCCGCGTAATGCAAAAAAAAAAAACAAAAAACAAACAAAAAAAAAAAAGAACAGGGTCAGTGTGAGCTCCAAGAAGTCCTACTTAGCACTGCCTGGTCAAGAAAGCCTCCAGGGCAAAGTGGTAGGGAGAACCTTCACACCAGCAGAGCACCCCGGCTTAGAAAATGGTCCTGATGACACCTGGGAAGAAAAGCTCCCTTGCTAGAATTTACCCAACTACATTCCAAGGTACAACAGCTAATATGGTTTTCACTAGTCACCTTTTTGGGACAGTGGTTGGCAGACTGTACGTGCTTATTAAGTGTTAGATATTATCCTTTTTTAAAAATATTTTTATTTACTTATTTATTTATTTACTTACTTATTTATTTTGGCTGCACTGAGTCTTAGTTGTGGCACGCTGGATCTTAGTTGCAGCATGTGGGATCTAGTTCCCCAACCGGGGATTAAACCCGGGCCCCCTGCATTGGGGGCATGGAGTCTTACCCACTGGACCACCAGGGAAGTCCCATGTTAGATATTATTCTTAATGAACATAACTCTGAAGTGAGGAAAAGTTAAATCAAGATCTGTTCCCAGCTTTGAGAAACTCACAGTGTAGTTGGGGATACAAGCATACGCAGTGTGGTTAGTAAGCAAGGAGTGTAGCAGCATGTCTTAGGAAGACATTATTTTTTTCCCCTGGCTTTCACTTCCAACTGGAGACATGCTCTTACAAAAAATAGTGGCAACAACAAATTATGTTCTAAGATACAACAAAATCACAATAAAAGAGCAGCTCTTTCTGTCCCTGAACAGTTTTTTTCTTTTTTGGCCACACTGTGCGGCTTGGGGGTCTTAGTTCCCCGACCAGGGATCACACCAGGGATCGAACCCAGGCCCCCAGCTGTGAACGCTCCGAGTCCTAACCACTGGACCGTCAGGGAAGTCCCCTGAATGCTTCTAAGGTACTCTTTTCATTCCAAGATGGCAACTACTCCCTTTCATTCACTGTTATGGTTTCTCCGATTACTGTACTATCCCAAGTGAAATGTGTTTTGGTTTTTTTTTGGGGGGGTGGGATAGGGTTTAGAAGAACAAATAAGACCACTAAGCCAAGTCCCTTAAAAAGATCAGTATGAGAATTCTGAAAACAAAAACTGTCAGTTCATCTGCCAGAAAGGCAGCAAGTTGGTTCAATTCACTTCTTGCTCAAATGCTTCATGATATGAACTGGGCCCACTATTTTTTTTTGTTTGATTTTTGCTTGGCAATTCCAACAGACACAAAAATACAAGGAAAACACCAAGTGAAAATTTACCTATAAATTCTTTACCTTTCCTTTCTTTAAAAAAAGGTATATATATATATATATTTTGGCCACGCCAAGAGGCTTATGGGATCTTGGTTCCCCAACCAGGGATCAAACCCAGGCCCAGGGCAATGAAAGCATGGAGTCCTAACCACTGGACTGCCAAGGAATTCCCTCTTTTCCTATTCTAACAACACTATAATTATTCCATAGAGGAATACCTGTTTTTGCATACTGCTGCAGCAGTTAGAGTTAGATGTATGGGGCGATCAAGCTTCACTAATCCAGAAGAGAAGGAGGGGGAACAGAACATACATAAGCCCCAGATAAGCCCAAACCTCACCACAGCTATGCATTCTGGTTCCTTTTCCCTAGTTCATCTCCTTCCAACCACAAACAGCCAAAGGCAGGAAATAGAAGGGCGGGAAAGGAAGGAGATACAGTCAGTCAGTCTAGAGAACAGAACAACAGAGTTCTCATAGCTGGGACTTGGAAAACCTCACTGACTTGTTCTACATTAAACCTGTGCTGGATTCTGAATGTGCAGTTATGAACACAATCAGAAATCAAAATCAATGCAGTCAGAAGTATCTTTTAACCAAAAGAGTTGTACATGCTCAACTCATTACTTCTAAGCATTTCAGCCCTCAAGTTACATCAGTTTTTACAAGACCACTCTCTGGAGGTTTTATGAAGAACACCCAAGAGCTCTGTGGGCTAAACAGGCCAGGTCACTTCTGGCATGGGCACCACCACAGTGGCTCCATCACCAGCCTCTCAGTCTCACAGCACTTCCTCTTTCCTTTCCTCTTTAATTCTCATTCCCTCTTTCTCCTCTGCCTAAGCTATTTACAGAGGCTGCTTAAGCACTCTCGCTACCTGTCCAATACAAAGGGCTAATAAGGCCACTGACTTCCACCTGAGAAAGTATACTGAAAAAAAAAAAATGTCATGAAGAACCTAGGGGCAAGATGGGAATAAAGACACAGACCTACTAGAGAATGGACTTGAGGATACGGGGACGGGAAAGGGTAAGCTAGGTCAAAGTGAGAGAGTGGCATGGACATATATACACTACCAAACGTAAAATAGATAGCTAGTGGAAAGCAGCTGCATAGCACAGGGAGATCAGCTTGGTGCTCTGTGACCACCTAGAGGGGTAGGATAGGGAGGGTGGAAGGGAGGGAGACACAAGAGGGAAGAGATATGGGAACATATGTATATGTATAACTGATTCACTTTGTTATAAAGCAGAAACCAACACAACAATGTAAAGCAATTATACGCCAATAAAGATGTTAAAAAAAAAAAAGAAAGTATACTGAAGACATATCAAGATGTACGGTTTCCTAAGCAAATAGAACTTCCTAAAAATGGTGGATGTCAGCATGGTATACTTTGCAGATTCAGACTGACTAGGTTTGATGAATTCTATCTCTGCTATTTCTTAGCTATATTAGCTGTTATTTAACTTCTCACAGGGCCTAGTTCCTAACTAATAAAGTTCCTGAAAGTAGCTGGTATATTATAGGTGCCCAATAAAAAGCAAATCA
The DNA here is from genome assembly GCF_025265405.1 of Mesoplodon densirostris. Lineage (NCBI taxonomy): Eukaryota > Metazoa > Chordata > Mammalia > Artiodactyla > Ziphiidae > Mesoplodon > Mesoplodon densirostris. The sequence continues at coordinate 48,306,233 of NC_082678.1, read as the reverse complement.
GTTTAACACACACCCCCAAACCTCCGAATTCCTTTAGAAATTTTCAATTCATCCCCAAATCCAGAGTCTGCTGCACTGTTTCCCAGAGAAGCTTCCACAGAATCTCAAGATGCTTCTCAAAAAGTTCCGTGGTCAAATTGGTTTGAAAGACCCAGTATCCAATACCTGCCTCTCTTAGAGTCGTAATTTCACATGAGCATAGTAAAGGCTTGGAGAAGTTCTGCAGTAAATAAACCCACCTCCTTTTACCAAGGAATTTTTTTTTTTTTTTGGTCTAAAACCTTTAAGTAACTCACTGAAGAACTTCTCCAGAACCAATGAATGGAGGGATACTCTGATATTAAAGAGCAAATTATGAGGACCAGATTTGAGAACTACAAAGATGAGGTAAACAAATGAAACAGATGCTGAAGGTACAAAAAGGCAGCGGTAAATAACGGGCAGTCCCCTAAGATCTCCAGAAGTGGCTTGGCCCAGCACCACCTTGAAGAGGCAGTACACACAGTTATCACCCTAGCTTCTACCCCCCACCCCCCAAACGAGGCAAGTTCTTATGCTCCACTCACCCACTAGAGCAACAGGTGGGAGGCTCTGGGTCAAGAAGGCGACGGCAGGCGCCATCCTATTTCCATGTACTGGATCCAACGTTCCTTCACGCTTCTTGATGCACCCCACCCCCCTCCACCCAGCACTTACTCCTTCAGACATGCTGTAAGCCTCTCAAAGCTGAGAACAGTTTTCCACCTTGCTTCAACTCTTCCCTCTCAACCACATAGATTAATATACCTAATGCTTACTGAGCACTTACTATAGGCCAGTTCCATTCCTAATACACTAAAACTCACTGAATCCTCGAAACAACCCTATGAGGTCAGTATCACTATTTCCCCTCTTTCACAGATAAGGAAACTGCAGCAGAGAGAAGTTAAAGAACCTGCCCAAAGTTATATGAGTAGTAAGCAGCAGGTAAGGAAGGTTCAAACCCAGGCTTCAGAGCACAAGCTTAGAACTACTTTCCCTACTCATATTTACTCAGTTTTATTGATTGTCTACGGGACAAGGTCTAGTAAAACCTCATGTTCCAAGAGGAAAAAACGAGTGGATCCATCAATGATTGCAAAGTCTTCCCAAGAGGTACAGCTGACAGAGTATGACCAGTAGACATGACCAAGCCCTGTCCTATGGCCCTGGGGCACAGTCTGGTCACTTCCAGGCAATGGCAGCACTGGTAGCCTGTGGGAGCTAAACGCTTAAGTTAAAAACAGGTTCACTGGTGGGGACTTCCCTGGTGGTCCAGTGGTTAAGACTCCACGCTCCCAATGCAGGGGGCCCGGGTTCGATCCCTGGTCAGGTTAGATCCCACATGCCACAACTAAAGATCCTGCATGCCGCAAGACCCAGCGCAGCCAAAGAAATAAATAAATTAAATATTCTGAAAAACAAAACAAAAAAACACCAAACAGGTTCACTGGAAAAGGTTGAGAATACCTGGTCTATTTTGTCCCTATGCCTCTAAAATCTATATCTAGGCCATTCCATACAAATTCATCCTCTACATTATCTCTACAAAATACACTATATAATCCTAAACAAAAAGCTCATTTCCCATATTCAATCTGCTAAATAAGGTTATTAAAAGCCTCTTTGTCACCAACTTCAGATAGCAGATGTGTATTCTCTGAACACTAAAGCCAGTTTCTTCTTGTCATTCTTTCCTTTTGGTCTTTAAACAGAACCTGGGACCCAGGGCAGAGACAAAAGTGTTGAGTCCTCAAAGTGCACTGTGGGATCTCAAAAGAAAACTAGCTTTGACAGAAAGGAGTACAGTGTAATAGTGTCAGCTTTAGGTCACAATTCCTAGGTTCAAATTCTGGCTCAGTCATTTACTAGCTGTGTGACTTTGGGCAATTTACTTTATCTCTGACTCTCAGTTTCCTCATCTATAAAATGGAAATATTTTAATAAGTGGGGATCATAGTACTTTCCTCACTAGATTGTTATAGACAGTAAATGAGACAAGGCACATAAAGTATTCAGCAAAGTGCCTGGCATAGAATAACCAGTCAATAAATGTTAGCTATTAATATTGTATATGCCTTTCTAAAATTCAAGAAATTCTTCTGTGTGGTTTCAAAAGAAAAAGAGCTGGATGGGGAGAGGGAGAACAAAGACTAAGTAGTTTTTATAAAGACAGCAACTGAATTAATTGCCCTATGTGGAAAATAGGGTACACAGCAGAAAGAAAAATGACCACAATGCCCATGAACTTTCCACACCCCATGCACAAACTTTAGCAATCCTCACCTTCTCTCTTGGGCCAAGAATCTGACCTCATATCTGTTATGAAAAGGTGGAGCTCAATATTAAGGTAAGAGCTGAGATTAAAGTTGTAACACCAAGATGTGGGGAAAGCTCAAATAAAACTGCCTGCTGCTATTTCCACATTCTGCAACCAACAAAACACATACACAAACAAAATGTTGAGAATTGAGTTTCAGGGGCCGTTTGCTATCATGTCACTGCACAGTAATGCAAAACCCTAGACACCATGAAGGTGGTAAAAAGTAGAACATATTTGATTTAGTGTAAATACAAAAATATTCCCGTCTCATGTTATAATGCTATTAAACCAACCAGACTGAGAAAGACCTCAGATAACTGTGGGCTTAAATATCCCCACGCTTGGGACTTCCCTGGTGGCGCAGTGGTTGAGTATCCGCCTGCCAATGCAGGGGACATGGGTTTGAGCTCTGATCTGGGAAGATCTCACATGCTGCAGAGCAGCTAAGTCCGTGCGCCACAACTACTGAGCCTGCGCTCTAGAACCAGTGAGACACAACTACTGAGCCTGCGTGCCACAACTACTGAAGCCCGCATGCCTAGAGCTGGTGCTCCGCAATGAGAAGCCACCGCAATGAGAAGCCCGTGCACCGCAACGAAGAGTAGCCCCTGCTCACCGCAACTAGAGAAAGCCCGCACACAGCAACGAAGAACCAACACACCCAAAAATAAACAAACAAATAAATTTATTAAAAAGAAAAACAAAGTTAAGAAAAAATATCCCCATTCTCTTTTTTAAATTGGTACGTGTTAACAACAAAGAGACTACTCCATCTCCCCATTTCTGGCCAGAGTGTATAAATCTAAATTAGGACTCTCCTAAAAGGGCAAGTCTGCAAAGGCTGGTTCAGGAGCCTCCTAATTCACAGATTGGCCTGGATCTCGTCTCAGCTGGTCAGGACGAAACTGCTTCAACTTGCGAACAGTGAGAAGGTGCTAAGACTCTTGGTGCTGTTACACAGATAATAGCAACCTCAGAATTACTCTGTACCTCACAAATCTCAAGTACTAAGTGCCCAAATCTCCTTAATACTCCCCAAACAACTCCAATGGCATGGGTAAGAGAGTCACATCTCAATCTTTGGTAAGGAAGATCCGGTACAGATAAATTAAATTCTCAGAGAATCAGCTCAGCAGGGTCTGTTCCCAACATCTAGAAAGACTCAGGCCACAGCCCTCAAAGTTACTGAACAAGGAGAGGCCCTGGAGTACAAGACAGACAATGTTGAGGTCCAAGAAAAAAATGAAGCTCCATTCATTTTCAGGGAAGGGATTGTCTCCACTGTCTTATTTCTGAATTATTTCCTGAAAAAAAAATCTTTCCTCCACTAATCGCTTTGAAAACTAGAAGCCCCTCATTGTGGAGGGCAGTCTCTGGACGCTAAGATCTCTTGAACACAGTCAGCCGGTCATCAGCTTATTCGGGCTGGTCACAGAGGCCTTTCTTTTATAACCAAGGCACTTAGCTCACCACCTTCGTCCTCCGCGGGGGAAGAGGACGGTAAAAGTATTTTGGAAAAATGCCCAAGAAAGGAAAAAGCTGACCGGTTTCCTGAGGGTGTCTCCATCCCTCCCGGCCAGTATGCGGTGACTTCCTACCAAAGGCCACCAGGGGAGTATGGCCAAACCCGGCTCTCCAACACTGCAGGAAATGTTTCAAGCCTAAAAAGCCACTTGTAGGATTATCGGATTCATTCCGGGCACCGCTGCCAAGTGATGCCCCCGCAATGCCAACATCCCCCTCAGCTCTTTTGTCCCCACGTTGCTCGGCCCTGCTCGGGCGCTAGCCCCACCCTGGGGCCGAAGCAGTTCCCCTTCCCCTGGGCTGTCCTCCCAAGTCACACCCAGAGGCCTGGGTCAGCGGCTCCTCCTCCCACACACACTCCCGCTCGTCCGTGGGAGCGAGCCCCGGCAGCTGGCTGTCCCCCCGGCCACGGTCACTCCGGCCCTCTGCCTACGTCCCTCGTGGGGGTCAGCTCTCGAGGAGCAGCCGGCCAGGCTGGGGAGTTACGCGGCCCTCACCCCCGCCCGGGGCCTCCCGTCCCGTCCGTCCCTCACCGGGCGGAGGCTGGGCGGGCGACGGTGGCACCGGCGGGCGCGGGCCGCTGCTGTTGATGATGTAGTGGGAGACGCGCGAGTTCTCGGAGACGCTGAGCACATAGTCCCCGGGGCTGGTGCTCGAGTCCCGCACCAGGAACACCCCGTGCCGCTGGCCCTGCAACAGCGCCACCGCCTCCTGCCGACTCAGCCGCCCCCAGTACCAGCTACTCCGCTCCTCCGAGTCGAAGTTGCCCGCCATTGCCGCCTCCACGCCTACACGCTGGGCCGCCGCCGCCGCGCGCGCCCCTCCAGCCCCGGCGCCCGCCGCCCAGCGGACCGGCTCGGGTCTCAGCCTCACAGCAGCGCCCGAAATGGCGGCGGAGGCCGCGGGCCTTCCCCACCGGAAATGACGCGCTCCCTGCCCCTGGGAGGATGCCGGGAAGGGGACCGCGGCCCGCCATTGGGAGAAGGGCAAGGCGCAGCTCTTGCGCGCACTGCGCATGCGGCCTCTTGGGCGTCGTCGCGTGGCGGGGACCGGGACTGCAGAGGGTGGAGAGGCGGAGTCTAGGGCCGAGGGGCGGGGCCTCAGCTACCAGTCCACTGTTGGCCGCACGGTTCTTTGCTCCTCCGGGTTTCAAGTTCCTGGAAGGCCCAGGTTTCTAGGCAGTGACTAGGAGACAAAATTAGAGTAAAAAGGTGATGTGGCCCCAGGGCCTGAGTTCCCTGAGACAGTCTTTTTCTGATGGTTCCTCCAGCTTCTCTCCAGGCCTGCTAAAGTTCTTGTTTTCATTGATTCATTCAGCAAACAGTTGACCACATTTGTCCTGCTGGTGCAAAGGTCATCAAGGCTGGGCCCTTTCCTCACCGAATTCTCGGAACAGTAGGAGGAACCAGGAAACAGTCAATGACGAAGGAATACCAGTGATATGATGGGGGACAAGGGGCTCTAGGAATACAGAGCAGGGCCCCCTAATCCACTCTGTAGAGGAATCCAAGAGGGCTTCCCAGAGGAGGTGGCTTGAGCTGAATATTGAATGGCAATCAGAGAAGAGCATTCAAGACAAAGGGAACAGAGTGTGCCAAGCCAGGTGGAAGTATGGAGTTCTCCTCTCCGTTGAGGCTCGCAGTCATCTGCCCAGATTCTCTAAACTCTAATTGTGGTCATGCGTATCCTCTGCTCTCCCTGCCGTCAAGATCATTTCTATCTCTGCATCCCATATCTATATCTGTATTCCTGTGACAACCTGCTCACTGGTGTTCTAGATGCCCCTAATCGCATAGCACACATCTGCCAGTTTGCACTTTCTAAGTTATAGCTCTGAGTCTGCTGCTACCCTGTGTAAAACTTTTAACAGTCTCCACGTGTTAGAACTCCCAGTTTATCTCACAGTGTGAAACCAGGCCACAGTCTCATCGTCACTGCTCCTACATGAATCTTGTGTTTCTTCTTTCTGGAATACCCTTCACTCCTTTTGGGATCTCAAACTCAAATGCCTCCCCTTTCTTGACCATCACATCACTCCCTCTCTGCATCTACAGCACAGTGTCCATATTATCTCTATTACAGTTCTTACCTGTTATACTGTAATCTTTCGTTTACACGTCTGCATTCCATGCTAGATCTCCTCAAAGGCCAGGCATCTAGTGTAGGACACACTCCATAATCATTTCATAATAACAGCTAACAGGGCTTCCCTGGTGGTGCAGTGGTTAAGAATCCGCCTGCCAGTGCAGGGGACACGGGTTCGAGCCCTGGTACAGGAAGATCCCACATGCCATGGAGCAACTAAGCCCATGCGCCACAACTACTGACCTGCGCTCTAGAGCCTGCGAGCCAGAACTACCGAGCCTGAGTGCCACAACTACTGAGGCCCGTGCGCCTAGAGCCCGTGCTCCGCAACAAGAGAAGCCACCACAATGAGAAGCCCGTGCACCGCAACAAAGAGTAGCCCCCGCTTGCTGCAACTAGAGAAAGTCCGCACACAGCAACGAAGACCCAACGCAGCCAGAAAAAAAAAAAAAAGCAAATAAATAAATTAAAAAAAAAAAACAGCTAACATTTATTCAGGGAATACTACTTGCCAGGCATAGAGCTAACTGCCCTTAGATAGATCATTTCTTTTAATCCTCTCAACAACCTATGGGTTGGTCCCATTTTACAGATGAAGCCAGAGTTAGGTGACTTGTCCAGATACACATAGCCACTGAGTTGGGAGCCGGGATTCAAATCCTGGGAGGAGAAAAGAGATATGGTCACTCTGCTCTATCCTCAGGCTTCTGGGATAGGAATGGCAAGACATGGGGGTGAGGAAAGGATGGCAGAAATTGATTTTTTTAAAATGAGTCAGCCCTGGGTTTTATGGTCTTATATGAATAACACACCTATTCCAGACCCACTTCACACACCCCTGGGCCTACTCTGGAAAGGGTTGGGGGGCAAGGACAACTTCCCTGCTGTGGGTGATTTATCAAGACCCTGGCTTAGTCACAGCATGTCACCACAAGCCAGCAGAAGAAGCCAGCCCAGGATGAATTCTGGTCCTTTGGGGAAGAGACATGCCTGCTCTGCATTTCCCCAGGATGACTGGACTTTAAGGCAGGACCTTACCAGGGACTGCCTATGGGGATCTGAACCGTGCCTCTAAGCCCCCTCTCTAGGGCATATGGACATGACAGAAGAAAATACTTTAAAAGAAAAGAAAAGAAAGAGGGGATGAGGGAGAAAGAAAGGAAGGAAGGAAGAAAGGCAGAAAAGAAACAAAGAAAGAGAAGACAGAAGAGAGGGAGGAGAGAACAAATCATAACTAAGCTGGAAAATAAGCAAGGAGATTGGTAAGGAGGGGATACCCAGCACCAAGCAGCTAGTCAAGTGTGCTCTTCCTTGGAGCACAGAGAACCTATCAATTCAGAGGCCAACAAGGTGGGAACAGGAATGGCCTTGGGACAAGAAGAAGGCAAGCCCCCCTGCCCCTTCCTCCTTTCTCTTCTCCTCCTCTCCCCTTCATACATAAGGATTTACAGCTATACTGGTGGCTTCTGGCCCCTGAGAAGCCTGAGATCTGCCCTACAAAAAATGTAAAGAATGTGACCTTCTTGTTTAGGAAGATGCTCCTGGAGTTGCCTGAAGGAGAAGCAGAGATGAAAGGAGAAAAGGAAGGGAAGCCTTCGCTGTTCAAGAGAAAAACACATCAAAGTTCTCTGCTCCCTCCCCTCTAACCAAAGAAAGGCATTCCTGGGAATTCCCTGTCGGTCCAGAGGTTAGGACTCCCGCGCTTTCACTACCGAGGGCAGTTCAATCCCTGGTTGGGGAACTAAGATCCACAAGCGGTGTGGCAAAAAAAAAAAAAAAAGAAGAAGAAGAAGAAGAAGAAGAAAGGCATTCCTTATTTTATTTATTTTTAAAATAAATTTATTTATTTATTTAGGCTGAGTTGGGTCTGCTGCTGCGCTCAGGCGGGCTTTCTCTAATTGCGGTGAGTGGGAGCTACTCTTCGTTGCGGTGCGCGGGCTTCTCATTGCGGTGGCTTCTCTTGTTGTGGAGCATGGGCTCTAGGTGCACGGGCTTCAGTAGCTGTGGTACGCGGGGTCTAGAGTGCAGCCTCAGTAGTTGCGGCACACGGGCTCAGTAGTTGTGGCTCACGGGCTCTAGAGCGCAGGCTCAGTAGTTGTGGCACACGGGCTTAGTTGCTCCGCGGCATGTGGGATCTTCCCGGACCAGGGCTCGAACCCATGTCCCCTGCACTGGCAGGTGGATTCTTAACCACTGTGCCACCAGGGAAGTCCCAAATTCCTTATTTTAGCAAAGGACAAGGAGCAGAGGTCCAAGGACCTATTTTCCTGCCTGTGTCTCCTAAAATGATGAAAACTGCCTCGTACATCTGTGCAAGTCATGCGCTGCACAACTCCAGGGTACTATGTAAATGAAACCCTCTGGAGTTGGGCTACTCACACTCGCTTTTCCTTTAAAAAAAAAAAAAAGATTATTTGTATGAAGATGACAAAAACTGCTATTTAGAGAGAAAACTGACACATCTTGCAAAGTGTGTGTGAGAGAGAGAGGGAGAGACAAAAGTTGGTGGGTGTATAGGCACCACTGGTATTGGTGGGAAAGTACAATTCTGCCCAGTTTTCATCCATGGATGGAGACGAGGAGAGAGAAAGGAGACAGAAAAATTTCCAAGTCTCTGCTGGAGTTCTGGATAATGAAGAAGAGAGATGCCCCACCCCCAGTGGGTAGCCCATAGTTTTGCAGAGACAAGGATCTGTCTAAAGATGTACAAAGGTAGGGTCTGGAGGCAGACACTAGGGGAAAGCTCTGGGGAGAAAAGTGAGGGAATTGCAAGGCAGGTGGAGGGGAGGAGAGCATGCTGGGAACCAAGGCAGGAGATGGGACCTTCCTAGAAAGGTCAGTGAGATGTTCCCAGGGGTAACATGCTGCAGGGCTTTTGAGAATCATTTGTCTGCTTTGCTACGATGTAAATCCCCGATTGCCCCATCCTTTAGGAGAGCTGCTCACACAGATGCCTTTTGCAGGGAGGAAACAAGGAGAAGGTGCCTGGGAATTCCCTGGTGGTCCAGCGGTTAGAGCTCTGTACTTCCACTGCAGGGGAACTAAGATCTTGCATGCCACACGGTGCAGCCAAAAAAAAAAGAAAAAAGAAAAAAGGAGAGGGTGCCAACTTCCTTGTCTCTGTCCTCGTGGAGCTGAGAAAAATCGAGAACATCTGAAGGTGGTGAGATGCAAGTATGCCTGTCTTCTCCTCTCCTCCTCCTGCCCACTCCTCTTTGGTCCCACTAACCATCCTCTTCCTCCATGCTTTGACTTGCTGTTCCGTCTGCCCGGATCTCCACAGTCACTCCCTCAGAGACCTCCTTCCGGTCTCTGCTCCAACGTTGCCTCTTCAGGGAGACCTTCTCTCACCCGCCCATTTGACACTGCAAACTGCATACCCAACTCTCCCACTCCCCCTTCTCTGCTTGATTTTCCTTGCACTTATCCCCTTCTAATTTTACAGATCTGTTTCATGCGTTGTCCTTTCTTCCCCTCTAGAATGCAAGCTCCGTAAGAGCAAGGATTTTGGTCTTTTTGCTCCTGCTGTATCTCAAGTGCCTGGCAGAGAGCCTGGCATATAGGCATTAAGTGAATATTGGTCGAATGATGAAATGAATGAAAGGAGAGTCCAGTGGAGGCATTTGTTCAAAGTTAGCTTCCTGTAATTGTCAGGTATCTCCTGGAGGGCACTGCACTTCCCATAGGAGGTGAGCAAGGGGTGCAAAGCATTCTTGGTTACGTCTCAAAAGGACATGTCCTCAGCTGCATCTGGGCTATGTCTGGGGCGTCACTCTCACATGTGCTCCAACTTGATAGAGGAAGGCAGTGTTGTTACAGTTGTAAAGCTGGTAATTGCACCTATCACAGTGCTTATCTTATCTGTCGGCTTCTTGGTGTCAGCTTCTTGGAACGCAGTTACTACTGACAGAGTGAACAAATGATTGTGGTGCTTTTTCTTTAACTTAATTTGCAGGGAGGTGTCCAGATCTAGGTGTGTTCACAGGATCCTGCCAAACCCAAGATAAGTCATACATGACGTGGCATCTGTTCTTTGGGAACTTCTGTCCTAGGTGATGAATCCAAACCCCTCGGCAGGTAGCCTGACTCCAAACTAAACCTTCCCTTGCCTTTAAGCCTTGCACCTGCCATTTCTTCTACCTACAAGGCCCTTCTCTTTTGGGGAAACTCTTAGCCTGCCGAGGAGCTCTGTGGTTGCAGATTTCTTCTGCAGGCAAGAGCACTCTGATTTGGGGGGAAATCATGTTCCCAGTCTTGGTCCTCGCAGTCAGTGGGTGGTCCATGCTTCTGCCTGAGGGGTGCAGGCATATGACCCAGGCCCAGCAGGCACATATCAGAACGAGCTCTTCTCCCTCACTACACGGACCGGCTCAGGGAAGAGCACCTCATTAAAGCTGCCCCACTGGGAATCAGCTGAGACTTTAGAATCACTGGGAAAGAGGCACTTTCTTCTTCTGCTTCCGATGCTGAATTACCAAATGCAAGCCTGGAGCTGCCATCACATGAGTGGAGAACCTGCCTGACAATGAAGCCACCACCCAGGAAGGCTGAGCCAAGAGATGGTTCCAGACACATTCCTGATAGTGAGGGCCTGGAAGGAGCCCTACCCTGGAACTGTTAAGCTGCTAATGCTAATAAATGTCCTTTTCTGTTTAAGCCAGTTTGAATTGGGTTTGTCACTTGCAGTGGAGTTCGGAGATTACCCTTTGAGACCCACTTCAAATGTTATCTTCTCTGAAGTGTCAGCAACCCTCATCCCCACCTGAGTCAATCTCTTGTCACTGTGCCCTCGATGCCTGTACTTACCACACTGGGCTGTTTCCATTCACTAGGCCTGCCTGCCAGGCTGAGGACCACACGGCAGGGACTGTGTGACGATCCGCCCTCCGCCACAACCCTGGGCCAGGCTGAGTGGCCTTTCTTTCCATGGACAGTCAATGAAAGAGGGAGGCCATGTTGCAGCTACTGGTCACTCCTACTCTTTCCCCCAGGGAGGGAGCCCAGCCTCCTTCCTTCTGGGCATAAGGCAAAAATTATAATACAATACCCCTGGTTGCCTTCTAGGGGTCCTCTCCCTGTTTTTTTTAAATTGATTTTTAAATTTTTGGCCGTGTTGGGTCTTTGTTTGCTGCATGCGGGCTTTCTCTAGTTGCAGCGAGCAGTGGCTACTCTTCGTTGCGGTGCGCGGGCTTCTCATTGCAGTGGCTTCTCTTGTTGCGGAGCACGGGCTCTAGGCACGAGGGCTCAGTAGTTGTGGCTCATGGGCTTAGTTGCTCTGCGGCATGTGGTATCTTCCCAGACCAGGGATCGAACCCGTGTCCCCTGCACTGGCAGGCGGATTCTTAACCACTGCGCCAGCAGGGAAGTCCTCCCTTTTCTAACATTCACAAGGAGCCCAAAGTTGGCAAACACGTATTGCTTTATTTAGTGTTTCTCTGGATTGCAGAAGTGTCAGCAGTGGGCTGAGACCCCCCCAGGAGGGCAGAGGCAGCTGGGCAGTCCCCCAGACCCTCTGGGGAGGTGGGGGGGGAGAAGCAGCAGAAAGAGGTGATGCCCCTGCAGCTCCTCCCAAGGCTGGCCCCTTCCCCAGGCTCCCAGGATAGGGAGGGGGGTCAGGGGCCAGTAAAGGCCCTATGTCCTTGAATTGGGGCCAAAGTATATGGGCAGGGTGTTTGTTATCCTAAGGCATGGACTCAGGCAGGAGTGCTCCTCCCACCTGGTGGCCCCCAAAGGTGGTTGCTGGTCAGGAAGCCACAGGCACCCTTAAGGCATGAGCCTGTTTCACGGGGCCCCCGTCCCTGGGAGAGACAGTGAGGTGTGCTGAGGACAGGGCTGCAGTCTGGTTTTGCCCCAACCTGCTGGATGACCTTGGGCAAGTCCCTTCCCCTCTCTGGGCCTCTGTCTCTTGCTCGTCACACCAGGAGACTAGACTAGGTGATCTCTCAGAGTCGTCCAAACTCTATGCCCTAGAGTCCTCCAAATTCTATGCCCTAGGGGTCCTGTCCCTACTCCAGGATGCCCTCAGGCTGGGATGATATTAGAAGGGCAGTTTTAAGGCAGGAAGGAGGGGGCAGGCAAGGGTGGTCTCAGCCCCCAGGGGGATGTTGGAGTGGGCTACAGGTGGGCAGGCAGACAGACAAGGTGCCAAGGAAATGAGGAGGAGAGGGTGGCCTGGGCAGGGAAGAGGGCACCAAGGCCCTGACCGCCCACCCTCTCAGCTCCATTCCCTGCCCTGCTGGAGTCAGGGAAAACACATCCAGTGTGTCTTGGGGATGGGAAGATGGCTTTTTTAAAAAATAGTTTCCTATAAAGCATCAAAAAATCTCAGAGAAAACCTCAGCAAAAGTTCCCTTCTCTCAAATATTTGGCATCGGCAGTGGGGCTGGCGTGGCTGCCTCTGGCCCCGGCTTTCCTATTGCTGTGGCCCGGCCTGGCCCACTCCTGGGGCAGCTCCCTGGTCCCTGCTGCTCCCTCAAGAGAGGGGCGAGCGGCAGGCAGGAGTTTGTTGGTGGGCTTCAAGGTGTCCCTGGGTCCCTGTCTGGAAGCTCGAGTCTTTGGTAACTGGGAAGGGGAGAAGGGGAAGAGCAAAGCACTGGGAGGCGGGAGGGGGGTCCAGTGGGCGCCTTCATCACCGAGAGTTCAGCCGTGGGGCCACCTGTGGGACGGGGGAGAAGCCCAGGTGGTGAGCAGGAAGCAGAGGTGCTTCGAGCACTTGTCTTCATGGCTCAGATACGTCACAGCGCACCGGGGCAAGCTGCGGGAGTGGTCTAGAGGCCTTGGCACTGGAGACTCCAACCCTATTCCCACGGGAGCCACTGCCCTGGCCAGAGCGGGCCTCCCCTCCCCCCCAGCACACCCTCACCCCCTTGATCACCACCCCCCTGCCGTGCTGCCCTCTTTATGACCCTCTGCACTGTGGGAGCTTAAAGGACCCACGGCGAGGTGCCCAGGCTCTGCCCAGCACTGCTGAGGTTGGAAGGCTTGGCCACCAGAGGCTCTGCCCTGGCCCCAGGGCCCTCAGCGGGAGGCAGGGTGTTGCTGCCAGGCCCCACTCACCACAGCCAGGTGCCCATTCTTGGCCTTGGTGATGAGTAGCTCCGAGCCGGTCGTGAAGTCGATGATGCCATCCCTGCCGGGACCCCCTGCGAACGTGATGCTGGAGGGAAGGTGGTGCGTGAGGCCTGCCCCGCCCCCTGCACGCACAGCCCCCTCCCCGCCCCTCCCCGCCTCACCTGCCCTGGTTGATGTTGATGTTGTTCACACGGTCGGCACTGAGGGCCGTCTTGGTCAGTGTCTCAATCACATGGTCACTCTGCAGCACCACGTCCCCCTGGGGGCCCAGATGGGGTCAGGGGTCAGGCCCTGCCCAGAGCTAGAGAAGCCACCCCCTCCCTGCCTCCCAGTCCCCCGAGGGGCACCTTCTGCTTATTGTCCTCACGCTGCACGTGGAGCACAAAGAGGCTGTCGCTCAGGCTGCTGACGGAGATTCCTGAGGGGGAAGGGCAGAGGTCAGGGGTCAAGGGTCAGAGCAGGGCCCCACCCACCCACCCAGCCCTGGACTCCGGCTCACCGGTCAGGTTGGCGTACTCGATCCTCTGCTTGACTTTGGCATCCTCCACGATGACCACGGCGTTGGGCGTCAGCAGCAGCTGCCGGGAGCGGGGCTTGTAGCCCTTGCGGTCATATTTCACGACGGGCACTGCGTACTGGGGACAGAGGGTGGCTGAGGGGCCTCCTCACCCTCTGCCCAGGCCCTGACTCCCCCACCCAGTCCTCGGGCAGCAGAACTATTTGGGATTGAGGGTGGCCGGGAGGCAGGGTCTCACCTGGATGGGCTCAGAGCCCAGGGCCTGCAGCACTTTGGGGCTGATCTCATCTGCACCTGCAACCCAGATGGGGGAGGGGGAGGTGAGAGGAGAAGGGAGGGGACTAGGATGGTGATGGAGGGCTTACGCACTGCAAAGTCAGGGGCTCACCAAGCCGTGTGCTGATGAAGAGCCTGGGGACACTCTGGGGGTAATTGTCCTTCTTGCCCTTGAAGATCTCACTAGCCACGGCTTTCTGCTGCAGCTGAGGAGACAAGGGCAGGGAGGGGGGCTGTCAGAGGGATGGCGACCATCACAGCAGGGACAGGCCCAGCCTCAGGAACTGAGACAGTCTCCCTCACCCTCTCTCTGGCCCCAGCACCAGAGGCTAAGCCCTGCCACCAACACTCCCCTTTAGCCCCTTCTCTCCCTTACCCCCATCCCCACTGACCAAGGCACAGGGCTCCTCAGAAGGGTCATGACAGACAGTACTGTCAGGGTTTAGGCCCCACTTTGGGGATAATTCCCCATCATAGCAGGCCTTGGAGCCCCTGAGATAAAGCTCTGGCCTGGGATCTGGCTGGTTGCTAATATTCAAAAAACTACTACAGGTTGGGATTTCCCTGGCAGTGCAGTGGTTAAGACTCTGTGCTTCCACTGCAGGGGGCACAGGTTCGATCCTTGGTTGGGGAACTAAGATCCTGCGTGCCACATGGTGCGGCCAAAAAAATAAAAAAATAAAAATTTTTTTTTTAAAAACCACTACTGCAGGTTAACTCTGCTGTGTGGGTCCTTTAGCATCATCCTATACTGAGTTGGCAAATACAGGCACGTCAGCCACCAATGTCTCTCTGGAACTATTCTATCAGACTCAAGTTGCAGCCTTTTCAACACAGGGCTCTGGGCAGCCTCTACCAGGCCAGTGGAGCTGGTCTAGAAGATAAACCCTATTTGCAGTGCAAAATCAACTCCAGCCTCGGCTTCATACATGAGGCCAAACGGGCTGGGATCCATTTGAGGGCACGTGGTAAATTGGGGTGAAGGTCCTCCAGGCCAGCACTCTTCTAGTGGCCCCCTGGCTAGTCCCCCAGTGTCTGCCTCCCAGCCCCATACCTGCTGCTTCCACTCAGGGCTGATGCTCCGGCAGTACTTCCACACCATGTTCTTCCGGCACAGCTCCCGCAGCAGTTCCGAGGCCTGTGGGCGCGAGCAAGGTCAGGGCACCCAGGCAGCCTGGCTCCCTTCCCTCTGAAGACAACAGGCATGTGCCTACCATCAGGCCTTGGCCTAAGTGACACCACCTCAACCTGGGCCACTCTTCCATTCCTGAGTTGTTTCTTTGCAAAGAACTCATTCTTGGGACTTCCCAAGTGGCGCAGCGGTTAAGAATACGCCTGCCAATGCAGGGGACGCAGGTTCGAGCCCTGGTCCGGGAAGATCCCACACGCCGTGAAGCAACTAAGCCCGTGCGCCACGACTACTGAGCCTGCGCTCTGGAGCCCGTGAGCCACAACTACTGAGCCCGCATGCCACAACTACTGAAGCCCGCGCGGCTAGAGCCCATGGTCTGCAGCAAGAGAAGCCACCACAATGAGAAGCCCATGCACCGCAACGAAGAATAACCCCCACTCACTGCAACTAGAGAAAGCCCACGCACAGCAACGAGGACCCAACGCAGCCAAAAATAAATAAATAAAATGAATAAATTTATAAAAAAAAAAGAACTCATTCTCTGCAGCCCAGCTCCCGTTCCCTTCCCTTCTCTGATGGCTTCTCTGGTCACACGGTTATTAGGTCTCTCTGCTGAGCGTGCTGGTGGTTCCCAAGTCAGCAGGGAGGGTCCACAGACCTCACGCAGGGCAGGTGGCGGCGTGGGCCAGGAAGTGTCCAGGATATTCCGGGGCAGCTGCCGCCGCAGGTTGAGCAAAAAAGAGGTGCGCACGTGATCCAGGAAGAAGGCATTCTCAGGGCAACGGGGTGCGTGGCGCAGAATGAAGCCGCGGATGAGCCTGTGGGTGGGGGTGAGAAGCCTGGTAACGGACCCCCGCACACACACACTCTGCACCCTGCCCTCATGGTGTCCAGTGCTCACCGCCGGATGGTCTGTGCTGCCCACTTCCTCTTGGCTGCCTTCCTCCGGCCCAGGGTCCCTCGCCACCACGACTGGATGCAGATGGCTGCGGAGAACACAGACGGCTGACCTCTATCTCCTCCCCGCCCTTACCCTAGCCCCTGCCCTCCTGAAGACCCCTGGGCCCCCAAACCTGATCGCTTCACCCGGAGGAATTTCTGCCGCCAGTGAAAGCCCCTCCAGGTGGCCTGGATCTTCGTGGCTGTAGTTGGGAAAGAAAGTCACTTGGCCAGAGCGCAAGGGACCCGGCTGGGGGCCGGGCACTGTCAGAGCTCACTGAGTGGCATGAGTGAGGGGAGTGGCTGAATGAGCATTAAGTGAAGGGAGAGTAAATCAAAGAGCAAGGGAGCGAGCAAAGCAACGTAAGAAGTGAGAACGTGCTGAGTGTGTAGCCAAGGGCAGGAGTGGGGGTGCTGGGGCTGGTGACGAGGAGGGCAGCTGAATGTGGGCGTGGCGGACTTCCTGGAGAAGGAGCCCAAATACAGTGATTTCTTTCCTGCTCCCCAGAATGGACTCCACTGGGATAGGAAGGGTGGGGTCCCTCTCTCACCCAGGCTCTGCCGCCGGACCTCCAAGGCATCCTCTGTGGCAAACAGGGTCTTGGGGAAGCGGATGAAGATCTTGGTCCTGTAAAGGCAGCACTGATCAGCCCCTGGTTGCCACCCCCATGCCCCCCAAACACCAGGCGTGGGAGCCACTCACCTGCCCATCTTGTACTCTTCCGGCTTGTAGCCGAGGTGTCTGACCAACACAGCCACCCCATCCTGGGGCCGTCCTGCCCATATGGGCCATGTCTCTGGGCACAGTGACTTGTACCTGGGGACAGGAGGGGCAGAAATGCACTCAGCCCCCACCCCTGCCAGCATCCTTCTCTGGGGGCCCAAACCAGCTTTCCTAGGCATCTGCTGGGTGCTCCCACTGACTCACAGCTCACAGAAAGCCTGAGAGGTCGCTCTGTTACTATCCCCACTTTAAAGATGAGGAAACTGACGTTTCTCATCTGCTGAAAGTCATGGGGCGAGAAAGTGGTAGAGACAGAATTCACACCTGATTGACTCCCCAGGTCCCTAACTCAGGGTAACCCCAAAGCTGCTCTATCCTTTCTGAGCTGATTGGAAACTCTGTCCTTTTCACAGGCTTTTACTATCTCCGCTGGTGATAGATAGGCATGTGGATGCACGCTTCATGGACCGCTAAGCAGCTGCTCTGTGAGGGCAAGGCCTGCGGGGGTGGGGAGGGCTGATCTTTGCCCTACCAAGCTTCACATTAGGCCTGCAGCATGGAGGGGCCCCTGGTGTGGATCCCACAGCAGCTCAGAGCTCCGTCCCTGAGCTGAGAATCGCTCAGCTGTCCTCCCTCCCGGGATCTAGGAGGCGCCGACAACCCTCCCACCCTTTTCCCCTGGCGCTGAGCCAGGCCCCGCCCCCACCTCTGCAGGAAAGCCTCGTATTTGCGGCGATAGGCAAAGCCGGCTCTGCGCACGCGCAGGTTCTCCATCAGCCCCAGGTACTTCACCTGGTGCCGGATCAGCACCTCGTCAAAGCGGCCTGGGGGAGGGATAACCGGGTGGTCAGAGGGCTTTTGCCGCCAGATGGCCGTTGCCTCTGCAGGGGAGGCACAGCCTGCACTGGTCCAGGGGGCAGAGGGCTTACCGGGCTGCTTGGCGTCATTGGGCTTGATGCAGCGGACGTAGGCAGGCTCCTTAGACTTCAGGATCTCCACCAGCTGCAGGAGGCTCATCTTGAACTGGGTGGCCACCTGCTCAGCCAAGATGAACGGAAGGTTGGTTGGAGCTGGGCTGAGGCCGCTAACCCCTGCAGATGATGCCGCCCCCTGTGGCAGAGCCCTGAACACCCCCAGAGACCCCTCCCTGGGGCAAAACAGAACCAGTTCCCACAACTACCCCTGCCCTGCGTGGGCCCTTACTTTTTTTTTTTTTTTTTTTTTAATTACAACACTTTACTCCAGCATCGGCAAAGGTCAGAATTCTGAAGCTCGTGAAGACTGGGCAGCATTTCCATGTGAAATGTTACAACTTTACAAGTTTTGTTTCTTATTTAATTCTACATGCAGGAACTGAAACTTGGTAAAAGAAAAAATGCAAAAAAGCCAGAAAAAAAGATGTAATCAAGTTGTAGCATACAGATGTGCTCTTCAACTAAATTTACTCTGCCTATTGGAAAGCAAATGAAAGACAACTATCCTAATAAATTAACAGATTGCCAGAAACAGGCTAAGAACCCTCATTTCTATTTAGTGGGGAGAAAACAAAACAAAAACGAAAGCAAAATGAAAGCTCTACTATTTCCATACTTTGTTTAGAGACAGAGACTATAAACCCATGAAGGTCAACAAAATCTCCAGATCCCCTTCTCCCATCACCCCTCCCTCACAACAGAGGAAGGGGCCAGACTACATCACCTGCATCGCTCTGGCCGAGCTAAAGACCTCAGTTGAAGAACCTCATTCCCGTCTTAAAAATCCTGTTCAGGTCTCCTGGCAACCTCAATCCTATGCCTTCCTTCGGCAGCCACTCTTTCTCTTTTTAGAATTTCAGGGCCGCATTCCTAAACGATGTGTCCTACTCCTATGCGTTCAACCCTTATCCCTGTACACTGCACTGCAGGACCTTCAAGGACTTCAGGCCTGTGGGAGAAGCGGATGCCTCAGCAAAGATTTGCTATCCATTGCGGTCCCATTAATGCCAGGGGTGTATGCCTGGGGGTTCTGGAAGCATCAAGAAGGGGCAACTATTTCAGTCTGTGGGGTAGGGGGCATCAGGAAGGGTCTTCTGAAAATAACCCTTCAGCTGAGAATTAAAGAAGTAGGAGACAGCCAGAAGGCAGGCAGGAGGGGACGGCATTCAGGCAGAGCAACCGAGTGAGCAAAGGCTTGGTGTGCACAGGGAACTACAAGCAGTGCAAGGATCCAGAGAGGGAGTAAAAAAGATAGTGTTAGAGAGGCGGTATCACAGTAGGACTCGAGAGCCACATTAGGGAGATTAAATTCTATCCTGAGGGAAATAGGGAGCCAAAGAGGAATTTGGAGGGAGGGAGTGACAGGAAAAGATCTGCCTTTTGGAATAGCTCTACAGCAGACAGGTGGAGGATGGTTGGTAAGGACAGATGGGAAGCCAGGAGACCACAGAGGAGGCTGTGGCTGGCTCAGAGGACCAAACTGGAGTAAGGGTTACAGAGAGGCCGAGAGGCAAGGGTATTCAGGCAGCAGAAACGGGCAAGATCCAACGGTTGTTAGGATGAGGGCAATGGTGGAGGCTGAAGAATCAGGGATGATGCCCAGGTTTCTGTCCTTCAGGACTGGGTGGAGGGTGGTCCCTGCCCTGAGTTAGGGAAACAGAAGGAGCAGGCCTGGGACACTGGATAGTCAAGGGCCCTTTATAGACTACTGGGGTCTGGAGTGCCTGCAGGCCACTTGGAGATCAGTGGAATCTATGGCTTGCTGGAGAGGCCTGGACGGAGTGGGTGTGTTCTCACGAGGGTCAAGGAGGGGGATATGAGGCCATGGAGGAGAATGCTCAGGGAAAGGGCAGGGGTGGGGAGCAGAGGGCAGGGTCCCAGAGAGTCAGACTCTGGACAACATGCTGCCTCCATGGCCTCCCTGCCTGCATGTCTTGGCCTGCAGCACTGTGGCTTCTACCTCTCCATGACCTTGCTCTTCTTGGGACTGCCCTGGCACTCCTTCTGCCAAGCCCAGCAGCCACGCCTCTGACCACAGCTCACTGGCGCTCTCCCTGCATCTGGCACCACTGGCCATATCTGCCTTTCCCCATCTCTCTCCTCGAAATGTCACTTTCCTGTCCACCTCCTGGGGTTTTTTTGGACTGTATACCTGTGTGGGGCCCTCTGTCTATCTGATAAACACCTACTCATTCCCAAGTTATCTCAGATGCTTCCTCCTCCAGGAAGCCCTCCCTGACCACCTCCCCTCTTCGACTCCCTCAGGCAATTTGCTGCTCCCTAAGTTTCCATAGCACCCTGTGCACATTTCTAGGAAAGCACCTATTCATTTTTGTATCCAAAGTGCCCAGCAATGTCCACTACAAATATCTGCTGTGGGGGTGAACACACGCAAGCACCCACACAGACACAGGTGTACACATACGCGTCCACACTTAGAGACAGTGCACACACAGGTACACATGGAAGTAAGCACAGATGCACCCACGGGCAGCCTCCCAGACACGCACCGACGCACAGCCAGGCACCAGTGAACACACGAACTCACACACCCACTGCTAACTCGCAGCTCATGCAGGCACTGGTCCCGCTCCCGTGCACACACACACCCCCTCGGGTCCCACCGCCTTCACACCGTCTCTGGCCGCTTCTTGTCACTGAGCTCGCTCCGGTCGAAGCACTGGCTCATGATGGGATTTTCCGAGCTGCACATGGTCTGTGAGGGCAGAGCAGGGCGTCATGGTGGGAGCACAGGGCAAGGCCTGTCAGATTCCTGGGGCAGAGGTTGTACAGAGCCCAGACCGCGACCCCTCCCCCCGGTCCTCCTCACCTCCTTCAGGTTCCGGAAAAGAAGGTCATTGTTTTTATCCAGAAACCCTGGAAGGAGAGAGCAGAGGTGAGGAGAGGGAGAGCCCCTCTCCCCGCCCACTGTGGGGACCCAGCCCCAGGGTCCTCACCGGTCACGTTGTAGGTCACCTCCCCAGCATAGTGCAGCAGGCGGAACTCCCCGCGGCCCAGAGATTTCCTGGTCCGCTGGTCAGCCAGCTTGTGCCTGGGGGTGACAGGGAGAGGAAGCTGCAGACTGCTGGCCTGCACCATCACCCTGCCTGCTGAAGAGACTTCAAGAGAGGAACCAGGCATCCAGTAAAAAGCTGGCAGGGTGGGGCCACCTCCCTGAACAGAGGCTGCCACAGAGGCTCAGAGAGGTAGATGGCTTTGTCCTGGGTCACACAGCACCAGGACGGGGACCTTGGCCTCCGCACTGCCAGGGCATGCTGGGTGGAGGGTTACTTGGCGTTGCTTTTGGCTGTTACATGGCTCTGCTCAGAGGGCTGAGTGCTGCCCACTACATTTTAAGACTGGAATCTGCCCCAAGAGACTACTTATGTCTTAAGCATGTTTATACCCTTTAGCCCGTTTTCTACTTTTAAGAACAATTCCAAGCAACTAACCAGAGAGACCAGGCAGAGATTTAAGGCACAGAGATAGATATTCGTGGCAGCCCTGTTTTCCCAGCAGAAACCTGGAGGCTGGACGGGGCCCCCAGAGGCTGGGTGAGAGCAGTGGAGTATCTGCTTTAGAGCCACTGGAGGAATTGTTTTGAGGAAATTTTTCTGTTTGATGATACAGGAAGATACTCAGGATATAACATCATCCTGAGCCTTACACACAATAAGTTCTCAACTACCAAAAAAAAAATGTATAGAAAAAGGCAGGAAGAAAATGTCTCGAATTATTAACAGTGGTGACCTCTAGGTGACAGGATTACAAGTGGCTTTTGCACACATTCCAACTTTTCTCTGATAAGGGACATTATTTTTACAGCCAGAAAAAGGTTTTCTTTTTTTTTCTTCAGGCAAGGCTTTATTGGGGCCCCTGCTACAGCAGGTGCGGGGAGTGAGAACAAACAACAGGTTCCTGGGGCCTCCCTGGTGGCGCAAGTGGTTGAGAGTCCGCCTGCCGATGCAGGGGATACGGGTTCGTGCCCCGGTCTGGGAGGATCCCATATGCCGCGGAGCGGCTGGGCCCGTGAGCCATGGCCGCTGAGCCTGCGCGTCCGGAGCCTGCGCGTCCGGAGCCTGTGCTCCGCAACGGGGGAGGCCACAACAGTGAGAGGCCCGCATACTGCAAAAAAAAAAACAAAAAACAAAAAAAAACCAACAGGTTCCTTTGCTTGCTCGCTCCAGAGAAAGGTTTTTAAACATTCTCTTAAGCAAAAATTGCTCAGGACTTCCCTGGCGGTCCAGTGGTTAGGACTTGGCACTTTCACTGCTGGGGCCCGGCTTTGATTCCTAGTCGGGGAACTAATCTGCAGCCCTGGGGCTGAGTCCCAGCTCTGGACTTAACTAGATGTGAGCTAACCTCGGGCAAACGGCTTCAACTTTTTTGTTGTTTTTTTTTTGTGTGTGGTACGCGGGCCTCTCACTGTTGTGGCCTCTCCCGTTGTGGAGCACAGGCTCCGGACGCGCAGGCTCAGCGGCCATGGCTCATGGGCCCAGCTGCTCCGCGGCATGTGGGATCTTCCCGGATCGGGGCACGAACCCGTGTCCCCTGCATCGGCAGGCGGACTCTCAACCATGCGCCACCAGGGACGGCTTCACCTCTCTGAACCTCAGTAAAACCTCCTCTAGGGGTTGCTTCAGATTAGAGGAGGTGATGTACTCAAAATACACAGGGCAGAGCTGGAACAGAGAGGCTTGTTTCTTTTCTCCCCTCACCCCGCTTTAGGGGATTCCTTAAATATAAAGGAATTTCCAAATAAGGAAGCTAGGAACATCTTAGGAAGTTTCATTCTCAAAAGGATAAGGAGGAAGCTGTGCTCCTTGCCTGTGACTCTGTGGACGCAGTACGAGCCGCGGCTCTGTGTGCCTGTCCTTCACTTAGTGCCTCCTCTGGTCACCCCCTTGTGACTGGTGTTCAGTGATTAGGGGGGGCTGCAGGCTTCCACAGGCTCTGCCCCAGGGGAGCCCCACAAGCCCACTCACGTCAGGAAGTGTGGATGGTGCTTGATGGTGTCCTCCAGCTTCTCCAGGAAGGTCAGGTCCGTGGCCTCCCCGGGGCGCAGACACTCCTCATCCTAGGGGGTGTGGCAGAGGGCAAAGGACGTGTGGGGGAGGGACTGGAGAGCACAGAGGCTCAGGGGTCCCCATGGGAGGCGCAGACACAGAGGAAAGGGGCACATCACAGGGAGCCTCCCAGACCTGGCCAGCACCTCACCTCACCCTCCACAGACAGCCCTGTCCTGTCCCTGCTCCAACTCTGGCTCTCTGCGGACAGGCCCGGAGAACAAGGGGAAAGGGGTGATGTCATCCCACCCAGCCCCCAACACGGGGCCTTGGAGGAGCAGACGGCTCACCAAAATGGAGATGATGCCCTTGAACTTCTCCTCCACCAGGTCACAGATGATCTTGTTGTTGAAATACTGGACAGGCTCCCACTGAGGGGCAAGAGGGGAGGAAGGCATCATTATGGGGTCCTGGCACCTCTCCTGGGGAGACCAATGCCCGGGCTTCCAGGGCATGTGGGGATGCCCGCAGGCTTGCACTCACCGCGATGCCCTCTGCCTCATACTCCTCCTGCTCCGACTTGAGGGTGAGCTCAATGAAGAGCTGCTGCAGCTTCTCATTGCAGTAATTGATGCAGAACTGCTCAAAGCTATGAGGGAAACACAGGAGCCCTCCGTAATTCCAGGGGACACGGGACCAGGAGCGGGGGAGGGGTGGGAGGAGGCCCCACAGCTCTAAGGGAAGAAACACAGAGCAGGACCCAGGTGGCTGGGAAGACACTGGCAGGAATGTGAGAGGCCGGGGAAGAGGAGAGGCACCAGGACAGGGGAGACGGGAGGAGAGACAGGAAGGGGACAGTGGGGCGCTGACCTGTTGTTCTGAAACACTTCGAAGCCATAAATGTCCAGGAGCCCGAGGACCGTGGTGCTCCGCCAGCTGGGGCTCTCAGCATCCTAGGGCCAGTGGACCGAGAGCGTGGGTCCCAACGTTCGCCAGCGCCCAGCCCCGGACCCCCCTGGTCTGCCCTCCCTGCCACCTTGGGAGCAGCAGGGGCCGGGCCCTCACCTTGGAGGCCAGCGACCTGTTGATCTTCGCGACCAGCCAGGTAAAGGTGCGACTGTACACGGCCTTGGCGAGGGCGTCTCGCGCGTATGCAGCCTGCTCTAGGTTTAGCGGGCTCAGGAGCTGGGGGTGGAGAGTGAGATGGGGAAATGAATGCAGCCCCTTCCCACCCCGGGGCCCCTTCGCACTCAGGAAACTGACCACTCTGCCCTCCCCGCCCCCAATGAGTCTGGGGTTGGGGGGCACCAGGGGAGGATACAGTGGCCCCACCAGAGGGAAGGTGGTATAAGACAAGAGACCTCATTCCTGGAAGAAAAAAAAAAAAAAAAAAAGAGGCCTCATTCCTGGAGGTGAGCCTTCCTTCCAGCCTCACCCTCTTGCTGTGTGACCTTGGCCAGCTCCCTGAGCCTCCCTGAGCCACCCGCCTTATGTCCTTCCAGCATTGCTAAGAAGACCAGCTGAGCAGATCAGAGGAAGGGGGATGATGGGAGGAGGGCTGCTGTGCAATACCTGCTCCCGCCCCCACTAGCTCCTGAAGCAAAGGCTGGGCCTCACCTCTTCGCCCTTGGCGATGATCTTCCTGTGCGTCAGGGCTTCCCGCAACGTTGAGCCTTCCACACCAAGGAGCTGCCAAGGGAAGGGGTGGGCCTGGTGAGGGTGCACTCCCCCCGCCCCAGCTGCCCTGCCCTCGCCCTCTGCTTGCCCCACTCACCCGGGTCAGATACTTGAGCTGGTTCTCGGTTGTGACCTGGGCGTTGCTCTCTTCGTCGGCAGCAAAGTGGATGTTGCCCAGATGCAGGACACTGGCCACGATGCTCAGCAGGTCCTGGGGGGACAGGGAGGGGTAGGTGGGGGTCACAGGAGGGGCTGAGAGCCCCACAGGGGCACACAGTGGATGGTCAGGAGGAGCTTCCCTGGTGGCGCAGTGGTTAAGAATCCGCCTGCCAATGCAGGGGACACGGGTTCAGGAAGATCCCACATGCCGCGGAGCAACTAAGCCCGTGCAGCACAACTACTGAGCCTGCACTCTAGAGCTGTGAGCCACAACTACTGAGCCCATGTGCCACAACTACTGAAACCTGCGCGCCTAGAGCCCGTGCTCCACAACAAGAGAAGCCACTGAAATGAGAAGCCTGCACACCGCAACGAAGAGCGGCCCCCGCTCGCTGCAACTAGAGAAAGCCTGTGGGCAGCAACAGAGACCCAATGCAGCCAAAAATAAAAAAAAATAATTAAAAAAAAAGAACCCATTGTTTTCAAAAAATTACCAAAAGACAGACTGTCTCTGGCAGAAATGGAACTGCTTCTGCCTCCTCTTATTTTCATATAAACAGAGACTATGGTACCTGCATGCAGCAACGAAGACCCAACGCAGCCAAAGATAAAATAAATAAATTTTAAAAAGGAGGCAGGAGAGGTGGTAAAGGAAATTTGAGAGGAAAAGGCGGCTAGAGTAGAAAAGGTAGTAAAGGTAGACAGAGATTTTCAGGGTATGACAGGAGAAAAGGGAGGGTCCCAGCAGAGGCCTCACCTCCACCTCATCCTCGGTGAAGTCGATGACCGTCAGAGCCTTCCTGACGACCTTCCAATCATTCTTGTCGTTGATGGAGGAGACTTTGGCGCACTGGCCCTGGAGGATGGGCAGAGCTGGATTCTAGCCGTGGCACTGGGCTCCCTGGGTGGCACCCGCCCTGCCTGGCCCCTACTCACCTTCACCAGGTACAGGTAGCTCTGGGGGTTCCGTTCCAGGCCCAGCCTGCGCAGTGTCTCCTCCTCACCCCCCTCCAGCAGCTGGTAGAAGATGTGGAAGTTCCTCTCCCCATGATTCTGGTGCACCACCCGGGACTTCTCCAGGAGGTAACTGAGGATGTGGCCACCCACAGGGGCGCCCTGTGGGCAGGGCAGGATGTAGCGACTGCTCAGGGGGACTGCGGACAGAGCCCACCTTCCCCTTCCTCCCCTGCCCTCCGAATTCCAGCTCTGACAATGGCTCAGGCAAGTCGCCCCCTCTGGCCTGTTTCCTCCTCTGAGAAATGAGGACGCTCAGCCCTATCTACCTGGCGGCTCCACTTGGATGTCTGACAGGCTTCTCAGTCTCAACAGGCCTGAAACTGAACTCCTCATCTCCCCTCCTCAAACTAGCTCCCTCTTCCCATCTTGGTCAACTTTCTAGGTGCTCAGGTCAAGCAGTCTGCAGTCCTGGAAGCCTCTTTGTCTCCCACACCTCACATCCAATTGGACAGCCAATCCTGCTGCCTTAACCTTCAGAACCTCCAGAATCCAACCACTGCCACCACACTGGGCCCAGCCACCATCATCTGTCATCTAGACTTAATAATCATCAGCTTCCTAACTGGTTTCCTTGCTCGGCCTGGCTCTCTACCATTTATTCTCAACAAAGCAGCCAGAGTGATCATTTTAAGAGGAAAGTGAGGTCATAACACACTTCTGTTTCAAACTTTCGGGACCTCCCTGACGGTCCAGTGGTTAGGACTCTGTGCTTCCACTGCAGGGGACACAGGTTCGATCCCTGGTCAGGGAACTAAGATCCCACAAGCCACATGGGCATAGCCAAAAAAAAAAACAAAAACAAAACAAAAACAAAAACCCCAACTCTCTAGCCTCCCTTCCACTCAGAGCTTTAAGAAAAGTTCTTACAAAGACCCAAAAGGACCCATAGCATCTAGCCTCCTCTTCTATTCCTTGGTCCCTTGCTCTCTTCTCCAGCCACTTTGGCCTCCTTGCTGTTCATGAACACATCAAGCACTTTCCCCATCACAGCCTCTGCAATGGTGGTGCCCTCTGCCCGGACTCTCCTATCTGCACAGCTCATTCCTCTGTCTCCATCAGCTTTTACTAAATGCCACCTTCTCAGTGCCTACTATATCTGCCTCATTTAAAACAGCAACTGCTCCCGCCCCTTGCCTCATTTTATTTTTTGCCGTGACACTTGTCAGCTAAATTACATTTTTCTGTTTACCGTCTATCTCCCTGGAGGCAGGATTTCTGTTTCACTGCGGTACCACCAGCACCTGGAACAGCGCCTGGCACACAGTAGGTGCTCGATAAATATCTGCTGGTGCCAAAGACCTGGCCAGTGGGCGCCTGCTGAATGGGAATCCCACTCCCCCTGCCCTGTCCGACCCACAGGTACCTTGAAGTCAAACTGCACGTCCATGTACTTCCCGAACCTGCTGGAGTTATCGTTCCGGAGGGTCTTGGCATTTCCGAACGCCTAGGAGAGAACAGGGGTGTGAGGCGTGCCTGGCAGTCTCTCTCTGCCCCTCCCGCCCCTCCCGCCCCCCAGATGCTGCTGTCCCCTCACCTCCAGCACGGGGTTGCTCTGCAGCAGCCGGTCACGCACGGCACCGCCCCGCTCGGGGGCTGGGCAGGTCTCAGCATAGAACTGCAGCAGCCGCTTGGTGGCCTCTGTCTTGCCTGCCCCGCTTTCCCCAGAGATCATCACTGCCTGGTCCCGGCGCTCCGTGCGCAGTGCCCGGTACGCAGTGTCAGCCACCGCGAACCTAGGGCAGAGGCCCGTCAGGAGCTTAGGGGGCCAGGGGTCAAGTGGCTGCAGGGGGTGGGAGTCCCACAGGTAGGACTGCGGGTGGGCGCTCCCATGTCTGGTGGGGTTCACAAGGGGGTGTACCCTTGAGGATGGGGGAACTCTCCAAGGTGTGGGTCAAGGGAGATACTTCCCAGCTGAGGATGGGAGTCCTATTCAGACGGAGGATTGAGGGGATCACTCATGGGTGGGGGGATGGGAGGTCATTCAGGTGAAGGCTGAGGTCACTCATAGGTAGGGCTGGGAGGTCCCTCAGAGGTGGGGGTCAGAGGGTCACTGAGGTTGGAGGGCTATGTTCAGGTAGAGCTGGGGGAATAAGTCATGGGTGTGAGTTGGGGTGGAGGCTGGCGGGGTCCTGCCCAGATGGAGTAGAGAGATTCACCTTGGGTGGGCACTGGGCATTCCTCACAGATGTGAATTGTGATTCATTCCAAGTGGGAGGTCGGGTGGAGTCATCTCAGGTGGAGATGAGGGGGTCACTCATAGGAGGGGGGGTCACTCACAGGTGGGGTGGCACCTCATAGAAGCTGACGCCCCGGTAACGCTCCATGTGCTGCCGGCTGTAGATCTGTAGGTCCCGGTAGGGGTTGACAGAGACCAGCACAGGGCCAATGTAGGTCTGGGGGTCAGGGGAGGAGGGTCAGAAGTTTCTCCCAGAGGCCCCTGAGCCTCTTTCCCTCACAGCCCGCATCTGTGCCCCCAGCACCCCCTGCATCTTCCCACTCGGGCCTCACGTAGATGAGGTTCTCCCGGAAGCGTCGCCGCAGGTTCTCGATGAAAGCTGCCTCGCTGGTGAAGTTCTCCAGCAGCACGAAATCCTGTACCCCGACCCGGTCACGGGCGGTCAGTGCACTCTCCATGGTCACCCGCACCCCGTCACTGCCCAGGGCCTGCAAGGAGGGGCCGTGGGGGAGGGTCAGTGGCAGCGGGGTAAGGGAAGGCCACTTCTCTCCTCCAGCACAGCCTGCGGGACTGAAAGGACAACCAGGGGCATGTGGACACGGGGGGCCTGGACACACGACACAGGGAACACCCAGGAGACGGGTGTACCAGGCTGGGTACAGTGGGCTTGGATGGCAGGAAGCTGGCGCAATGGAACACTGAGGACGCGGGTCCCAGAACAAAGACCACATGGGACCTGAACACAGGACACTGGAGCACAGAGCACCCAGAGGACACGGGGGCAAGGCCACTGAGTCCAGGGAGACGCTGGTTTTGCGCAGAGGAAGGGGGGGTCATGAGAATAAGAGAAAGAATGCTCTGTTGACCTTGGACAAAACCCCTCCTCTCTCTGGGCTGTGTCCTTCTCAAGAAGGAGGAGTTGAGATAGACCAGGTGACCTCAAGTCCCTTAGCTCTGGGCCATGTGTGACAGGTGCTTTGTAGGACAAATAGCTCAAAGTGAGCTCTACAGGCAGGGTGGGGCCATCTCTCCCACGCCCACTCCCAAAGTCGCCAGGGGGAGAGTGTCTAGGGACCTAGCAAGAGGCCACCCCAGGCCACAGGAGAGGGATTCCCCCAGGGGACCTCCCATCCCAGCTGGGCTCAACACCCACCCCAGAAGGGGGGCCCTCCCTCCCACAGCTGAACCACGCCCTCCCCTCCAGCTGCCAGGTTCCCAGACACCCTCCTCCCCTGAGAGCCCCGAGAAGCCTCAAGGGAGTGGGGATTTTACCGCGGAAAACCCAGCTCCCTCCGGACCCCATCAGAGAGTGGGGAGAAGTACAGGTTCAACAAGGCCCCCACCCCAGAGCACACTCTTCAAAAGGGTCTGAGGGCTCTAGGAAATTGACACCAAGAGTGTCAAGGGTCAGAGAAGAGCAAGGTGGCTGCCGTGGTGGGAGGGGGTGTAGATCTCCAAGAGGCCACTAGGCCTCCTCCAACCGCAGACCACCCAGATCTCTGGCCCAGGAACCCCTCAGGGTCTGGCCAGGGGCCTGGCTCTCCTAGGCCTGTCCCTCACTGCCCCCTCCCCCCTCCAATACTGCCCCGAAGCTGCTGCCAAATCTGGCCCGAGCTCCAGCCCCCTTGCCCTCTGGGTGACGGGTCTCGGCGCTCTCAGTCCTCCCCGGGAGCTATTCGCCCGGCCCGGGTCCGAGAGCCTCACGGCCCTCCCTGCCTCGGCCTCCTCCCCCTGCAACTTTCCGGGACGTTTTTCCACCCGAAATTCCTGGGCCGCGCCCGCTTCCTGGCGGGGCCGAGGCGGCGCCGCGAGGCCGGGAGGGACGCCCGGGACCCCCGCCCTGCTCGCCAGCCCCGCTCACCGACGCTCGGTAGCGCATCCTGCCCGGTCGGCCTGGCGCCCCGCTCCGCTGCCCGTGCTCTCGCCTCGGGGCTCGGCGGCGGCGGCGGCGTCACGAGGGAGGGGCCGACCCGCCCCCCGTTCCGCCCCCTCCGTGAGCCTCGGAGGCGCGGGACTCCCCGGGAGCCCCCGCCTCCTTCGGTGCTTGGACTCGGGGGTCCCTCCCCAGCTGGTAGGGGTGGGGCAGGAACTAAGGGGGATCTCGCGGCGTGGGTGGGTACAAGGGTGGGGGCGGGGCCGGGGCGGAGCTCCCCACCGGGCAGGGGCTCCGCCTGAGTCAGGTTTTCCAGGAGGGACTTCGTTGGTTCCAGGGTGGGGCCCGGAACCCGCGCGGCCGCCGCGTCTACACTGACCCGGAACTCACTTCCGGGCTTGTGTCTACACTACGCACTAGGCCAGGCGCGGGGCTCACTAGGCAGAGGCCCGTGGGTCCCGGAGGAAGCAGGATTTCCCTCCCCCCCCACTCCAACCTCGAGTCCCGGGAAAGTTAAAAATAGAACGAAATGTCCAAATACGGCCGGCGCGCCCAGGCGGGCGGAGCCTCCGTGCGGGACACTGTCCGCCCCCGTACACTCTCTGGAGGGTGGATCCCGTGTCTTTAAGTCTCTAGAAAATCTCTTTAGTTTCCCGCGTCAGCACAGAGCGCGTACCCCAGGGACGAAGACAGCCAGAGCACCTTTGCCGAGCGCGGTGCGTGCCCGGCCTCCATGGAGGGCTCAGCTTTCCATCTGGGGAATCCATGTCCGACTTCCAGCATTTGGGGAAATACCTTTCTCCCCTATCGAGGACATCCCGACTAGGGCCCCCGTGCCCAGGGGCTCTTCACCTCTCTCCTTCCTCTGGAGAGAGTCTCCCTCTCTTGTCCCTCTGGATCCCTCCATACTTTCTGCCCAAGACATCCTCCCTCTACCCAAACCAGCCCCCAGCAGCCCCGCCCTCGCTGGACTCTCGGTGGGCAGCAGCCTGGGGGGCAAACTCTAGCTCAGGTCCCAGCGCTGGTGGGGGTGTGATGGCTAGTGCTTCTTCCAAAACGCTGGGCTGCTTCTCACAAGCTGTATGACTGCCAGCAGGTCAGTTAATTTCTGGGAGCCTCTCTTTCAGCCTTAAAATGAGGCTAATACCTGTCTCAAAGGGCTGTTGAGAAGGCTAAGATAAGCCGCCAAGGCACCTCCCAGGCCTTCAGTAAACACCACTTCCCTCTCTCGGCCAGACACTCTTTGCACACACGCTTCGAGCAGACTTACTAAGAACCAGGTCCTGGGCCAGACAGGTCACACTTATATAGCGGGGAAAGCCCCTCAGGCGTGTCTGCCTGCCAGTTAACAAAGAGCTCTCGAACTTTACCTGTGCCCCACCTGACAGATAAGGAACCCGAGGTGCAATCGCCGGATGCTGACTTGACCTAGGGGGCAAAAGGGCAGGGCTGGGACCCAAAGCCTCAGCATGCCCCTCTCTCGGACCTGGGCTCCCCGGGGAGGGAGTGAGGTTGCGGCAGGTGCGGGCTATAGCCTCGTGGGGAAGGCTCATTACCTGGAGAACAACAGCCCGGCCGGAGCCGCGGCCCTGGGGACCCCGCGGCGGGGGCGCCAGCTGGGAGATGGGGCCCTCTGGAGGGAGCGAGGGGACTGGGTGCCACCGCGCGCAGCTGGGAGATGGGTGGGAGTGGAGGGGGTGGGGGTCTTAAATACCACCAGCTTCGGGCTGAGGGCGGGAGGAGGCCCCCTCCGCGAGGGGACTCAGCGTCCCGCTCACCCGGAGTGGGGAGGGCCTTGGAAGACTGGAGGAAGGGGGTCCAGCCGGTCCCCACCAGGAGCATGGCTCAGGGGCGGTACAAGGACTAGGCTGGCTCGGCTGGCGGCCGCCCGCGGGCCCGAGGCGAGGAGCTGGCAGAGGGGTGGGGCCTCGCGGCCGCAGTGCCCGCTCCGGCCGCCGCCGCGTCAAGCGGCAGGAATGAGGGGAATCCGCGTGCGGAGGGGTCCGGCCGGCCACCCCCGCCCGCGCCCCGCCGCCGCATTCCCCGGATGCCCGCTGACTCCCTTACAGCCGCCGCCCGGCGGCGGAAGGAGGGGTTGTCTCCGCTGCCAGGCGGGCCAGAGGGCCTGCTCCCCGACCACAGTCCCTGGCCACCGCCACTGGCCGCCTCGCCTCACTGGACGGAAGCGCCTGCCCGGGAGAGGGGGTAGGGAGGCGGGGGACAGAGCGTGCAAGAGACACCGCGGCCAAGGCTGCAGCGCCGGGCGCTTCCTGCGTTCGGAGCGCTGTCTTCTGGTACTGTACTCCTTTCAATGCCCTCAGCAGAGCCATGAGGTCTGTATTATTACCCCCATTCTACAGACGGGGAAACTGAGTCTGGGCAGGCGAATGACGTGTTCAAGATCCCAGGACTAGTAAAAGGAGGGGTAGGATTGGAACCGGGAAGTCTACCACTGTCTACTCCTGCAGGGCTGCCCTGAGGGAAAGACGCCTGCCTAGTGGCTGGAGGATTTCCCAGCTTCTCTGTCAGGGTTAACATGCTACCTGCCAGGCCGTGACCTTCCTTGGCGAACCCATGACCGCAGTGCCCAGTACCCACCCTTGGCGGTGTTGTGTGACTATTGACATGTAGGCCTTAGGAATAGCAGCTAGGGAGTGGGGCCATGACCTGTGCCCCCAGCATGGCCCTGGACCTAAGGGCTGGCTGCAGGCTGGGGTGCGGCTGTGACCCCTGAGTGACCCAGGACTTATTTCCCAAGGATGCCTCTGAGTCTCCTCCCACCTGGGGAGGTGTTTCCCATAAAGGTGGCACAGGCCCAGCAGACCTGGGTCATCCAGTTACCTAGTATGGGCCAGGTGCCCCCAAGCCCGCCCTCTGGAGGAGTGGGGAGGGCAGTGGGCAGCCTCAGGTGTTCCCCCAGCTCGGGGCGATGCGAGTCTGGAGAGGGTGTTCTGAGGACCCCCAGATTGCTGCTAGAAACTGATTTCCACTGAGGCAGCCTCATGGCCTGTTGGGGTAGTGGAAAGAACCATAGCCTATCTCACCCACAGCGCATGCTGGGCACAGAACAGGTCTTCAGCTTTTTTATTATCAAACATATCTTAGGTCTGGGCCCAGGCTGCCCCACCAAGGACCGTTCCAGACTGAAGGGAACTGTTGTGAGGGGGAATGGAAAGAAAAGGTGGGGACTTAGGGGTTCTACCTGATATCTCACTGGGCCCCAGTCAAGGGCTGTATACTCTGGCTCCAGAACCATGGGCCTTTTGCCTGCCAGACACCTCTGCCTGGGGGTCCAGCAGAAGTAAACAAAGTGCCTTGCCCACTAACCTATCCTCCTTGTTCAGTATCCTGTAAGATGAGAGGAGGCAGACACCTCTAGCTAGTCATCACCGCCTGGCATCAAAAGGCCCGCCCGGGCTTCCCTGGTGGCACAGTGGTTGAGAGTCCGCCTGCCGATGCAGGTTACATGGGTTCGTGCCCCGGTCCGGGAAGATCCCACATGCTGCAGAGCGGCTGGGCCCGTGAGCCATGGCCGCTGAGCCTGCGCGTCCGGAGCCTGTGCTCCGCAACGGGAGAGGCCACAATAGTGAGAGGCCCACGTACCGCGCAAAAAAAAAAAAAGCCCGCCCTCCTCGCTCCACTCCTCACACCAAGGAGTCACTACCTGCTAAAACCTCCCCTTGGCTCCTGCATCACTGCTCTGATCCTGGACCAAGCAAGCAGCCTCCAAACTGGCCTCCCTGCCTTCCTCCCTCCAATCCATTTTCCCACAGCCACCTGTGGTATTTACAAATGCAAATCCGATCAATTAACATCTCATGTTAATAGAGTGAAGGTTTATAGGGCACCTGTCCATATGCCAAGCACACTCACTGCTTCTTGCCAGGCCCCTGTATGTGGACTCCAGAAGCCCCCTGTATCCTCAGTTTACCCCACTGCTCCTGAGCTCCTGTGTGGCTACAGGGGCAGCCGTCTCCAGTTCCTTCTCTCCCCATGTCTCCCTCACCACCACACACAGCCAGGAGGAGCTGCTTCCGCCTTTGCCCCCAGCCGCGTGGCTCTAAGCTTCAAGCCTTTGCACCTGCAGCTTCCTTGGCCCTCGCACCCAAACCCCTCCCCACCTGACTGACTCTTAGTCATCCTTGAAGATTCGGCTCAGGTATCACTTCCTCCAGAACCCCTTCCTGACGCCCCGCAACACACAGCCCCCTCCTTATCGCATTCCGCTCTGATCGAAGGTTTCCTTATCAGTCTCTCCCAGGAGACTGCTCCCGCTCCAGGCCGGCACACAGTGGGAGCTCAATAACCCCTCGTGGACGCCTGTGTGAATGAATGAATCACAGAGCCCGGGAGTGTGAGTAGAAGGCCGGAGCGTGCCGGGCGTTGAATAGGCCGTGGGCCAGCCATTCATTCTCTCATTCATCTCGGAGCCCCCCAGCCGCCGCACTCACACGCAGGGGCCACTGGCGCGGCTGGGCCGGGGGGCGGGGGACGGGAAGGGGCGGGGCCCGGGCGGCTTCTCCGGAATCCGGAGGCAGAGCCGGCAGCCGGAGGGCCCCAGAGGGCGCGCAGGGCGCCTGGGTCACGCGACCCCAGTCGCTCCTTGCCGCCCTCACGTTACCCGCAAGAAATCTAAATCTCCAACAGGCCGAGTCCCGGGGCCACCGGGTCCTGGGACCCCGCACGGGCCGGGCCGAGCCCACCCTCGGCCCCAGCGATCCCTGGGCCGGCGACCCCCGCCTCCCCAACCGTAGCTCCGGGCCTGGCTCGCCGCCCGGCCGCTTACCCTCTCCTCCATCCCGCCCGCCAGCGGAGCCCCCCAACCCCGGGGCCACGCAGCTGCGGCCCTCCCGGAGTTCCGCGTACCCACCGGCTTGGCTTCTCGGGTGCGCGGGCGGGGGCCAGGCTAGTCGGCGTGGCCGGCTCCGGAGTCGGCGGGCCAGGCACGCTCTCCCCGCCCAGGGCCCGCCCGGGGCCGGGCCGCTCCCTGTCGTCATCCCGGGCAGGGCCCAAGCCC
Organism: Mesoplodon densirostris; assembly: GCF_025265405.1. NCBI lineage: Eukaryota > Metazoa > Chordata > Mammalia > Artiodactyla > Ziphiidae > Mesoplodon > Mesoplodon densirostris. The sequence continues at coordinate 48,271,725 of NC_082678.1, read as the reverse complement.
CGGCGCGCGCGCGCACCCTCCGGCCCCGCCCCGGCCTCCCCGGTGCCGGCCCCGGCCCCGGCCCGCGTCCGTGTCCGCGGGGGCTTGGTGCAGCATACTCCGCAGCCAGCTCCCGGGGACGAGGCGCGTCACAGTCATTCACACACACGCTCACACGCACCCTCCTCCGGCTGACGACCGGGCCCACTCGCTGTAGTGCTGGGCGGCGTGTGTCTTATGGGGTTCTCCCTTCTCATCCTAGGGCGCCTTTGCATCACCAGAGCAAACCCGACCCTGCCCTGCGTGCCAGGCCAAGTCAGTTCTTCCCCTTTTCTGACTGCCTCGCTCCATTCACCCTCCTTCTCCACCCACGCTACTGCTCTGAGCCGGCCAGTGTCTGTTCTTCAGGCCAGACGGGAAAGCAGCGGCATTAACTGAGCCTGTACTATATGCACCTGGAGCTTTGCATGCGCTGGTCCTTAGATCTCAGAGCGGCCCTGTCACCTCGGTGTTGTTAGCCCAGTTCATAGGCCAGCCCACTGAGGATCAGGGAGCTGGAGGAGAAGGGATTCAAACCCAGATCCCCGCTTGGAAACACTCTGCTCCTGGTGGGCTTAAACCCTACCCTGTTCCTTCCATTTACCCCTTCTTGTCCAGTCTGTTCCTGTCCCACCAAGGATCAGAATGCTTCCCCACTGCTCACCTCTTTCCCAAGGGGTTTGCCTGAGAGGAAGCTGCTGGGCCCTGGCGAGACACTGCCACCCTTCCTCCCAGCCCAGAGCATCCCAGCTTACAAGCTTGCAGGGCCTGTGGGGATGAACCACACGGATGATCTCCCCGGTGGGTATCAGCTCCACTTGCAGGGCCATTCCGTCTGTGGATAGCCAGCGTGCTGAGCACTGGGGCCTCTGAGCAAAAGCCCGTCTGCCTGCCCGCCCGCTGGTTCTGGCTGCTCCTGGAACCAGGAATCTAGTCTCACGCTGGGATGGCCGCTTGGTTCAACTTCAACTCCAGCCCCGGGGGATGTGTCTGGTCCAGTGCCTCAGGACACAGCTGGAACAGCCCAGGTCTGATTGGGAGGCCTCTTGGCCCAGCAGGGTTGGGGCAGGAAGAGGAGGGGCTGAGGGACGGAGGAAATGCTTGTTGTCCCAGGTAACCAGAGGAGCTGATGCAGCCACCCATGGGGGACCCTGGGCTCCAGGTCAAAGGGTAGGAGGCCTTTCTCCCCAGCAGCTCCATGGCCAGGCCTCTCCCACTGCCCTCTCGCTGGTATCAGCTGGAGAGCACAGTGACCACTCCCCAATTCAGAATGTACATCCTCCCTAAGCCAAGAGGATCCATGGATAGGCACAGTCCCCCCCCCAGCTTGTCCGCCTCCCACAGCAGCAGGTGAGCCCCTGGAGTTTGAGGCGCCAGGCTGCTGGGGACTGGCCATGTTGGGCAGAGGGGTTAGCTGGAGAGGCAGGAGGGCATTGTGAGGAGGCCCCTGTCCCACCCTCCTCTGGAGCCTCAAATGCTTGAGGTTGGTTCCTGGGTGGCTTGGCGTTGGGGAGCCTTAATCTTGTTTGCCCCTTACTTTTCCGCAGCACCCTCAGGTGCTCCCCACCCCCAAATGTTCCTGTTTTTCTATCTTTATTGTTGCTAAATCACAGCTGACACTTTCCTGGCCTGGGACTGAGCCCTCGGGTCTCCGGCCATTCCTTATAGGAAGTGCGAAGGGGGGAAGTGGATGGGGAAAGCGATCTTTCCAGAGGAAGATGCTGGCAGGGGAGGGGTGGAGTCCAGTGGGCCTGCGCCGCCGGCCCCCTCGGGCAGGCACCTTTCCCTGGGCACCCTTCCTTCCCTCCCCTCAGCTTCCCCCGCCCAGGAAAGGCCAACAAAGCTTCCTTCCTTCCTTCCTCTGGGAAGCACATCTATCCAGGGCAGGATCATCCCCGGCAGCCACACAATGGCCCTTATCAGCTGTGGAGCCAGGCACAGAGACCCAGCGCGCACCAAGTCTCACATATTTCCTGTTTCCACCCAGCGGGTCAGGGCTGGGCCCAGAGCGGCCATATCCTGACTGGGGCCAAGAGGAGGGAGAGCACCCCCCCTTCCCCTTCCCGCCTCTCAATCATTGCTGGACTCACCCCTCCCTGCTAACGGGAGGCAGGGGTAGGGGTGTGTGAAGACTTAAGGGCAAAGGGGAGAGGTGGGCACCTAGAAGACAAGCATGATCCAGAAACATGAGAAACAGGGGGACCCCTGGAGTCAGGAGCCCTGAGGTCCAGCCCCAGGGCTACATCAATCAGAACGAAGAGCTGGATAGACTGTTTTGTTTTTGTTTTTGTTTTTTTGCGGTATGCGGGCGGGCCTCTCACTGTTGTGGCCTCTCCTGTTGCGGAGCACAGGCTCCGGACGCGCAGGCTCAGCGGCCATGGCTCACAGGCCCAGCGGCTCTGCGGCATGTGGGATCTTCCCGGACCGGGGCACGAACCCGTGTCCCCTGCATCGGCAGGTGGACTCAACCACTGCGCCACCAGGGAAGCCCTGTTTTTGTTTTGTAATTGTTCTCTCACAATAATCTTGTGAACCGGAACATTGTTTGTATTTTACAGAAACTGAGACTCCTAGAGTAGGGTAGAGGTGGAACTGTCATTCGAACCCAGATCTTGAGCCCATTCCTGTGTTTCTGGTCTTGCATGACACCACAGCTCCCTGGCTCAGTTCGGCGGGATCACGCCACTCCTCTGGGCTTTGGCTTCCCCGTCCACACATGAAGGGTGCTCTGTAGCAGCACCCACGATGGTTGTGCGTGAGAAGGAAACAGGTGGCGAGTTCAAGGGTTCAGAGTCCCTCAGGTATGTGTGTGTTGGGGGCAGGGATAGAAGTTATCGTGGGGACCTCGGGGTACAGGTATCTGGGGCAGAGGTGGGGCAGAGAGAAGAGATGGTGACATTTTTGGAGAGCTTAACCCAGGACCAATGCTCAAGACTAAGGTGTGAGGGAGTGCCGGGTGAGGAGGGATGAATCGGTGAGAGCAGAGTATGCACATTTTCTGAGACTTCAGTCCCAAGAAATCCATTCTACCTGCTCAGCAGCAGAGTAAATGAAGTGCCCAACAGCATAAGAGACATGCCCCACCTGGACCAGGGACTTGGAGGGCCACCATCCCAGAACCTCATCCCATTCCCATCTGGGCAACATCTGTCATCCTCAGACATCGTCTAGTCTGGATAACAGGGCCCTCGTCCTGGAGTCTAGCAAGGGCCCAGGGGCGTGTGCCCGTCCCCACCACTATCATGAAGGAGTCACAAGTGTAAAAGCCATGTTTCTAATTATCCCCCAATGCAACAGCCACAGAACACAGATGGCCATGGCCTGCTAGAAGCCAGAGGGACAGTTCCTGATGGCTCCCAGGGTGAAGTAGGAATGCAGAGCAACTGGAGTGTCCCTCAGTCTCAGGTCATAGGCTGGGTGTTAATAGTCACAGAGCAGGCTCCCTGAGGTGTCTTCTCCTCGGAAAGAGGCTGTAGAGTCAACGGCAGCTGGAGGCAAATGGTGGGAGTGGGGCCGAACCATGTCCACACAGCAGCTGGAGAATGCCCTCTGAAGACCCCCGGGCCAGATTCTCCAGAACATCTTGATTCTGACTCTTCTCTCCGCCTAGCCCCACTTCTAGGTCCCAGAGTGGTCTAGACAAACGGCAAGTTTCTGGCCTGCGATGGCAGGCGAGGGTAGGGGAAGACGACCTGGATGGGGCAAGGACCGCCCTGGAAAAGTCTGTGGCCGTAGGTCCTCTACCACCTGCCAGCCCTTCCTAAGAGGGCAGGCTGGGGGCATGGAGCCTGATCCACTAGCAGAAGCGAACCTGAGTCCAATCCTCTGCTCAGACCCTGGAACTTCCTGAGTTGGACTCCTTGAGCTGGGGGTGGGGGTGGGGGGGTGTGCTGCTGGCAGAAGGACACACATCAGCCTGCCCACAACCCCTACAGAAGGGCCTGGGTGGAGGGCTCCTCCATCCTGCCGACTTAGTCATCTTCTTCTGCTGAAAGCGGGGATCCCAGGTCCTCTGCCCACCCCTCAGGGGGACAGGCAACGAGACGCCAAGCCTCCTGGAACCCAGTGCTACATGGGCCAACCAGGCTCCGCAGCCTGTACAAATGGGAGCATCTCCCCCTCCCAGGCAGCCTAAGGCCCAGGGTGGCGTGACAAGAATGCAGGCCTGTGCCAGATGGGGCATGTGCCTGGCAGGCCTGCTTGGGCGGGACTGGAAGTGTGTGTGGGGGGAATCAAGAAATGAGACGCAGGCCGGAGGGTCCTTCCCACATCCAGTGGACTGTCTAGATCTTCACTGTTGACAAACTAGCTGGTTCCACTCACACCTCAGCAACAAAAACCTGTATTTAAGGGGCCGATTCCAGAGATCTGGACTGGAGAGAGCAAAGGAGTGTGGCTAGAGGTCCCCTGGGAGGTGGAGGATACCGCTGCCTCCTCAGGGGGCTGGGCTGGGCCCTCAGCACTCCTGGCACTGGTAGGCAGAGCTGGCTGCCAGCTCCAGCCTCCGCCCTGGATTCACTCTATCCCGGCTCAGATCTGTGGTTGGGCTTCATCCAGGGGGCCCTCCGCCAAGAAGGAGCGAGGATGGATCTGCAGGGGTAAAACAAGCAATGAGCGGAAGGGGCGAGGGCAGGCTTCACCCCGTGCCCTCTGTCTCCCCCATCCCCCAAAGGCTTCGGCTCCATGGTGGGGGTCGGCTCCTCGGCCCGTGGCCTCAGGGAACTGGTGATGGGCTCAAGTCTTCTGGGCTACCCTTCCTCTTACCCACCAGCAGCCATTACCTTGAAGGGAGTGCTTATCCCCACCACAGAATGTAGGTTGTTGCTATAGTATAAAAGGAGAAACTGATCCTCAGTCTCAGGGATGTCACTAATGTCGATGTACACCTGGAGGGAAGGACAGACGGAAGTGGATCAGCTCCACGGCCCCAGGCCCCATTCAGCTCTCTGCTCCTTCCAGAAGACAGGGGAGAGGTCAGACAAGCCCGCCTGCTGGAGATGTGGAATACCTATCTCGGGAAAGGGGGCAGGTACCTGGTTCAGCCCGTCGCTGAAGGAGACCTGGTTGTCCCTGACCCAGACATACGACACGTAGTCATTAATGTGGCGCAGCCCCACCTGTGGGAGGGGGGATCGGGCGGGCGGTCAGTGGTGTGGGAGGACACGGGACCCATGTCAAGTCCTATGGAGAGGATGGTGTCATGTCTGAGGCTGGCCGTCATACCAGCTGCCCCTTCCCCTGCACTGCTAGCCCCTCGGTGGGCAAGGACCCTTGGGGTGGATGAGGGCAGCTCTGCAGTCTCTGTGCCCAATTTCCCGGAGCACCCAGAATAGATACACCGGTGTTGGGGGGTGCGACTGATGGGCTCCCTGCCCGCCTGCCACGTCACCTTGTACAGGCCAATCCAGTCCCAGGGGCTGCTGAGGAAGTCTGCGGTCAGGGAGTAGCTGATCAGCATGTCGCTCTCCTTGGCGCACGGGCTCTCGGGCAGCAGGGTGACCAGTGGGGCAGATACCGATGGCTTCAGCTACGCACAGGGGCGGGAAGGGGTTGACGTCCCACAGCATCATTCCCTTCCCTGAGACGAACGTCCTTACTGTGCCCTTGCAACGGTCAGGGTCAGTGGGGAGGGATGGAGGGGCACCCACGGGTTAACTCTACTAGGCTGCCCTTAGAGTATCAGACCTTGGCTGGCCAGCTCGAAAGAAGGGCCAAAGGCTGATCGGGGATGGCTGGCCCTGCCAGGAGGACGAGACTGGGGGCCGGCTAGGTAACCAAGCAGAGAGCCAAGTGCTGAGGAACGTCGGAGTGGGGGAGATCAGGGGCGCCGCTGGCGGGCTGAAGAAAGAAGCCAGGGAGTTGCTCACAGGCCCTTCACGGTTCCTGATCCAAAGGCCCAAATCCAATTTGGGGGCCTCTGGTGAGAACAGCTATAGGCATGTGGAGGAACACAGTGGTATAAAGACAAACAGTAAGAGGGCAGCCAGCAGCTCAAAGGAGGTGAACACCGCCTTGGTCATGAGATGGCAAGATACAAGGATGGAGGGGGCTTCCTTTGCAATCTGAGCCCGATAGGTGCAGGACAAATGAAAGCAAGTCCTACTTCCCATGGTAGGTAATAAGCATAATGGAACTCAGGAGCCCCAAGGGACAGTACCAAGAGGAAATGGAAACCTACTGACAAAGGGTTTGAACACATTTTTGACAGACAGAGCCATCAACAGCTCCTAAGAAGAGCTGGGATACCTGACCCGGGAGGAAAGGCAATCATGTCCTCCCACAGGTCTCCCCTGGGGCATCTGCTGACATGAGAACCCAGGGCGGGAGGGTCTGGGGATGTGGCCCAGCATGGCTGCTCCTCTGCCAAGTGCCGGGCAGCCCAGAAATTTACCTCCAAGTCAAAGGTGCTAGTGACAGGCTTATGGTCACTGATGCTGTACAGCATGTGGCTGACGTAGCTCCTCAGAAACAGGGTGAAGTGGGGGGCTGACAGCGTCGGGGTGTGGATGGCGGCCTGGGGCTGCCGCTTCAGCCTCCACAGGATGCGGTCAGTCCATGCGGGCTTGCGCTTTTTCTCACTGGGGGTGGGAGGAGAGGAAGAATGGGGAGAGAAGGGTTGGCAGGTGAGCAGGAAGGGACCCACGAGCTTGCTGGATGCCCTAACACCAGGGCCTGTCAGCAGTCACGAGACCCCCCTGGGCCAGAGCTGGAGACCAGCACGGCAGCAGGGTGTCCGATGGAACCAAAAGTATGCTGGCCTTTGTCAGACTCAGCCAAGGACCCTCAGTAGACTAGAGGGTCACAATCAAATTGTGACTCAGAAACATCCCGTTTAAAGCCTTTATTATTTCTTGAATAAAAGCAGCAGAACATCAAAGAAGCTGAAGTTTGGAATTTGGAGTGAGACAGACCTGAGCTGGAATCCGCCTTCCCCCATACTAAAGACCTGACCTTAGGGAAGGAAAGGGAAGCATTTAGGGAACGCTCACTACATGCCGGCAACCAGAACTGTTTATTTCACTCTTCACAAGTGGAGAAAATGAGTCTTGGAGGGGAAGTAACTTTCCCAGTCACACAGCCACTGAGTGGTAGAGCCAGGACTCAAGGCCAGCCAGCATGACCACAGAGCATGTGCCCTTAATCACCAGGCCAACCCCTCTTAGGCCTCAGCTTCCTCATCTGTAGAATGGAGATAATAGTAGTTACGTCATAGGGTTGCTGAGATGATTAAATGAGATGAAACACAAAAAATGTTTAGCACCATGCTTCGTACAACACAAACTCTCTGCATACACCGGCTACTGCGATGCTTTGTTCTCAGGAGTCAAGTGAAAGACCTCCCGCCTGTTCTTTACTCACCAGCTTCCCTGACGGGCATAAGAGAGACCATATAGCTTGGTCAGATGATTCGCTGCTTTAAAACCTTTAAAGAGTCTTCACTGCTTCCAGAATAAAGCTCAAGTCTCCAAATGTGGCTTTCAAGGTGCGCAGGAGTCTGACACCCCTTGTGCTACCTTATCTCCCTCCTCTGCCCCAGACCCACCTCACCATGGTGAATGTCTCAAGCCTCTGGGCCTCTACTCTTACAGCTTTTGCTATCTATAACTCCCTTTGTCACAGGGAGAGGCCCAGTTCCAGTGCTGTTTTTGTCATAAAGCCGTCACTGACCTCTCTGCTTCCAAAGCATTCTACACAAGTACATCTCCTATTACAGTATATTGTAGTTCACTGTTTCCCAGTCAGCCTATCAGTTAGCGTGTGAGCTTGGAAGGTAAGGACGGACTTTTGGCATCTCCTGTGTATCCTCAGCATTAGCACAGAGCCTGGCATGCATTAGGTACTCAAGAAGTGCTCCTGAAACCCAAAGAACTTAAAAAAAACCCCAAGCTCATTCTCCTTCCTCAAAAATGCCCATCTAGGGACTTCCCTGGTGGCGCAGTGGATAAGTATCCGCCTGCCAATACAGGGGACACAGGTTCGATCCCTGGTCCACGAAGATCCCACATGCCGCGGAGCAGCTAAGCCCGTGCGCCACAACTACTGAGCCTGTGCTCTAGAGCCCGCGAGCCACAACTACTGAAGCCCGCACGCCTAGAGTCCGTGCTCTGCACCAAGAGAAGCCACTGCAATGAGAAGCCTGCGTACCACAACGAAGAGTGGCCCCCAATCGCCCCAACTAGAGAAAGTCTGCACGCAGCAACAAAGACCCAACGCAGCCAAAAATAAATAAAATTAAATCTTAAATGGTTTAAAAAAAGTGAAAAATATATTTTAAAAAAATGCCCACTTATGCAAAAAAAATGCCCAATCATTTTTTTAAAATAATTTATTTTATCTTTATATATTTTTGGCTGCATTGGGTCTTCGTTGCTGTGCACGGGCTTTCTCTAGTTGCGGCGAGCAGGGGCTACTCTTCGTTGCGGTGCGCAGGCTTCTCATTGCGGTGGCTTCCCGTTGCGGAGCACAGGCTCTAGGCGCGTGGGCTTCAGTAGTTGTGGCTCGCAGGCTCTAGAGCACAGGCTCAGTAGTTGTGGGGCACGGGTTTAGCTGCTCCGCGGCATGTGGGATCTTCGCGGAGCAGGGCTCGAACCCATGTCCCCTGCACTGGCAGGCGGATTCTTAACCACTGCGCCATCAGGGAAGCCCTGCCCACCTAATCTTAACATATACAGTTTCATATGCTTATAATCAGTTTGAAATTCTATTTTTGTCTTCTGCTTTATTCACTTACTATTTTAAACAAACATTTCTGGTATACTTCCATCACTTCAATAACAATATGGTTTTCCAGCAATAGAGGCAGAATGGTGCCTCAGTGGTGAACTCTGACTCTAGTATCAGAGACCAGTTGGGGAAGGTTCTGCCCCTGTTAATTAAGAGCTATGCGGTTCCAGGTTAGTGAATCTGGGGAGTGGTGCCCTTGGAGAGGGCATGGAAGCTCCTTCCCCTTCCCCATACCTTGTCCTACACATCTCTTCCACCTGCCTGCTTCTGAGTTATATCTTTTTACAACAAACCAGTAACTTAGTTTTAAAAAAAGCTCTGCCCTTGGGCAAGTGACTTCATCACTCCAAACCTCACTTTCTTCCACTCTTAAGATGGGGTGACAACAGTGCTTACTTCGAAGAAACATTGTCGAGGGAGTGGTCAGGAAGTGGGAACTAGGGCCTCCCTGGTGGCGCAGTGGTTGGGAGTCCGCCTGCCGATGCAGGGGACGCGGGTTCGTGCCCCGGTCCGGGAGGATCCCACATGCCGCGGAGCGGCTGGGTCCGTGAGCCATGGCCGCTGAGCCTGCGCGTCCGGAGCCACAACAGTGAGAGGCCCGTGTACCGCGAAAAAAAAAAAAAAAGTGGGAACTGGCTAAACCACCTCTCCTCGGGGCTCCTGGGTTGTTTCAATCCTTCACTCTTCTGAGGAGTGTTCAGGGGATAATCGGAATGTGGTATTCCCATCCCAGAGACAACAGACACTCAATCTCCAAACCAATCTTGGACATTCAGTGCCTAGCAATTCTTAAAACTTGGTAATGAACCACATGAATGTACCACTCTCCCTTTCAAAGCATCCTCCCCACCTCCACTTCCCTATTATGGTCAAGAGCCCATACTTGCTGTCCCGTCAGGATCCTCCCCAAGTCCTGACCACAGCCTGACTCTCCTTCCCCCTCAGTACCTCAGCTTGGCTCTCCTTCCTCCTTGGGACCTCAGCCTGTCTCCCTTTCCTCCTTTTCCACACTCATCACTGGGCACCTGTATTGTTCATTCTTTCAGTGAGCTTTACTGAGCCCTTATTATACGCCAGGCAACTGGGGATCTGCTAAATGGGATTGACAAAGTTGTTGACGAGCTCGTTTAACAAACAAAACACAAGGAACAAATAAGCAAAATAAATATGTACCAGCTAAACATTATACATTTCCCTCAGTTCTCCATTCCTAATAATAACTAAACACGGGGCCCTTCTGTGCATCAGACTGTTCCAATCCTTCCAACACTGGAAGAATGCCACGGGTCACATTTTCCTTCTTCTCCAGGGCACTGAAGTTGAGCGAGGTCACCCTATGCAGGTGGGAGCTGGGTGCCTGCCCACGTTGCTGACTACAGTCAGTGCTCCTTCCACTGCACCCGTCTCCTCCAGCTTGCCCGTGGTGACCGATTCCCAGTGTGTGTCACCAGAGCCGGGTCTCACTAATGCTTTTTTTTTTAAAATAAATTTATTTACTTATTTATTTTATTTTTGGTCATGTTGGGTCTTCGTTGCTGCGAGCAGGGGCTACTCTTCGTTGTGGAGCATGGGCTCTAGGCATAGGCGTGCGGGCTTCAGTAGTTGTGGCTCGCGGGCCCTAGAGCACAGGCTCAGTAGTTGTGGTGCACAGGTTTAGTCACTCCGTGGCATGTGGCATCTTCCTGGACCAGGGCTTGAACCTGTGTCCCCTGCATTGGCAGGCGGATACTTAAACCACTGCGCCACCAGGGAAGTCCCATCACTAATGCTTTTCTTGGCTGAATGGTCGTGACCGAGTACAAGAATTATCTCTGGAGCTTACAGGCAGGCACACCTCGTTTCCTTGTGCTTCGCTTTTCTTGTACTGCGCCGATATTGTGATTTTTACAGATTGAACGTTTGTGGCAACCCTGCATCGAGCAAGACCATTAGCACAATTTTTCAAACAGCATTTGCTCCCTTCATGTCTCTGAGTCACATTTTGGTAGTTCTTATAATATTTCAAGCTTTTTCATCATTGTTGTAACTGTTACAGTGATCTGTGATCTTTGATGTTACTATTGCAAAAAAAAATTATGACTTGCTGAAGGCTCAGATGATGGTTAGCATTTTTTTTTACCAATAAAGTATTTTTAAATGAAGGTATGTACATTTTTTTAGACATAATGCTATTGCACACTCAACAGACTACAGTATAGTGTAAACATAACTTTTTTATGTATCAGGAAACCAAAACATTTGTGTGACTCTCTTTATTGTGATATTCGCCTTACTGTGGTGGTCTGGAACCAAACCCGCAATATCTCTCAGGTATGCCTGTAGTATGTCTTTACTTTCTAAAAATTAAAACCAAGTAGCTCTGCAGGATTCTCCTGGCTTAAGAGCCTAGAAAACTTGAGCCAGTGTACTGACCCAAAAGTAGTGATGTGTTCCATTTTGGGGTCTGAGAGCACTTTTCCTTTCGGCTCCCTATGGCCGAAGATGGCTTCTAAGTGTCTCGCTGAACTCTGGACTTGAGTCTTGAATAGATTGATCATAACATCCTCTGCTCACTGCCTAGCAGAGAGGTGGACTGGGTTCCTGTCCACTGTAACAAAACCATTGCAATCCCTGACTTTAATAGGATTTCCTGCCCTCAGCCCTTTCACCCTCCCGTGTAATGGAGCTGACCTCGTTTCTCATTACATCTTGGCTCCGGGATGCTGCCGAGGCTGGGCAAAGCTCCGTACCATGCCCTGCATGCAGCTCAGTCCCTCTGTACAGCGGGTCAACTCCACTCAAGATGCCTCTCACCAGCGCTGCTGACTGATCAGAATGCCTGCGCTCCTTTCTGCCTCCCTGACAATAACTCTCATTGACTCCTCCTGGCTTCAGCTGCCCGCCTCCTTACCATTTGCTTCACCCTCCTTCGGCACTTCCACACAGAGTTCTGCAACCTTCTATGGGCCAACTCCTGGACTTGAGAGTGTTTATTTGGCTCTCTCACTCTGGGTGGGTCCCTCTACTAGACTGGTTGCTCCTTAAATGCCTTATCTTTTCCTTTTGTCCTCTCAGGCTCCCAGTTTAAACATATGCCAGGCACTACGCTACACACCAGGGACGGTCATAAATCAGATCCGGTCTCTGTGCACTGGGCATTCATTGCACAGCAAGAAAGGCACACTGTGTTTTAAAAGCAACACTGAAAGCATGGTGTGTGCAAGGCTTGCAGGCAGCATAAGGGAAGGAGAGAACTCTCAGTGAAACGGGCAAGGGTCAGGAAAGGCTTTTCAGATGGTTCAGATGATGTCTGAACTGGGCTTTCAGGATGAATAACAGACTGAGCAGCCAGGAATGTTTCTGTTCACTATGTGGGGCTCAGGCCCTGCCCACCGCAGGAGCTCCCAGCTGGGAATATTTCAGTTATGAGGTCCCCCCATAAGGCCCCTGTTCCTGTCCAGACATTCCTTCATTTCCTGGGCTCCAGGCAAGGGGAACTGGATTCACACAGACTCCAGTTCAAATTCTTGCTCCGTCACTTACTCTGTTACTACCTTACTTAGATCTTCTGAGACACAGTTTCCTTATTTGTAAAAAGTCAGTATCAACAGCATTTACCTAATGAAGATACAGTATAAATGAAGTGAAGTGATGCGGGCAAAGCACTCTGCACGGTGCCTGGCCCATGGTCAGCACTCAATAATGTCAGTCACAATGTGGATTATACCTATTATGTGGAAATAACATCTGCCTTCTCCTTAGCAAGGCTTTGCTATCCCAATCCTGCCCTCCTTTCTGCTGCTGCTGGCAAGACTGGCTGTGAACCCAGAGGCACTGTGGGCTAGAGGAAGGCATCGTGGGCAACACAGTCCAGAGAATTGGGTCTGAGCCCCAGCTCCGCCATCGCTAGCTGAGCCACCTGGGTAAGACCTTGAACATCTCTGAGCCTCTCTAGGCCATCTCAGTAACTTCCAGTCTCCTGCTGGTTTCCCTCCCATAACCAGGGGTGTGGGCAGAGGGACACCTGGCCAAACGGTCTGTCAGCAGCTCTCTTCCTGCTGGCAAGTGAGGTTTTGAAGTCAATTGGTAGAGGGTCCCAGCCCCCAAGGCCCCAGCCTGTCCCACTGAGGCCTGACAATTTCCACAGTGAGTCCACTGGACCCTCATCTCCAATGGATGGCTGGGGAGACTGTCCGCTGTGGACCCGGCCAGCAGGCCAGCTGGAGCCTGACCTCCTCCCTTCTTCCTGGCTTGTACTGTAGCTCGGGCTGGACCCTGTTTCCAGTGTTCGTGGCCTCTTCTTGTGTGCACTGCCCTGGCTGTGACCCCACTCTGCCTTGCTCCACACGCCTGAAATGGCTCATGCTCTCCCCCTTGCTTGGTGGGGACATTGTGGCTCTGCCACACGGCTTCCAGCACTGGGCCAGCAGCTCTTCCTCTCACCCCAGGCTGGCTGTGGGAATACCTACTCACCTGCTAAATCCCAGAGGCCTGGGCCGCCCTGGAGTTGCCTCCTACCTCCCTCACGAGACAGTCCTGCTAGGGGAATACATGAAGGAGCTGCTCCGGCTGAAACAAAGAGCCTCATAACATGTAGGGGGTTCTTTTTCTTCAAAGAGATGAGGATTCTTGCCCTAAATTGGGCCAGGGACCTCTTGCCAGAGCTACTTTTGCCCCTCTGCCTAAGCCTAAGGTTTTGGTGGTCACTTGGAGCTTTCTCAGCTTCTGAGAAAAGTTTTCAGTAAAACTGCCACCTGAAGACATGAATCTAAAAATAACAACAGGGACTTCCCTGGTGGCGCAGTGGTTAAGAATCCGCCTGCCAATGCAGGGGACACGGGTTCGAGCCCCGGTCCGGGAAGATCCTACATACCACGGAGCAACTAAGCCCGTGCGCCACAACTACTGAGCCTGTGCTCTAGAGCCCACGAGCCACAGCTACTGAGCCCACGTACCACAACTACCGAAGCCCGAGCGCCTAGAGCCCGTGCTCTGCAACAAGAGATGCCACTGCAATGAGAAGCCCACACACCGCAATGAAGAGTAGCCCCCTGCTCTCCGCAACTAGAGAAAGCCTGTGTGCAGCAACGAAGACCCAACACAGACAAAAAAAAATAATAAATTTATAAAAAAATAATACATAAATAATAAAATAAAATAAAAATAACAACAGCAGTTATCACAGGGCTTACCGGGTGACAGGCACTGGTCTGAGCACACGCAAGGTCTCATTTAATCTTCAGCCCCGTGAAATAGGTATTGTTATCATCCCCATTTTATAGATGACAAAATTGAGACTTAAATACCGTGTCCAAGGTCATACAGTTGATGAAGGGCAGAGCTGTGCTTCTAACTACCAGATGCACTATCTCCACATTGTTCCCCGTTAACTGCCCCCCTGACAACTACTACTTCACCTTCCTAAATAGTACCCGACCCACTCACAGCTGGGGCAGGGCTATGTAATACCAGTAATTGGCTGAGCCAAGCTTTCTGCCCCCCTGTCTGGGTAGGATCAGAAAGTCCTGGGGAGCGGGGACAACGGGGACAACATTCAGGGGCAGGGGTTCCCAGAAGGCTTCAGTACAGTCCCCTCAAGTCAGCAATCAACCGTCTTCCCTCCCCTTTGGCTCTACCTGCCCTGCCCCCAACCCCTATTCCTGCCAGCACTGTGTCTCCCCTTCCTGCCCTCCCTGCGGACAATCTGGGACAGCTCCCACGGGCAGCATCTCATGAGGGGGGTGGGTGGTGCCACCCCTGAGAGGTGATGGCTGGATCGATTCCTGCTTCCCCGACACTTCTATTCGGAGGCAGCTCCCACTGCCACTAGGGCCAGCATGATCTGACTTCCCAGGCCCAGACCTGCGACAGGCTGATCCTCTCCTGGTGGAGCCCCCTCACCTGGTGTCATAGTTGTTGGAGTTCTTATCAAACTTGTAGGTGGGCGGGAAGAGCAGGGGGCCCTCCTGGAACTCCCGGAGCAGCGGGTCGTGTCTCTTGGCAATGCTGAGCTGGAGGGAAAGGCACATTCCCATCTCCCAGCAGTCCTGCCCCAACGGCCCGGCACCACGCTCCAGTCAAGGGCTGGCACGTGCCATCGCAGTGGGGCAAGAGTCAAACCCGGCCACTCCACCTCCTCACTGCCCCAGTGGCAGCCTCGGCACCCCAGCCCCCGGCGCCCTCACCCCCGGGAGATCAGCTGGATCCTTTTGCAAACATTACCCCATGGTCCCAGGGGAGGCAGCTGCCTGCCTTTTCCCAGTTCTTGGACTATAGGGACCAGGCTCTGAATGCCACCTCCCTGGCAGCCACCAGCAAACGTGTGTCAGAAGGGAGGCTGGGGTAGCCAGGGTCCCCCAAAGGGGTGGTATCTCATCCTCTAGGAGGCAAGCCAGGCTGGGGGTGGGAAAGACAACAGGGACACAAGAGGGCTGGCGATGGTGCAGGGCCACAGCAGGCCGAAGCCCTTCTCGCTCCCTAATCTCACGCACACCCAGTGGCTGTGTCCTCGCTCCTCCAGCTGGAGACCGGGGCGGCCGGACAGGACTGGCTGCCCTACAGGCAGAGGTCAAGCCCTATTAGACCCCACCCTGCCTGGGAACAGGGACTCAGGCCACCTGGGAAAGGAGAACAGGCACTAGAGAACCTCCCCACAACTCATGTTGACCTCCACCCACCACGGGCTCAGATCACCCTTCGCGGCCCTCCCCTCATCAGATACCTGGTCCTTCTCCCACAGGTCACTGTAGCACTGATTTTTTATGGATTCCCGAACAAAGTGCAACCCAAAGTCCTCAATCCGAAAGTTCATGTCTCCAAACCAGAGAATGAGGCTTCAGAAAGAAAGGAAAGCAGACAGCCTGAAGGTTTGTGACGAGGTCAGAAAAGGCAGGACCACAGGGGTTCTGGCCACTCACTGCAGGGCTGCCGGAGAGCAGAAAGCTCGAGGGGTGGGTGAGAAGATCAGGTGAAGACAAGAGCGGGGCCCAACGGGACTGTTCTCACGGCCCCCACCCGCTACCATTTAAGCCGAAGAGATGGGCCCCAAGGGGCACGTGGCAAATATGGAGCAGGCCCTAGCCCTCCCTCCTCAACTGGGCAACAGGCAAGGCTGAGAACCAGCCCTTCCGGGGACCTCGGGAACCACGAGGTTCTTGACCTGGGATGTTCGGAAGTGCCCAGAGCTTCTAGGCAGGGCAGAGGGGCCAGGGAAAGGGAAGGTGTTCCAGACCTCAGGTAGGCAAAGCTGCAGAGGAGAGCAGATGGGCTGTCAGGAAGGAGGCTGGGAGAGGGTGGGAGATGGGGCGGACTGCCTCTGGCTGGGGAGCAGTGACCGGGCAGAGCACGCTTGCCTGGGCTGGCCTGGGGGAGAGGGCAGGGGCGGCAGTTCACAACGGCATGCTCACTCGTGGTCCAGGATGTTGGGGATATCCTGTGCCTCAAAATTCTGCATCTCCAGGATCCGGTCAAAGTGCTCCAGCCGCTGGTCATTGTTGGCCATGTGGGGGGGCAGGTGGCAGTTGATGATGCTGACATAGTAGCCGTAAAACTTCAGGAAGATGTTGACGCCCCCTTTGTTCCCCTGGTAGGTGGGCAGGAGGGTGGGAAGCCATTCTAGGGGGGACACACCTCTCTTTTCCCATCCTAGACCTGAGGGCAGATGGTCTCACCTCCTGTGGGGTCTCCCAGAGTCAGACACTCAGCTCCCAGAGTGGCCTCTCCATCCACAGAGCCCAGCTCATCCACCTGCCATCCTAGGGATGCTAAGCTCCCCTGAGGCGGGAAGGTGGCTATGCAGGGCACTGGCCTGGACAGAGTGCCAAGATTCATTTCACCCCCTTTTTCACTTGCCCAGCTCTAAAGCCCCCAGCCCTGCCCATCCCAGTGAGACGGCCCCCCAGCTCTTGACTCAGACAACAGCTCAGTCCTTACCCAGTACCCGAAGAGGCCAGTGGGGGTGGATTTAGTAGAGAGGATCTGGATAAAGGGCAAATGCTGATACTTGGCAAAGATCAGTAAGAGGAGCCCCTGCATGCGGACACTGGAGACCTGCAGGACAGAGGGGCAACGGTCATTCGTGTCCCTCCAGGCCCTGTGCTGGGCGCTCTAGAGAGCCCTGATCCACATGGATGTCCTGCGCCAGGGGTCTATGGCATCTCAGTGCAGATGGAGTCTCAGCTGCCAAATGATGCATTCTGGAAGCTAAGCGAGTTCCAGTTTCTGCTCCTGGGCTTGGGGGTGGAGGGCAGAGAAGACAAGGCTGCCAGGGACCCCCTGCCATCAGGAAGGCCCCGACTCTTCGGCCCTGGCCCAGGCACGGTCAGGTGCTTTTCTCCTCAGTGCCTTCCTGAGTTTCCATGGGTACTGTGCACCGGGGCTCAAAGAACTTCAAAGATGCTCTATGGGACAGTGGCTAAGGGCCAGATCTGGGTTCAAATCCCAGCTCGGGCTCTAAGTATTTGATATTGGGCAAGTCTCAGCCTATTTTCTCATTAATAAAGCAGGAATCTATCTCAAAGATGCTGGATTAACTGGCAGTTATTATTTTTTTGGTTTAGGGATTCTTGAAAGTAAATGCAGGGAAGAAGCATGAGAGAGCCTTCTAGGGTGCTGAAAATGTTCTGTATCTTGATTTGACCAGTGGTAACATGTTCTGCATATACATATAAAAATCCACCTGGGGACTTCCCTGGTGGTCCAGTGGTTAAGACTCTAAGCTTCCACTGCAGGGGGCACGGGTTCCAACCCTGGTCAAGGAACTAAGATTCCACATGCTGCGTGGCGTGGCCAAAAAAAAAGAAAATCCATCAAACTGTACACTTAATTTCTGTATACATTATAGCTCAGTGCAAAAAAATTAAGAAAATGCTACTGAAAAATAATATAGACTGTGGGCAGTTGGTGCGTACGAAGGCCACGCAGAGGTGATGAGAGCGAGCGCAGAGGACGTGTGTTCACAGATTGGGGAGAGTAGCTACCGTCCACTGACACAGTGCCTCGCGCATTTAATCTTCTAGCCAACCCTTCAAGGCGGCTCCGTCCCTGTTCTGCACATGAAGGACCGAGGCTCAAGGAGACTACGGAACCAGTAGGACTACCTGGATATTCAAAGGACCAGGACTGCCAAAATCCCTGCTTTCTGTGGCTGCGGAGGTGGGGTGGGAATGGGCCAGTGACCCTCTCTCTCAGCTGCAGGCTGTCTACACCCACCACCCGAGTAGCTATTTCCGGAGCATGAGGTGCAGAGGCCAAGGAGGAAATCCCCGGGTGGGGAGTGTGTACTGGGGCCTTCCAGGAATTATGAAACTTGATGCCACAGGCCAGGAGCTCTGGGACGGTGGAGGAGTCAAAGCAGGGGGAACCCCAAATCCATGACCGAGGGAGGGAGGTGTGAGAAACTAGGGTTCGGCGGAGGTTGCTACAGATGTGTCCCCCGCCTCACTCTCCACCCCCCCGTCTCGGTCTCTCCCCTTCGCATGCAAATATGACGATGGAAGTGGGTGAAGGGCTGGACTAAGAGGGACTGATTCCCAGGGAGCTGATAAAGATTCAGGAAGAGTTTCAAGCTGAATCTGAACCCATAGAGCGGGTTGGGGCGATGGGCTCTACCACAAAGGCACCAGCCTACTTCGTGAAGCCGCAGGGAAGGGGGCGTGGCGCAGGGAGGATGGAGGTGGGGGTGGGGCTGTGGGGAAAGGCAGGAGGCTCGCAGGGGAAGTTCCAGTGGAGGAAATGAAGTAGGAGGAGCTAAGGAAGGGACTAGAGGGAGGTGGCTGGGAGCCTAGGAGCTGGCCAAGGGGGTCAGCCCCAGGCTTCTCAACCCGTGGCTGGCAACTTCTGGCTAAGGAATAGGCTGCAGGCAGGGCTCGCCCTTCACCTCCACTCTCGGCCCGGGGAAGAAAGGTCATCTAATTTGGGTGCCAGGCCCTCAGGCTGCTCTCCCAACCTCGGGAGGCCGCATGGATAGAATGAGCTGTGTCCATGCCGCAAGATGAGCTCACTTCCTTGGCTCAATTCCATCCTGCCAAGCCCTTGCCAGTTAGCCAAGGTACAAGGAGGCCTCCAGTCTTGGAAAGGCAGTGGGTGGTGAGAGAGAAGCGGTTCTGCCCTCCGAGAAGGTCCAGCTCCAAGTCTGCAGCAAGAGGCCCGAGTGTGACGTGGAGGGAGCCGAGGGCTTGGGGGCTGGCATTTTTTAGCCTCAGCAGCAGGACCAAACCTTGTCTGCCGTCCTCCTGGCTCTGCCCTCCTCGGGAGGACTCACAGCTCTTGCTTCAGCACCCTTAGGCAAATTAGGGTAACAGAATTAATTCTGAAGAAATCCAGTCACCCAGGGAAGGGAAGAAAGGAATTCTGGTATTTCCAGGAAGCATTGCTCCTTGGAGGCATTTTGAGTGGGAGTGTGTTTCATCCCTTGGCTGTGCAGGGCAGAAAGGTGAGATCCAGCAATCTAGAGCCTTCCTGTAGATGCTCCTATGGTCTAAAGATTCCCCAAAGAACTCTGGCCCTACAGACTGAGAACCTTTTTCCTCCACACCTGTGTCCCCTCTCCTAACCTCTTCGCCCCTGAGAATTTGAGGTGCATATCCCTTATGATCAGAGGATACCCTCTGATACCAGCAGGCGAGTCGTGGGATACCTGTCAGCCTTAGAGATCATCAGTACAGCAATAAAGTACAGTAGCCAAGAACATGGGTTATTAAGTTTGAAAGATCTGGATCTGAACCCCAGATATCCTGTGAAACCTCTGAGTCTTGGTTTTACCCATATAATACCCATATTTCAAAAGAATTAAGATTTTTAAATAACGTATATAAAGAGTTTGCTTATAGTGCTTAACACCAAGTAAGCACTCGATAGATGGTGGCAGTTATTATGCTCCGAGATTTCAGGCTGGGCCTGAGAGTAGAGGTTGGAGGCAGGGGGTGGGGTAGGCACTGAGGTGTTACTAAGCCCCGCTGCACCTCCCCAAGGAATTCTCCTAACCTGAAAAATATCAAGGTGTTAAACTAGGTGTTCCAGCTCAGCTCCAGCTACCTCTGAACACACAAGGCAGGCAGGAGCCCCAGGGAGCCATGTGCAACTGAGGTTTGGGCCTTTAAATAAAAGGGACACAGCATGAAAGCTGGAGTGGGAGACCAAAGGACTAGGGATTAGTGACAAGAGATGAGACACATTTCCCAATTGCCCATGAACTTATAAGTTACCTTGACGAAGCTCAGAGGGGAAAGCACATCCATGAAGAAACTGCTCCATGGGTCTTCAAAGGCAGTGTCAGAAAGGAGGCTCATGATCCCACAGTTCATTTCCTGCAAACTGCCCATCTCCGGTCAGAGGCTTCCCCCTGGCCTGGAGGGCACTGCCTCTGCCGCAGACATTTAGCACTGCCCTCAGCCGACTTTCCAGCCTTGGGCTCTCAGGACCATGGTCTCTCCCTCCCCTGGCTGTTGACTGCCAACCCCTTGCCATTGCTGATCCAGGACAACAGACACTGCCTGGCCCTGATGCAGGCTGAAAGCTCCTGGCCTTCAGACTCCAGAGTGAGGGTGTACAGGTTACAGCAGTTCCCCACAGGGACAACTTGGGACTGGTCAGGCTTACCTGATCTCAGATATAGGGATGCGTGACGGGCCTGCAGACACCTACCCAATGACATACACGTCCAGATTCAGGTTCAGGTTGTTCAGCTGAAGCAGATCACTGAGGTCTGGAGGGGGTGCTGCAGAGGCCACGTTCCATGTCACGACATGTATGCTGAGAAGGGAAGCCATGGAGGAAGGAGGATGAGCCCTCATCCAGGTAACAGACAGGGGGCTGCCCCTGCTAACGGCTGCACCGCAATCCGCTGTAGTCAGAATGGGAAACGTGTGTTTCTGCATCCGGTGGAGGGAATAGAGCCACTGAACTACAAGCCCTTCATCTTCACCTCTGTCCCCGAAGCAGGAAATTCCCACCCTGGATTGGCTCCTCCGTGCAGGCGTACAGCTCCCTACACCTAGCAGCACGGGTGCTGCTGACACAAGGAGAGCTGCCAAAGCGGGGCTGAAGGTTTCGGAGTCAGGCAAGGGAAGGGGTGTGGATGGGGTGGACTGTCAGGAATTTATTAACTCCACCAGCCCTTCATCTATGGCTCAGTCAGCAACTTTCCACCCCCACTCTTCAATCCACGGGATCCTACAACCACCAGAAAGATTCTGGAGGTTCAGTTTTCACCTTGTGAGAGGCCTTAGTACTGCAAGACAGGGGAATTTCAAAAATAACAGAGATAACAGCACCACATTTCCTTCTTCACTCATCTCTGGAGCACAACCAATTCTGCCAAGCATTTCAGAAGAGCCTAAGAAGATTCTGAATAACAGGTTTCTCAACATCTCTCTCAAGACTCTACCCTCTTTGGGGAAAAGTCATCAGTTGGATAACATCCACCTCAGCTTCACATAAACCCTAGGGAAACAACAGATCTAATCAGCAGCTCAGGGGATGGAGAGACTTGCAAATCTCTTCATTTGAATAGTGACAGTAATGCTCCCAGGAAGCCCCCAGATTGTGCTGAGTACAGAACAGGCAGGGGCTACAAACCCTGCAGAGACCAAGAACCACCAAGCCTCAGGTGAGTCCTAGGCACACCGTAAGGAGGAGGACCTGTAACAGTGGAAGATGTAGAATGGGGGCAGAGGGGGGAAGGAAAGGGCAGGATGTCCTCAAACATCTTTTCTGCACCAACCAGACCCTGTTCATAGAGGTCCATGTTCTAAAGAGCACAAATTGAAGAAATTCTTGGCCAGCTTAAAGCAACTTCCTGCCCCTCCATAGGAACATCAACAAAACAATACAATAACCACCTTCCCAGGCACTCAGCCAGAGGTTCCGTGCTTCGTTTGTTTACGGTCTCCCCCTGCTGTCCAACGGAGGATTAAGAGGCAGCTCTTTTACTCTAAGGCTCCTTGTTTCCCCAGGGACCCGCTCTAAGTGGATGGAGAGCCAAAGCCGGGATTTCTTGTTCCCACTTTTAGGTCCCACGATTAGCAGCAAATCCTTGCATCGTGACCGGCACTAAGTTGGTGATTAGCGTTGTTCCTCGTTAAAGAACAAGCATGAGACCAGGCTATTATCACTTCACTAAAGGATCTTATCTAAATCTGATTTTGGGTTTCAGGAGGTCACAACGGGGTCAGGAAGACCCCATGATGTATGTGCTGATCCAAAGTAAGAACAAGGTTTCTACTCTAGAGCTAAGGGGAGAGTGCTTCGTTATGTTTTTAACTTCTAACAGCCCAACACTGCTGCCTCCTCCAGAACCCAACTGGGCCACCTGCTTGGGGCGTCCAAGTGGGAAAGAACTTGGTGGTCCGAGTTTGGAGGGGGCGCGGGGTTCGAGCCCAACACAGCCCTCTCGATACTGGCCTGGGAGGATGTGGGAGGCCTCTGAACTAGAAGCAGCCCTGTAGGTCTGGCCCCTTCTCTCCCCGTCTGGTTCTGTCCCAGCCCCGCAGCCCCGATTGGGTCGGAGGCAGTGATCCCGCCCCGAGCAGGCCGGCCTGCCCGCAGTCGCCTTCCTCACCTGAGCGTCCTGACTCTCAGCTCGGTCTGTGGGTTCATGGCCGCCATCGTCCCCACGCGGTGGCCCGGCCGGCTCGCGTCTCCCCGCCGCAGCCTGTTCTGGCCCAATCTGCCCCCCTCGGGCAGCAGGTGCCACCGACCAGCTCCCTCTCCCGATTGTTTTTCTTCCGGATTTCGACCCTCCGCCTCGGCTTCCGTAAGAGGCGGGGTCTGAGCGCACGGAAGGCTCTGGGTGGCGGGCTCGGGGGAAGAGGCGGAACTCTCCAAGGAGCGCGAAACGGTGAAAGGCTGAGGGGAAAGGGGCCTAGGGGACGGGGACGTAAGAGAGGCGTGTCCTCGTGTCACCAGACCCCGATACAACACTGCCCCGCCCAGCGGCCGGGGCGCGCCGTGGCCCAGACACCGCCCAGGCGGCTCCCAGCGTGCCTCGCGCGAGGTCGGCCTGCAGGGGCCGTCTTCCGGCGGAAGCCGCCGCCTCGCCCCGCCCCGGCGCGTCGCGTTTCAGTAGCACAGAACGTGAGGTCTCGGCCCTGGGCGCTGTCTCCCTCCAGGTTCCCAACGTCCCGAGGGGCAGAGGGCGAGGGGAGGCGGCGCAGCCACCCACTGTCCGGCCTGTAATCCAGTCTCTTTCCCAGCTACAGGTAATCTCTCTCCTCTTGGTCAGTGAGCGCCTCCATTCTCCACTCTCACGTTCAAGTGTTTTCCGCTCTTCAAACTCATGCAAGCTATTACACATTGGACTTTTGGGGGCTCCTGGACTCAGAAAGCTATACATCAGTGAACGAAAAATAAGTCACTGCCTCTATTTACGACCAAACATGAAATAAAGATTATTTACTGTGCCAAAGACTAACTATGATTTCCTTCAAATCACTGGTTCTTAATTTTTTTTGGGGGGGGGGGGGCGGGGGCAGGACAGTGCATGGGATTCCTTTGAAGAACTGATGAGAGCCATGACTCTCCCCAGAAAAATGCACCACAACTTTACAAACAAGCTTCATGAGGTTTACAGACTCAGAAGCCAGGGTTAAGAACTCCCTTAAATAAATGTTTTCCTTGGTAGGATGGGTAAAAGAGGGCGATGTGGAGAGGAGGGGAGACAAAAGCAAAAAGGAAATGCTGCCAGTAGAAGATGGCCAGATTACTTTCAGAAATGTGATATTTGCATAAGTAAAATGATAAGGGGATTGTTTTAGTTTACAGAAATCAACATGCAACAATTTTCAGAGATATCCTGTCTCTTTCGAATCCTTCCCTGGTAAAACTAGGGAGATCAGCAAGAGTTTGAGGATACCTAAATTGTAAAATGGACATAAGGACATCACCAATAAGCTGGACTCCAGAAAGCTCTGTCTAGGATTTTATTAGACTGCTTTTTCCCCCAATATAAACCTATATTGGAAGATTGAGACAAAAAGGCACAAACTCACATTAAATAAACAAGGTAATCTAATCAGTTCTACAAAGTGTATTTTGTAAAAGAAGTAGCACTAGGAACCAACCAAAATACGTCAGGGAGTCCCAGCAGGGACTGTAAGAGAATTTGGGAAGATATACACATGTCCACAATACTGACCCTGTCCCCAGCCTCTCTCCATGAGAAGGCCAGAGCCCAGCACCCCTCCTACAGAGGCACTGCTGCTTCTAACTGGGACTGCGGCCCTGAAAGCAGCTGGTCTGAAGGGGCGTGGCACATCCTCGGGTACTACCCCTGGAGCTGAGCCTTGCATCATAGCCCCTCTGAGTGCTAGTCAGTTTGGGGGGTGGGTAAGGAGGGAAGGGGGATACTTAAAAGAAGCCAACACTGCTGCCCAGCAGCGACACTATCCATGGGGACGGAACAGACCAGGCACGTCCCTTCTTATGTTGATGTGGGCTGGAGCCCCAAGTCCAGCTGACCTCAGGAAACACCAGTTCAGCTCTTGTGGATGCTGAACTGGGGCAACAGGTGGAGGTGGGAGGAGCCAGAGAAAAGGCCGACAAGGAGCGAGCCCCGCCCCTAGAATTGGAGTGATATGTGTGGATCTCAGAGAAGAGCTGAAGGAAGGAGACTGACAACTGCTGACCCTCAAACCACATAAACAATAGTCTGCCTAGAATATCACCGTTTGTTTCTCCCAGGCTAACCCACATCTGGACTTAACTTAGTTGATGAATGTAAGAAGGGAAAGCTTTAAGCACAAATATAATTATAGCTAATACAGAGCTTGTAGGAAAACATTTATATTTTTCTCCAGTAGGAATGTCTGTTCAACTTGCCCGGTCAAATAAATGCTACCAGCAGTTGGGATGCTAATAACCAACTGAATTGCCCCAGATCCACTACTATAGACCCCACAAGGTGAGGAGACTGTGACAGGATATCTCCTGGCCCCAGAGGGGGCCTCAGTGAAGGTGGGAGCTAACCACACTGAGTCTGTCCACCCTTACCCCAGGAGGGCCACAGGGAAGCAGCCGTCAGGAAGTCACAGGTTTCATCCTGTGTGACACTCCCTTATTGCACTTAGAAATGAGTAAGGCAAAACAAACTGACAAAAACCTAAGGACAGATCATCCCATCCTACTTCTCACTCCCCCAACAGAGATTTGGTCTCGCATTAGCAGTTGCACCCAGGCTAGCATGGGCTTGAGTCACTGCACACTTGGCCAACAAACTTCACAAGGTTTGGGAAATGTCAGGTGACACCACAGCTATCTCAGATTCTCCCACTGGGAAGGCATACTCGGGCTCTGCCAAGTCACAGGGAACCGTGAAGCACTCGGCAGCTTCTGCTCCCCTGGAGCCTGGACTTTCTCACCAGCCAGCTTTGGTAGAGCTCCGTACTACGATCGCTACTTGCTTTTGATTGTCCAGGGCAGAACTCAGCATGGGGGCAGGACGAGCTGAGTTCTTGATCCCCAAGTTTCCTTTCCAGCAACGGGAGACATGGGGGAACATGTTCTGGGGAAAAGCTTTTTGCATGCTGGTTTTGTGCAGCATGAAAAGATCAAGACCTCTTGTGTCCTGACCAGCCTCAGACAGAGGACAGGAATCTAAGAAAGCACAGAGAAAAGGGGATTATTGCTGAGTGGCAGCCCCAGCCCAAAAGGGAAGAGGAGCGCGTGGACATTCAGAGCTCCTCGGGGGGCAGACTCAATTCCAAGGGCCGCACGGGACAGTTCCCTCCAGGTAGAGTTGACCCGGGCACATTACGGGCTCTGCGGAGATACAGAATGGGCAACAGGAGGGCCAAGAAACCATAGGTATTTCTAAGACTAGTGACCAGAGATGCAGTGCCTGGGGCAGGGGTTATCTGTATTTGTTTAATGTTCAAAACAGGCTGGCTGGGCCTCGGGTACTTCCATGGTGCCTAGACACTCTAACAGTGGGTTACTGGGAGCAGAGGTCAGAGTTATGAAGCCACATTGCTGTTCTGTGGAACTGGAGGGGAAAAAAATCTGTATTTCTAACTCATCCCTTCTCCCCAGGTGAGCACTCCAAATTGCAAAGATCTGCCCAGGAAGCAAAATACCTCAAGTTTATCCCAAGGTTGAAAACTAACAAAGTAAATCATTTAAAATCACCACATCACAAAAGGCAGCTATTTTGAAAGACTAAAAATGTCACTTGGAAATAAAGGGGGCGGGGGCACACAGAAATGGGTCAAGAACACAATGGTTGGAGAGGGAGGAGCTGTAAATACAGCCACCTACACGCCACATATCTCAGAGGGGCGGGCTCCCGCACACACGGGCTTCGTAATACCAGACAGTCTATTTGTTCACAATGTTAAAGGGCATCTAGAATTAACTACAGTAAGGGATCAAAGTTGCCTGAAGAATGGGCACAGAAAGGCTGCGTCCGAAGATGGCCTGTCACTCAGGAGGGTGGAGCTGCTGGGCCTTCCTGTTGACCACTGTCTTGCAAAACTAGAAGAGAAATACAATTATTAAGGAAGCAACAGAGGAAAATAGAAACACACTGTAAATCATTGATGGGGGAATTGCAAAAGGAGGAAGGATGCCAGGCAGTGTGGTGGGGGGCTGTGGGGGGGAGAGGAAACTAAGGTCCAAGCAGTGATGAGAAGCTGGCATCTCCTCAATCCACTTCATCCTACCGTTTTATCTCCCAGAAGTTCTCCTCAAGCACACGGGGCAGGGAGAGTGAGCAGCGGTTTGCTTCACTGCTGGTGAAAGCCCAGGCCTCCTTAGCACCGTAGTGCTAGAGGACGACCGGGCTTTATTGGATAACATAATTTTCTCTCAGAGCCTGATGGGAGCAGGACCAGGCTTCTCATTCCATGCCTAATCCCCTCTGAGCTGCTGGAATAACAGCAAGTCTGGAGGTGTGCAGGACACTGGGTAATACAATGTAGGGTCTTGGGAAAGAGTGACCACGTGAAACAAGAGACATCCCATCCTGGTCCTATGACCTGGGCAGAAACACTCTCCAAGTATCTGAAAGATGCTGCCTCTGAACTACTCTGTCTGGGATCAGAGGGTATAGAGAGAAAGGAAATGAAGCACCAGACCCAACAAGGACCACTAGGAAAAGCTGTCTGGACAGCAAATTTTCCAAGGGAGAGGCAGGGAACAGCTCTGGCACAGGGGGGTACAGGGAGCACCCAGAATGCCAGCCTCAACTTGACATGGCTCAAGTTACGAGAGGAAGAGTAATTAGGTGCAGATAAGCTTTGATTCTCATCCACTGGCCCCACCCCAGCCGCACTTCCCACCACCCTGTCCTTGTCTCTGAGTGGTTCTTTGTATAATCACATAGATAGATCCCTGAAATGTCTTAACAGCATAACATCTTCCTCTTTTCGAAGCCTGAGAGCTATTAAGCATCGCAATCATCATTAATACTAGAGGGCAGGACGAGGAGAGAAGCAGGCCTTCTGCCTCCAGGGTGAGCTGCTGAGCCTTGAGGACCCAAACCGATCTGGCATCTACGTCACGCTCAGTGAGAAATGCGGTACGTACAGTGCAGAGTGGGGGAGAGTGGCTTTAGTCATCCGCCGTCATTCCTTTCACTGGGTCCTTCTGTCTCATCTGGAACAGAAAAAAACAGGAAAAATGGAAGGCTTTTGCTGTTGATGGGACTCTACAACAAACACATTCCTCCTCCTTCTCAATGCTGCCAGTGGATAGGGTAGAGCATTTTTTGTGCACAAAGCAAATCAGAAGAATAGAATTGTGTGTTCACACAGCCAAAGCCATACTATTTATAGCTCTGTCATTGGTCCCACCATCCATGATTTCCATTTCTCTCCCCTGCATCCCACCGTTGGGGTTTAGTTCTTAAGCTCCTCTCTTTCTCTCATTCATTCAACAAATATTTATGAAGCATCTTTTTTTGTGCAAGGAACTGCTCCAGGCCTGAACCAGCCTGAATTCAGCCGTGAACCAAAACAGGCCAAGTCTCTGCCCAAGGAGCTTACACTCTGGGACAAGGTGGGGGGTGAAGGAACAAACTATGCCGGGTGGGGCTGCGGGCTGCTGGGACGGAGAGACTGTGGGAAAGTGCTATTTTATGAGCCGGCTGTGGAGGGCCTCTCCGATAAGTGACATTTGAGTAGAGACCTGAAGGAAGTGAGGGGGGAAATCCTGTGGGCCCTCTGGGGGGTGGGGGGCAGGGAGCGTTCCAGGTGGAGGGAACAGCAATTCCCTCTCCTGAGCTCTGCCTAGAGGCTTTGCCTAGTCAGCCAGGTGGGCAGAGTTTGGCACCAGAGTTCGGCATCAGAACACAGGGGTCGAGACTGCAGGGAGTGGATCTCAGCTTGGCAGAAGTGCGAGGCTGCTGGAAAACAGCATGGGATCTTCTCTGGAAGCACTGAGTGGTCCCTTACCTGGCACCTTCCAAGCAGCAGAGGACACAACTTCTTGTTGGGGATACTGCGGTGGCCATCTCTCTCAAATCCTTTCCAACTTGAAAATTCTATTCTAATTGCAGGATGTCTATAACATGTATGTTTTAACTTCCCATTAGATATGTCTTCATTATCCGTGAGTTTTCTGCTCAACTTTCATTCTTTACTCATTCAACAGCTTTTGAGCACATAGAGCATAAGCACTGGAATCAAACTGCCTGGATCACATTCTGGCTCCATCACTAAATTGTGTGACCTTGAACAAATGACTTCACTGCTAAGCCTCAATTACTGTAATAATAAAATAGAGATAATAGTACACATGTCATGGGGTTGTGGGGAAGATTAAGATATTCACGTGGAGTACTTAGCACAGCAGAGTGCTTGGCACTCTGTACATGTTATCTGTGTTGTTAACGTCTTTGTTCCAAACAGTGTAGTGAAGGGGATGTGTGTGTACACAGCTCTCAAGAACCTGCACTTTTAAGCTACAGCCTCCTCAGTTTTTGTTTTATTCACTTGACTTAAATACTGCCGCACTGTGCAGAGATCCTATCTCAGTAGTAGTAGTTCTCCCCTGGGAAACATCTTCAAATACACTCTCTGCTACGTTTCAAACCCGTGTCTATTGTTCCCATCCCCTTGCCCCACCAACTATTATAATCAGTAAGTCCATGTGGAACCTGGACATGAGAAAAACGTTCTCCTGGTCCTCCCCAGAGGTTCCCATAGTCACTCCTTACTGACAACAATTACTGTAATTACACCTAAGGTCTTAGCTTGGCCTTTTAGGCTACAGTTTCCTCAGACTTGATCAAGATAATTGCCTGGGGCATTTGTAGGTTCTTGGGCTCCAGACCTGATGAATCAGAACCTACAGGAGATGGACCCTAAATGAGTCATAAAATCAATCAGTCTCACAAGCCTCGCTTTTCATTGTCCCCAGCAAAGATACTCTCCTCCAAACAGGAAAGTCTGTTTTCTGACACCAAGCCAGTATGTGCTTATTCCTAGCTCCCCCTAGAATGCCTCTCCCTGTAGATTTTGCTCAAAACTCACTTTCCTGAATGATATCTTTAATAGTGCTCCTATAACTTCCGTTATCCATATTAATTAATATCTGTTAATATACTATTTTATAAGGGTTCAACAAATTCAAGATTTTTCAACATAGCAAATCTGTTAAGGATAAGGGCACTGTCATATTTTTTAAAAGACAAGAAGTTAACCTTGTGGTGTTAGGTTGGAATGGGAAGTATCTGTGTGATCATGATGTGTCAGCTAGATACAGAAATAACTACAGATGTTAAAGTCCCCCAGCTCCATCCTATGAGAAAGTCTGGGAGCAGCAACGCCCCAACAGTAATGAGCATGTTCAGCACCCAAACACCATCCTCCACTAAAGGAACCAGGGCTCCCACGTGATGCAGCTGATTCTAGGGCTGGTCACAGAAAGAGCAAGATGAGCCTGGAACACCTTGCTGTGCTTCAGGTGAACAAAGGTAACTTCACCAGAACTGGACAGAAAGGCAGAATACAATGAAAAGAACACCAAAGTCTGTGACGTTTCGGCCTAAAATACAGAAACTGGATCTAATCACGCAGAATCACTGGACAAACCCAAATTGAAAGACATTCTACAAAATGACTAGCCTGTAACTTGCACAAATGTCAAGATCATAGAAGTCCCAGAAAACTGAGGAGCTGCACCAGACTGAGACTAGAAGGGTGCAGTGTGTGATCCCGGGTCGTACCCTTTCCTTTAAAGGAACGGGTTCTCCGGGTTCAAGAGTATACAGGAGGGGAGCTTCCCTGCTGGCGCAGTGGTTGAGAGTCCGCCTGCCGATGCAGGGGACACGGGTTCGTGCCCCGGTCCGGGAGGATCCCACATGCCACGGAGCGGCTGGGCCCGTGAGCCATGGCCACTGAGCCTGCGTGTCCGGAGCCTGTGCTCCGCAGCGGGAGAGGCCACAACAATGAGAGGCCTGCGTACCGCAAAAAAAAAAAAAAAAAAAAAAAAAAAAGAGTATACAGGAGTTCTCCGTATTCTTGTCATTTTTAGTAAGTTTGAAACTCTTTCAAAATAAAACTTTTTAAAAGACAGAAAAGCACTCTTTAAATGTCTGCTCACTAATGACCATTCATGTAAATTTTCAGTAATCAGGGAGGCTAAGATTTAGTATCATGGGACCAAAGCTCCTTGGGCCTCAAGCAGATCCTTGTATACCCTGAGACTCCACCACCTGGCTTTAATTTACTAACGTGAAGCCAGGTCCTGTTTTCCTACTGCTTGAAATAAGATGCAACTTCCCATCAGGAAACACGATAGCTTCCTTTACTCTCAGAGACAAGGTCCCCCCCACAGAGGGTGCCACTGAAATAAAAATGCATTATTTTATTCTTATAATGAAATGCTCTAAGAATGCTTATTTCCTGTTTCCTGGGGCCTAAATGACACAAGAGATTTTATCTGATGTTTGTAGTGTTCCTTGGATCAAACCACTGCAGGCTATATATATACATACAGTCGAGGAACATGAAAATAGAAGCTCCAGTCCTGGTCTGTTTTTAGCAGTGGTTTCCTCTAGGGAATGAGGCCGAAGGTTGGAAGAAAGGGACTTTTATTCATCTACTTATTTTCTTTATTTATTTGGACTTTTATTTTTTAACATTTTTCTCTATCTTTTGAAAACTGCTTTTACTATAAGTATGAAATACTCCTTTACTTAAAGAAACTTGTAAAAGTATCAATGTCAATTTCCTGGGTGTGATACTGTACTACTGTTTTGCAAGATGTCACTGGGAGAAACGGATCTCCTCTCTGTATTATTTCTTATACCTGCATGTGAATCTTATAATCATCTCAAAATAAAAAGTTCAATAAAAAAATAAAGCTAGTAAAAAACAAACAAACAAAAAAAACAATCAGTTTAAGACACTGAAAAGTAATCATAAACCAGTTAGTTCTGAAAGTGCACAGATATGAGGTAAATGTGGAATTGTTTTTAGAACCTCTCTAGGGACTTCCCTGGCAGTCCAATGGTTAAGACTTCGCCTTCCAATGCAGGGGGTGCGGGTCCGATCCCTGGTCTGGGAGCTAAGATCCCACCACATGCCTCATGGCCAAAGAACCAAAACATAAAACAGACACAATATTGTAACAAATTCAATAAAGACTTTAAAAATGGTCCACATCAAAAAAAATCTTAAAGAAAAAAGAAAAGAACCTCTCTAGAAAGCCACTCTATAAACAGATTCAGCCTTTGGGGGAAGAAATTTGGCAATAGGTAACAAGAGTCTTAAATTCTCTAATTCCACTTGTAGGAATTTATTCTAAGTAAATAATCCTAATTACCCAAAAAACTGAGTGCATAAAAAATTGTCATCACAGCATTATTTAAAAACAGTGAGAACCTACAACAACATGAAGGAAAATCCAACACAGGGTGATGACAGAGTACAGAGCAATATGTACACTGTTGTTAGAAACATGTATGTGAAGAAACTTTTTTTTAGCAGGAAATGCTTTGTTACAATGTTCAGAGAAAAAAGAGAGAGAACCACCCAGGCACATGGAGTACCATCATAGCTAAGTAAAAGTGTGCACGAATTCTTAAAATGGTTATCTTTAAATAGAGTACTTATCTTTAAATAGCGTACTTATCTTTAAATAGAGTACAAGTGTTTTTTTTCTTTCTACTTTTTACTCTTTTCCAAAAAATGTTTAATGCTTATATATTACCTTAATATTGAAAAATGAAACTATTTAAAAAGAAAAGAAAGCTGCTCCTATATTTCAAGATGCTGGTCAATGTTGCAGGTGGTCTGCCCTGGGGTCAATCACTTCTGGGCAGGGCGAAAGGAATTAAGACTCCACAGACAGGGATCCCTCGGCCTCAAAAGACCTAGCTTTGGGCTTCCCTGGTGGCGCAGTGGTTGAGAGTCCGCCTGCCGATACAGGGGACACGGGTTTGTGCCCCAGTCTGGGAAGATCCCACATGCCACGGAGCGGCTGGGCCCATGAGCCATGACCGCTGAGCCTGCGCTCCGCAACGGGAGAGGCCACAACAGTGAGAGGCCCGCGTACCGAAGGAAAAAAAAAAAAAAAAAAAAGACCTAGCTTTGCCCTCTGCAGGCGCTATGGGAATCTCAGATTCCAATCTCCCACAGCCCAGCAGGTGAGCTAGGCACTGAGTGGTTTCTCTTTATCCTCAGACCTTCTGTCTACCACAAACCCAAACGGGAAACTAGGATGTAGTGTCCTGCCAGGCACTTCACTGCATAGGGACACTTATACAATTGCTGCGTAACCGGTCCAGAGTTTAAGACTTAAAATCTAAAACTGATGGTGATCCATCAGTCAAAAAGCCATAGGATGGAGCAAAGGCCCTCTTCATCAAAGTTCAGGTGATGAGAAAGGGACAGGCACATTCACACACAAGCGAACAGACAGGAAGGCCGGCTACACGGAGGCTCAGAGACAGCTCCCAGGGTGGGCCAGCAGAGCAAGAGCGCCATGTAGCCTCTCAACTCCATCCCAAAGTACAAAGTCCAGAAGGAATGGGCTATGGAGGGATCAGAGAAGCCAACAGATTTAGAGAGGAAGACCCACAAGGGAAGGCTGGGGAAGAAAATGCGGCAGGATCTTAATCGTGTGTTCTTTGCTGTTTCTCAGCAAATATTCTAGACAGTCCAGTAAGTAGGGAAACAAATTTTCTTAAAGTTTTTAAAATGAGTCCTCTTCTCCCAGTCTCATTATCTAGAGTTAATGACCAAGGCCCAGGAGGTACCTATTCTCTGAACTAGAAGGTATCCTTAACTTCTCTGAAAGTAATACCTACGGCACAGGTAGCCATGAGCATTTCATGACCATACATGTCAAATGTTTACCACACATGACAGGCACATGGTAAGACCTCAATGTTAGCTTCTCTTAATAATACAGATATGTTATTGTAAGTCAACTGTACTTCAATTAAAAAAATAATATAGGGCCTCCCTGGTGGCGCACTGGTTGAGAGTCCGCCTGCCGATGCAGGGGATGCAGGTTCGTGCCCCGGTCTGGGAGGATCCCATATGCCGTGGAGCGGCTGGGCCCGTGAGCCATGGCCGCTGGGCCTGTGCGTCCGGAGCCTGTGCTCCGCAACGGGAGAGGCCACAACAGTGAGAGGCCCGCGTACCGCAAAAAAAAAAAAAAAAAAAATATATATATATATATATAGATATGTTTATCACCACCATGTTCATAAGACAGTGAGTTCCCCATTACAGGAGGTGATCAAGCACAAGCTGGTGGGAAAGCTGCAGAGAGGACTCAAGCATTGGCCATATAATTGGACTAAATGACCTTTAAGGTGCCCTCTTCCACTTTTGAGATTGAGTTTCTTAAGATCAGGAGCGAGGGAAGGAGGGAGAGCCACTGTTCCCCTACAGGCACACATTTCCTGACATTTTTGTTTTTAGGGAAAAGGACTAATCTCTCTTTTTAAATAATTAATTAATTAATTAATTAATTAACTTTTGGCTGCGTTGGATCTTCGTTGCACGCGGGCTTTCTCTAGTTGCGGTGAGCCGGGGCAACTCTTCGTTGCGGTGCGCGGGCTTCTCATTGCAGTGGCTTCTCTTGTTGTGGAGCACAGGCTCTAGGTGCACGGGCTTCGGAAGTTGTGGCACGTGGGCTCAGTAGCTGTGGCGCACGGGCTTAGTTGCTCCGCGGCATGTGGGATCTTCCCGGACCAGGGCTCGAACCCGTGTCCCCTGCATTGGCAGGCAGATTCTTAACCACTGCGCCACCAGGGAAGTCCCAGGACTAACCTCTTGATCTCATTTCTCAAATCCTTGAGCCTCAATCCAAGAATGGTGCGTCCACCCCCACAGAGGGACAAGAGTTATGGCAGTGGTGACTGTGGCCTTACAGTGACCTCTCATAACTCACAAAACAACCCACCCACGCCAGACTACTATGCATTGGTTTAAAGAATAACAGTCATAATTTCTCTGATTTTTCTTTTTTTTTTGGCCGTGCCAAGCAGCTTGCAGGATCTCAGTTCCCCGACCAGGGACTGAACCCAGGCCACGGCAGTGAAGGCCTGGAATCCTAACCACTAGGCCACCAGGGAACTCCCTAACAGTCATAATTTCTATCACAAACTTGCAGTTAATCATGGCAGATTGAATACATGCATTTGTTGCTATTCCTCCCCAAAACCCTACCACAATGACAGTAAAGGAATAAAAAAGATAGAAAACTATAAAGACAACAAAAACAGAGGAGACAACTACAGATAAAGAGATGGAAATGGCATTCCGGAAGATGAAAAAGGATGGATGAGCAATGACTGATCTGCAGAGCAGCAGGGGCTGCCGGTGGGGAGGGGACCCACTGGTGCTGCAGGTCACCCAGAGGCCTGGGAACTGGCAGCACCAGGTGCCTCTAAAAGTGGGAGTGCAGCTAGGGGTGAAAACAGGTGACTTCACTGAAAGTGGGAATAAAGAACCATTTGGGCCTGGCATGCCCTGGTGTTCCCTCCCCCAGTTTTCACAGTCAAGTAACGCCCCCTTCCTGCAAAGCCCAGGGATTCACTCTCTGGAGGCACTGAGGTCTTGAACTCAGGACCCCAGGCTGAGCTAGGGGTGAAGTAGGCACGATGCAGAATACAATGGGATTAAGTTAGAGCCACCCCATGGCATAGTGAGCCCACCAGGACCCTTCTTCAGCTCAGCTCCCAGAATGCTGGCCCTGACCATCTCCATGAGCAAAAGACTGGGGAGTCCTCTCAAAGCAAAATGAGCAGCCCAAGAAAAATAGACTCAGGATCCTGAAGTGGGGGACCCCAATGGAACCACCTGATTACCCTTCAGTAAGCCCAGCCACTGACTCAGAGAGCTTCCAACCACTTTCTGGAGCTTCACTCTTCACTTTGAACGGACAGCCAAGGACCCCCAACCCCCAGTCATTTGAGGGAAGCCCCTAACAGAAAACACAGAGTCCCATAGGAAAAAGGAGCTCAGAGAAAACAAAGAATGTTCAGGTGGCAGATATCTCAAAGCCAAACAAGAACCAAAACCCGGAGCTTCAGAAAAGGAAAATGATGCAAGCAGAAAAAAAGAAAAAATACTTAAAAAAAGAACACAGCACAAGAAATGCTTTAAAATGTCTTAAGTTCAACAGAGGAGAGAAAAGTTAACTTCAGAAAACCTCCCCTAGGAAGGAGACGAAAAAGGAGACACAACAAGAAAATTAGAAAATCAATTCATGAGGTCCAACTTCTAACTAAAAACAATCCAGACAGAGAACAAAGAGAACAGAGGGGAGAAAATGATGAAACAGGTAACAGGAAAACATTTCCCAGAACTAAAGAGATCTTTAGCTCAAAGTGCCCACCGGGTGGGAGCAAAATGAATGAAAGTGAACCAACATCAACTACATTATTGTGCAAACAACCCAACCAACCACCCTGCTGAGACTCAAAAACTTAATGACACAGAGAACTAAGCTAACAAAGAGAAGGAACACGGTTCGAACTTCCTAACAAAACAAGAAAATTATCCAAGGAAGGAATGAAGATCAGAGTAGATGAAAGGGTTCAGTTGGGAAAAAGAATGACAAAGGTATAATAATGATAAACGCTGAATGACCAGTTAACCCCAAATTGTGACACTGAAGGATGGAGAGGAGCGTGTGAGTGGTGGGTGGAGTAAAAGAGCTAAACCTTCCACAGGAAGAAGCGAGCAATTAACAGCTCAAGTTGAAAAACTGTGAATTAAGAGGATAAACCTATTATTTAGAAACTCAGAGGTAACTAACAAAAGAAACAACTGTGAGAACTGCAAGGGGCTACTTCTGGGGGCAGGACCACAGGGACAGGGCAGAGGAGGACGGCATCGTCCTCATACGCCTGGGATACTACTGCCTGAGTTTTAAAACTATAAAAATACTTGTGGAGGTGATGGATATGCTTTTGGCACTGACTGTGGTGATGGTTTCACGGATGTCTATTTATCTGAAAGCTCATCAACATGTACACATTAAATGGGTGCAGCTCTTTGTATGTCAATCAGACTTCAATAAAGTGTTTTTTTAATTAAAAATGAAAAAAGTAAAACTCTGAAAATAAAACTTTGATACAAATATTTTTAGAAAGAGGAAAAATAAAGAAGAAAGAGAAGTGAGCTAGAGGTGCAGTCAGCACACAAAGGTCCCATACAGTTGCTAAAGGGGTCAGAACATGTCCCCCAGTGGCTTTGCTTTCTCTTCCACTGCCAACTATTTAAAAAATTCCAATTCCAAAGAGGGTTTTCTGCATTTTGTAATTATCTTGGAGGACAGAGATCATCTAAGCTTTTGGCACAGTTATCCACAGAATGGAGAAACAGGCAAAGACAAGGGGTGGGGATTAAAAAAAGAACTCTCCGAGGACAAGTGCTCTCAAACTTTGGATCTGAGGGAGGCAGATCCAGTAAATGCTCAGGAGAGTTTTCCCAGCACCAAGAATTCGAATTCGACCCAAAGAGTGAAAGGCTGTCAGCAAACACTTCCATGACCCCAGTGTACTTCTGGCTGGCCTGTCAGGCAGTGGGCAGCTGAAGCTACAGGCTAAACCCCGAAAGCGCCGTGTTCTTCCATTTGGTAACCTGTTTCTTTTCTTTTTCTCAAGAATCGGGTGACCACAGGACTCAGGCCTCCCTCTTACATTGTTAGAATCGCCAGAGCCCTGGACATTAAAATCTACCACTTCCTGAAGATCCTTAGCAGAAGAATCAGGAGTTGTGTCCAAAATCCTGCCACTTCCCTGCCAAATGTACCTGAATGAATAACTAAAACATCTGCCTACAACAGGAACTAACTCAGCAAACCACTGTAACCAGTGAGTCAGCCCAGGAAGTGTCATCCTGGAGGGTAAAATCAAGGAAGGAAGAGCTCGCGGGCCCATTCTCCACCGAGACCAGCACAGCGCAGCGGGAGCACCTGTGTAGTGTGGGGCACCGTGGACCCAGGCCTGCGTCTCACCTGAGGCCCTGCTGGAGAGCCAGACAAGGCTGTGCAAAGCTATGCCTGCCAGACACCCAGGCTCCGTGCCAACCCTCCCAGGGCAAGGAGGGAGCAATGGATGGCAGTTCCTATGAAACAGAGCTTCCTACCTTAATTTTAGCCCCGAGAGGCAGGAGGGAGTCCCAAATGGCATTTAGAGGGAGAAGAAGAGACGGAGTGATTGAGTGCTATGGCTCTTCCCCTGACTGTATCAACTGCAGGCTGTGTGACCCTGGGTACGGCCTTGAACTCTCAGAACCTCTACCTCCTCATCTGAGAGTGAGGGTAACAGTGGCGTGTCCTCACAGGGGTTGTGAGAATCACAGGAGATGAGACAAGACGTGGAAAGGCCTTCAGAATAGTGTCTCTCACACAGCGGCTGCCTGAATGTTATTTACTGACCATCTCCTCAGAGTGAGCCTTGCAGGGAAGCAGCCCCAAATTCCCCAAATGAGGCAAGAGGAGTGTTAGGTCTTCAGGCTTCCATGGAACAACAGATAGCTCTCCTTCTGGGATCCATGCCACAGCCAAGAAAAAAAAAAAGGCAAAGGCTCCAAACTCTAAAAATAGCTCCTAACACCCTTATAGAGGGGTCAGTCCCGTGTGCCGCTCTTGTCCTCTGCGGATGACGTGCGTGGCATTCGTGGACCAGCCCAGCCTGCCTCCTTCCGGGGCCACCTCCATCTCTGCAGCCCAGCACCATCCCCCTGCAACCAGCTCTGAAGAACCATTGCAGCAACTGTATTACTCACTTGGCATTCAGCACAGCCCGCCATATTTGTCTCTCTGGATATGCCAAGACCTCGACTAGACTGCAAGTTCAAGAGCACAGGCTGCTTTCTTCCTTGTAGTTCCCATATCGCCTGGCATTAGACCTTACCCACAGTAGACGCTGACATGTTCCTAGAACCACAGGACGGTGCCCTCAGTGAACCGCCCTGGCATGACTCCGTAATGTTCACGGTTATCTAGGTGACAGTCCCAGAGTCTCGTCTGGCCTCCCACGTACCTCATCCAGCTGTCTCTTCGTCTCTTCTTCCATCCTTCGAATGTCGTCCATAGTCAGGTCAACCCACTTATCAAGCCAACAGAACAGCTGTCTGTGGAAGTTTGTAAACAGACGCCTCTCTTGCTATAAAAAGGAGGGACCCAAGTTAGAACTGGAAGGTGCAGGCCACTGCTGCAGCCCTGCGCCCCAAGACCTCTGTGCCAGTACCCACACTTTACGGGGGTGGGGGGAGTGATACCTGGCTGGCTGATCTGGATCAGCCCTCCAGTCCCTCAGGTCAGTGACCTTTGCCTCCATGTGTCTGAAGGGTATGGCCTCAAGTAGGGGAAGCCCCCAGGAGAGGGTTGGTGCCTACCTCACCGCGAGGCTCTGTGCCCAAAATGCTACCAAGACAGGCAGTCCACAAGTCAAGGTCCCAAAACAACTGTGCCAAGTTTCCTCCTTGTCTCTTGAGCCTAAAGCCAGGTTAAAACTGGCCAACAGCTATGAATGTTGCCCAATTTCACCAGACTCACACATCAGAGATAAGGCTATAGAAACTCCTTAGGTGTCATTTGGGCGAGTTGCTCAGTTTTCCTGGGTCTCCCATTTTTACATGTTATACTTTTGTTTGAGATTCTCTTGTTAAAAAAAGAAAAAAGGAGGGCTTCCCTGGTGGCGCAGTGGTTGAGAGTCCGCCTGCCGATGCAGGGGACACGGGTTCGTGCCCCGATCCCGGAAGATCCCACATGCCGCGGAGCGGCTGGGCCCGCGAGCCATGGCCGCGGAGCCTGTGTGTCCGGAGCCTGTGCTCCGCAACGGGAGAGGCCACAGCAGTGAGAGGCCCGCGTACAGCAAAAAAAAAAAAAAAAAAAAAAAAAAGAAAAAAGGAAAAAACTCCTTAGGTCTGTCTAGTTCAGTAATTCAGGGCACTGGAGAATTTGGTTCATAGTGCTTCTTGCCTTTTGGCATCAAGAAAAGATGCTGAGGGGCTTCCCTGGTAGTGCAGTGGTTAAGACGCCGCACTCCCTATGCAGGGGGCTCGGGTTCGATCCCTGGTCAGGGAACTAGATCCCACATGCATGCCGCAACTAAGACTTCACATGCCACAACTAAGGAGCCCATGAGTCGCAACTAAGGAGCCTGCAAGCCACAACTAAGGAGCCCACCTGCTGCAACTAAGACCCAGAGCAACTAAATAAATAAAAAAGATGCTGAATTTAATTTGTCATTTAATCACAACAAAGCCCCTTCCTGTTTCCTTCTTTTGCCTCAGTTTCCTTACCTTTCACATGTGGTACCCTTGGATGGACAGCATTAAACTGTAAGTTCAGTGCAAGGGGGAGTGGGGGGTCTGGGAAATGAAACCAAAATATCAAGCCACGTGGGTTGATATATGCCACGTGGGTTGTATGATCTTCTCTTGTCGGGCAAAACACCTCCCACCAACACACACTGGGAAGGCCTCCCACCCTGGTCACTTACCTTATGTATAAAGTTTTCCACTTTGTTCTGCAGGCCCCACCACTTGAACTTGACAGTAACCAGTTTGTATGCACACATGTATGGGCAGTCTTTCTGATTTACAAGTTCTTGCTGTATTAGAAACACACCCACAGGCAAGCAGTTAACTAAGAGGGCAGACCTCTGGATCCCCCTTAGCCCAGGCAGGCCATTCCCCTCCTCCATGGGGGAGATCCACACACACTGGCCCCAGTCCACCCCCACCCCCCGGTGGTGAGGGTGTGAACTGCACCTTCCAATTGGGACCCAAGGGTCCTCGGCCTGTTTTGATAGACTTAAATTTTGCTGGGTCTTCCTCTGCCTTGTAATCCTGAGAGGAGTTGGAGTTGGAGGGGGGAGGGAGAAAGAGGGGAAGGGGAGGGAGGAGGAGAGAGAGAGAGAGAGAGAGAGAGAGAGAGAGAGAGAGAGAGAGAGAGAGAGAGAGAGAGAGAGAGAAACAGATCAGATTTTCCACCAGAGTATAGTTCATACCATTCTTGACATTGCTGGCTCACAGAAAATCTGGGAAGGTGTTATAAACAAGATATAGAACTGTTTACATTTGCCTCAGAGGAGAGCTCTCTGTGATTTTGTCTGCCAGGGCCTGTTTTCACTTTTACCAGACTGTGTGAGCAGGAACGTATTTCCACTGTTTAAGATGGGGCTTTGCGGGGCCTCCCTGGTGGCGCAGTGGTTGAGAGTCCGCCTGCCGATGCAGGGGATACGGGTTCGTGCCCCGGTCTGGGAGGATCCCATATGCCGCGGAGCGGCTGGGCCCGTGAGCCATGGCCGCTGGGCCTGCGCATCCGGAGCCTGTGCTCCGCAACGGGAGAGGCCACAACAGTGAGAGGCCCGCATACCGCAAAAAAAAAAAAAAAAAAAAGATGGGGCTTTGCAACCTGGAGTGAACATTCATATGACCAAGGAAGGTGTTTTCAAACTACAGTTGACCCTTGAGCAAGGCAGGGGTTAGGGGTGCTGACCCTCCACGCAGTCCAAAATCCACCTGAAGTTTGCCCTCCGTACCCGCAGTTCCTCTGCTTCCTCGGATTCAACCAAGCACAGATCGTGTGGAACTGTATTTAATACTGAAAAAAAAAACTGCTTTTAAGTAGACACCCGCAGTTCAAACCCATGTTGTTCAAGGGTCAACTGTACAGATTTCTGGGTCATTTCACCTAAAACCCAGTGAATAAGAACATCTGCAGGGGAGGGTTGCATGCTTTTTTTTTTTTTTTTTTTTAACTCCCCAGGTGATTCTAAAACGGCAGCCTGAGCTGAGAACAACTGGCCGCAGTCATTCCTGAAATCTTCTAGACCCATCTCCCTCTGGCTTGTTTTGTTTTTGTTTTTAAACTGACTTGTTTTAATAAAATCATTATTGGAAATGTTCAATGTACAGACTTAATCCTCTTGTGTACTATCGTCAGTCTCCCCTCACTGATTTAAAATGCAGTCAGTGCTGTGTGTTAATTAACAGTAACAAAAGTTTACTCTTGGGCTGTTCCTCTGCATTGACTAATGTGGGCAACGAAAAGCAAACTCCTTATGGCATCTACTTAACAAAAATAATGAAGCTATCAAATCACACACATACACACACACACACACAATCATAAAGCGTTTCCCAAAGCTAAGGAGATTATTTATTAAATCTTCCCTGCCTCTGCTTCTCTCCACTCACATGAAACAGTCAACAAAATACTCAAAGCA
This sequence comes from Mesoplodon densirostris, assembly GCF_025265405.1. Lineage (NCBI taxonomy): Eukaryota > Metazoa > Chordata > Mammalia > Artiodactyla > Ziphiidae > Mesoplodon > Mesoplodon densirostris. The sequence goes on along the minus strand of NC_082678.1, from coordinate 48,230,363 downwards.
CCATACTTTTGGCTAGTATTTCTGTTTGAGAAATGAAATATCTGGTGATGTTCAGTTTGAGGAAATTCATCAAGCTGCACACTTATGATCTATTCACTTTGCTATATATGTTATACTTCAATAAAAAATTTTTTTTGAAAAATCCACTAATCTTTTGAGGGTAAGGGTGGGGATATTAGGCAAAGAAGCAAAGATGGCTTTCATATCTATTTGGGAATGCACAAAACAAAATATCTTAGTCACAAAGAGTGACTCCAGGAAAGAGGTATCACACCCCTGGGGTACAGAGAGCAAACACTTATTCCCTACCAACGGGCAGAGTCAAGTTCCTGTGCCCTGATTCCAACAGGCCTCTGTCAAATAGGGAGAGTACTGAATGGGGGAAACCTAGTCCTTTACTTCCCTAAACCAATACCTCCCGGGCAGTGAGCAGGACAGACCTGGTCCCCCATCTCTCCAACTTTATGGTCTAGCAGTGGACTGTCCTTTCCAGGTGGCTGCTGCCATGTCTGTTACTCTGAGAAGTGACCACCAACGTCTTGAGGGCAGGGTACTTGTCTTTTCATGTAACTGGCAACCCCCCAACCTAGAACCCACAGAACAGAGTATTCTAAACACAAAATAGGCAGGCAATATCTATTTTTAATCACAAGGTTAGAAAGAGAACTAGTTTCAGGCTAAGTGTCACTTCAGCAGGGCAAATCACCCCCAGGGCTACCGACAGTACCTGCGTCATCCAGTGACAATTTCCAGAGGGCAAACAGGACACATACATCTGGGCCACCATTTTCCTGGTGGTATCCCCGAGTCAGGGCGAGGCAATTCTTAATACTCATTTAAAAAATAAAATACCCAAGAGAGAACTTCCCTTTGAGCCAAGTTGGGTATGGTTCCTTGGTTTCTCTGACACTTAGAAGTCATTTCTGGGGCTTCCCTGGTGGCGCAGTGGTTGAGGGTCCGCCTGCTGATGCAGGGGACACGGGTTCATGCCCCGGTCCAGGAGGATCCCAAATGCCGCGGAGCGGCTGGGCCCGTGAGCCACGGCCGCTGAGCCTGTGCGTCCAGAGCCTGTGCTCCGCAACGGAAGAGGCCACAACAGTGAGAGGCCCGCGTACCGCAAAAAAAAAAAAAAAAAAAAAAAAAAAGTCATTTCTGCATCTCAAAGGCCACCCATATCACTGAACAGTTCCTACCTTGCTAAGTACTTGGCTTCGATCTGCAATGTCTATATATATGGCTTCCACATGTTTCCAAGCCTCAGGCTCCAGTTTATGCACCTGCAGGAACAAGGAGGACCACTGTGTAGTTTTTATCATCTACGAAGCACCCTTTACCCAAAATGGACACCTAGCAGCAGCTGTTCCCATAGCCATAGATGTGATATTCCTACTGGCACATGCAAAACTATCCAAAGGAGTGGGAGGATGGATTTTAAGTGGACATACATTTGAGAACTAATGCTTTGATTTTTCAGGCTAAGTACAACTGCAGCAGCCCAAGACACTCTCAGGACTCCCCTAGCACCTACTTTGTTTCCATATGTTCCCCCTTTGTAAAGACTATACACTTGTCTCATGGGGATGTTGCCTGGTTAGCCATATACTGCTTATTTTGATGCTCTTAAAAATTAACTAACTCGGGGCTTCCCTGGTGGCACAGTGTTGAGAGTCTGCCTGCTGATGCAGGGGACATGGGCTCGTGCCCCGGTCCGGGAAGATCCCACATGCCGCGGAGCGGCTGGGCCCGTGAGCCATGGCCGCTGAGCCTGCGCGTTCGGAGCCTGTGCTCCGCAACGGGTGAGCCACAGCAGTGAGAGGCCCGTGTACCGCAAAAAAAAAAAAAAAAAAAAAAAAAATTAACTAACTCAAAATAGGTGGTACCAGATACAAAATCATGCTACGAAATTCTGATAAATTCAAAATGTACAAAAGGGACTTCCCTGGTGGCACAGTGGTTGAGAATCCGCCTGCCAATGCAGGGGACACAGGTTTGAGCCCTGGTCCGGGAAGATCCCACATGCTGCGGAGCAACTAAGCCCGTGTGCCACAACTACTGAGCCTGCGCCCTAGAGCCTGCAAGCCACAACTACTGAAGCCCACACGCCTAGAGCCCGTGCGCTGCAACAGGAGAAGCCACTGCAATGAGAAGCCCGTGCACCACAACAAAGAGTAGCTCCTGCTCTCCGCAACTAGAGAAAAGCCCACGCGCAGCAATGAAGACCTAACGCAGCCAAAAATAAATAAATAAATTTACAAAATGCACAAAAGGATATGATAAAGAGTAACTCTTTTGTCTTCAAGTCCACTCCCAAGTACCACCAGTGCTAAACAATGAAGTGTAGAGATTTTTCTTTTAATACAGATGGTAGTATGTATACACACTGTTTCACATTGTGCTTTTTCCACTGAACAGTGTAGGTTGAAGACTGTTCCCTACTGGTTCTTTTTAATGGCTGCATAATATACCACTATGTGGCTGCACAACAATTTATTTAACAGGGTCCTACTGATGGGCTCTTACGTTGTTTTTAACCTTTGGGTACACAAAGAATGCTGAGATGAATCTCCTTGTATATAAGTTATTTCATACATGTGAAAACATAACTGTAGTATAAATTCCTAGGTGTGGAATTGATGGGGTAAAGGATAGGTGTATTTTATTTTATTTATTTATTATAAATTTATTTTATTTATTTATTTTTGGCTGCGTTGGGTCTTCGTTGCTCCAAGCGGGCTTTCTGTAGCTGCAGTGAGCAGCTACTCTTTGTTGCAGTGCGCGGGCTTCTCATTGTGGTGGCTTCTCATTGCAGAGCACGGGGTCCAGTAGTTTCGGCACGCAGGCTCAGTAGCTATGGCTTGTGGGCTCTAGAGTGCAGGCTCAGTAGTTGTGGCACATGGGCTCAGTAGTTGTGGCTCACGGGCTCTGGAGCGCAGGCTCAGTAGTTGTGGCACACGGGCTTAGCTGCTCCGTGGCATGTGGGATCTTCCCGAACCAGGGCTTGAACCTGTGTCCCCTGCATTGGCAGGCGGATTCTTACTCACTGCACCACCAGGGAAGCCCGGCTTACAGGATCTTAGTTCCCCAACCAGGGATTGAACCCCAGCCCTGGCAGTGAAGGCACCAAGTCCTAACCACTGGACTGCCAGGGAATTCCCTAATTTTGATGTTTTAAAAATGCACCTCCTCTGTGCCAGGAGGTACATTTTTAGACCAATCCCAGCACTAGGAGAGGTCCTATAAAGGGTCCTGGAGATCCTATTTTCAGATTAGAGACAGAGCAATCCCATCCTGGTAGGACAGATCTGGGCACAGGCTACTGCCTGCCTGGCCAGGACAAAGGGGACCACGGATCAGACCCCTTGGCATGGAGGGAGCCTCAACACCCTGTCCTGGGGCCTGGAAGTCCTTGGGGCTCCTGGGAAGTGCTACTTACATTCTCCTGGGTGCCAAGATCTGGTTTGTGCCAGGTTTCAATTTTAATCAGAAAGTCTTCTTTCATGTACTCATTCTGGAAGAGGAAAAAAAATACCTTACAGTCACCAGGCTCAAAGTTGGAGAGTAACCATCCCCCCTACTTGCTCATGGGCAGTCGAAAGACCCCAGCCTCCACCTTATAGTAACAGCTGACTGTACCAGGAGCCCACAGTACGCCAGGTGAGTGTTCTCTCGTTCAATCCTCACCCCAGCCTGTGACGGCTGTAGTAATACCACCCTCATCTTACAGTCAAGGAAAGTTACGTTCAGAGGCGTGAGGGGACTTGTCCAATGGCACGGAGATAACAACACAGCTGGTCCTCAAACTCAGTTGTGTCCGGCTTCAAGATCCATGTATTTAATCCGTGTATCTCTCCTATTTGCCTCATGCACAGGGCGTAAGGGCTGACTGGCAGCGTGGGAAGAGCACGGGGAGACTTCCCAGCCAACCAAACGTGTTCCCTGCCCGCGCCCGTTCTCCCCAGCCAGCCTTTTGCTAATTTAACCCTTCATGCTAATTATCAGCTTCCTCCCTTAGTGCCTTTAAAAAGTTGGAACTGCTCAAAGGAGGATCACGTTAACCCCTAACTCCTCAGTGGGAATTAGGTTCCCAGAAACTTCTTACATTTACCAGCAGGGACAAGGCACCTGGATGAGGACGCTGAAGGGTGGAGAGGAGGGGCACTGACAGAGGGGCTGGGCCTGGAAAAGAAACCTTGCTGATTTCTCAATTTTGCCAAGGGTCAGTGCTCACTGGGGTCAACAAACGCCCCGATGGGAAAGTCACAATCGGGTCAGCTGAACTGAAGCTTCTTGTACAACCCTGGGAAGGCCAAGCCTGGGGCAAGCAGGGGAGAGCCTTGCATCATTCCGTACACGTGAGACCCAGGGCTAGTGTGCCACAGTCCTGACTGCTGCACCTACAAAGCCACCTGCCAATGTAGCTTCAAGCAAGAGGCCATTTTGCCAATTAACAAGTTCCTCATTAGGACTGAAAGGATTAAGCCTCAAAAGATCCAAGAGAAAGAGGAATACCCAGGAGTCTCCGGGGCAGTTCCATTTTTATTTTTCCTTTTCTTATAAATCATCTACAGTTCCAACCCCCCTGAAAATACTTACTGTAATAACTGCTCCAAGGCAAGGACATGGAAAAAAGAAAGAAAAAGATTAATGAGGATAAATAAAATATCCACCTCTCACCCCCAGGGAGCACGGAAGCAAAGAATTCTCCACTCCCTGGGGCACTCCACAGTCACTCTCCAAGCCCCAGCGAGTATATCTGGTACCTCAAATGCAGCAACTCCCAAGTTTCACTCATACAGAAGTCCTCAAAGACCAAATATGGAATTTAATTAAAGCAATGCCACTACAGGCTCCTCAGGACTCTTCCCAGTTGGGCAAAGACAGGGAGCAGTTCTGATGAACTGAAGCGTGGAGAGCCGCTGCTCTGCCGTCGGAGTGTCACCTGGTGTCCCCCCACCCCCGCTTCCGGGGGCACAGAGCAGGGCACTGTAGGCCAGGCCCTGTCTATCTGCCCTCTGCATCCTTCCTCTCACTGTAACCAAACCTCTCACCCTCCACACTCCTGATCATTGTAATGAGACCCCCTCGGAAAGCACCGTTCAATTATTTATCAGAGAAAATGACTGCAGCTCTAATGTCACTGGGGAACAGACTAGCCCTCCTCCTGACCACAGCCCAGATCATTCTGTACCCTCTGACTTTTGCAGTTATCGCAATTTCAGATGCATGCCACACTGCCCCATCTGACAGTACATGGGGCTAACAGTCAAATTCTGTAACTCCAAAACTGAAACTAAGGTTATCTCTGAGATTGAGATGAGGAGAATTTGAAATATAGGGGATAAGATCCACCTTGTACAGAAATGACCCAAGAGACTATCAGTAATTTCTCTGAATCCAACAAAAGATACTTGCAAGAAAGCATCAGATCAAGATTATAAATAAAAGGGCTATTGAAATAACTGCCCTTATGAGTTTAACAAAAAAGGAAATGAAGGGTATAATATTCATTGAGGGCGAGTCCAAAGAGACCAGTTTGGCAGAAATTCTCCAGCACTGTCCTGGGAGCAAGAGCCCTGGGCTGTGTACGTGGCACATCTAGCAGCCCCATCCTGAGTGTCAGGTTGGCCTGGTTTGATGACACTAGCCCTCAAGGTTCTCCCACTAATCACCTGATTCTGAGTCTATGCTCTCCGAGCAAACTTCTCCTAGTTTGGCCTCTGTTGGGACAGAAAGTGCTAATCAACAGACACAAGGCGGGGCTTCCCTGGTGGCGCAGTGGTTAAGAACCCACTTGCCAATGCAGGGGACATGGGTTTGAGCCCTGGTCCAGGAAGATCCCACATGCTGCAGAGCAACTAAGCCTGTGCGCCACAACTACTGAGCCTGCGCTCTAGAGCCCATGAGCCACAATTACTGAGCTCGCGTGCCACAGCTACTGAAGTCCATGCACCTAGAGCCCGTGCTCCACAAGAGAGCCACTGCAATGAAAAGCCCGTGCACCATGAGGAGTGGCCCCCGCTCAATGCAACTAGAGAAAGCCCACTCACAGCAACGAAGACCCAATGCAGCCAAAAATAAAGAAATAAATTTGTTAAAACAAAACAAAACAAAACAAAACACAGACACGAGGGTCTGATCACTTAAGCGAGTGGACGTTTTCACTACATGTTGGCTTTCTGATTATAATTTGGTTTCCTATGCAGAAGAGTCCACAAGGAAAGAATGCCCACTCAGCAAACAGGAATATCTGGTTTTCATTAGTAATTTTGTATTTCAATATAACTTAATATATTGGCATTTGGGGGTTTTGTATATCAGGTCTTTCTGAGATCCTAAGAAACAGATCCATTCAGTTCTGACAAACTAGATTTGTGAACCTAGGAGGGTGATCACCCTCCTGGCCTTTAATGCCAATGTGGGTGACCAAACAATCTTTCCCAATCTTCTCTAGCCTCAAGGCCTCCAAACACCTCTCTAGCCTCCAAACACCTCTGCATTTGGAGCCTTCCCTTTTCTTCAAACTGCAACCCTGTGTACACTGGAAATGTCTCAGGAAACCCTCTGCAGTTGGAAAACAGGGCTCTCCAATGAGACCAGTAAGGTACTTTTTAAAAACCATGGCTTTGGGACTTCCCTGGTGGTCCAGTGGTTAAGACTCCGTGCTTCCAATGCAGGGGGTGAGGGTTCGATCCCTGGCTGGGGAACTAAGATTCCGCATGTCGTGTGGCACTGCTATAAACAAACAAACAAACTATGGCTTTATTTAGACTGTATTCAGCCCAGGGTTAAGGTTACAGGAAGAGGAAGGAGGAGAAACATTTATTTTCCTCTTCCTACTTTCTTTCTTTTTTTTTTTTATGGAACGCTTCATGAATTTGCGTGTCATCCACGCACAGGGGCCATGCTATTCTTCTCTGTATCGTTCCGGTTTTAGTACATGTGCTGCTAAAGCAAGCGTCTCTTCCTACTTTCACTCACAGACCCAGTCCCATCTTACCCCCTCCTCATGTCCCAAGTCATGAGCATCAGGGGAAAAGAAACAGAGAGAAATAAGGTAAGAGGATAGAAAGAGCTGATAATAAGTAGAGTATTCCACAGCCAACCTCACTCCAGTGAGAACAAGGTTAGAGCTTTCCAAAAGGCATGTGGAGTTTTACTCCACACTCCTTTATCCATCTCACCTCAAACTCTGATCTACTTAGGGCAACCTAACAGTTTGAACTAATAATCTTTCTCCCACCAGCCCCCAGAGGGAACTGGACATAGCCTTCCTTGTTTATATCTCTTTTTAAAAGAGGAATGGCTAACCGAACAGATCTAAGATTCAAGACATTCATTCTGGGCTTCCCTGGTGGCGCAGTGGTTAAGAATCCCCCTGCCAATGCAGGGGACATGGGTTCGATCCCTCGTCCGGGAAGATTCCCACATGCTGCAGAGCAACTAAGCCCGTGTGCCACAACTACTGAAGCCTATGCACCTAGAGCTCGTGCTCCACAACAAGAGAGCCACAGCAATGAAAAGCCCATGCACCATGAGGAGTGGCCCCTGCTCACCGCAGCTAAAGAAAGCCCGCACACAGCAACGAAGACCCAACGCAGCCAAAAATAAAACAAATAAATTTATATTAAAAAAAGAAGACATTCATTCTGTACGGCACTGGGTTGTGACTGTAAAGTCAGCACCCACTGAAGAAGCCAACCTCCTCTCCCCTACTCCCTGCCTCTCCTCTTCAGGGAGTATTTAGAAATTACATTTTTCTTCTTTTGGCCAAGGATCAGAAGATGCGAATGAACATGTGGCGTCTAGAAAAATGCCCGTGTCAGCTGCAGCACACTCCCCCCAGAATTACAGAGGACAGTGGCATCTCTCAGTTGGCACAAGCTGTGTACCCAGAGCCCCGCCCCGGGCATGCAGCCGTCCACCCTGTACGTTTGCCTCCCTTATGCCAAGTTGACTAAGGTTCTTATGACACATGCTCAATGCAACTCTCTTACACATCAAGAAATCACCTTTGGCCCTAGGCCAGACACACCCAGCCACTGTCCACACTGTCTTTTAAGAAAGTGTGTATGTGCCTCTTCCAAGAATTGAACAGCTTCCTGCCTGATGCTTAGGGAATAGTGATGTTTGCATGTTCAGCTACAGCAATAAAACTCTAAGCATTACACATCCCAGGTCCCACCAATGACCGTGCATCTCCTGATACAAGGTTCTTGAACCTGTGTAGGACTGAAGAGAGCAATGACCCTGTGATCTGGACTTCAGTCATTCCCAAAGTCAACGGGATAAGGACCACATGTATCTTCCTCATCAGGTACAATCTAGGGAGTGCCAGGTCCCAACAAATAAGAGAAGTGTAAGCACAGGCTGGCAGGAGGACCCCACAGGCCGACTGTCTGTGCCAACAAATGTAGACTGGCTGGGGGAAAAGCCACTTAACTCACGGTCGACTTCCAGGGGACCTCTAGAGACCCCCCGCTGGAATCCCAGAATGTCTAGAATAGAAAGTTCTCTGTGAAGGTTCAAATCTTTCCTTTCTAGGAACTCTAGATAGGAGACTAGGGAAGATTAAGAGAATAATTCCATTCCTATTCCCACCTTCAACTATAGAACATGCTGGTCTAGGAAGTTCCCTGGTGGTCTGCTAATTAGGACTCCGTGCTTTCACTGCCAAGGTCTGGGTTCAGTCCCTGGTCAGGGAACTGAGAACCCACAAGCAACATGGTGCAGCCAAAAAAAAAAAAAAAAAACACCAAACCATGCTGGTCTACTGGAAGCCACTGATTCAGGGCTCAGACTAAAGGTGGTATATAACATACTTGGGGGCTAACTGTTTCTAAATCCTTTGTCATCAAACATTGGGCTTATTTCAACTTTTCCCCAACAACATCAGGGTTTTCTTTGCTATGTTTTCTTGGTATCTAGGTCTGGCCCTTCTCCAGCGCAGGAAGGTCACCCTGCAAGGCCCCTTCCTATGACTGCCTCTCTCAAAAGTCCCTGGGCCTCACTGCTGCTTTTCAAGCCAAACATGAATACATCCTATTAAAACTGGAAATTTCAGTATCTAACAATAAGGGAGTAGCTTAAAAAGATCCCAGTACATTCATACAATGGAATACTATGCAACTATTAATAAATTTTAAACAATAGACTATATGTAGTAACAGAGAAAAGGTTTCCCATTTACTGAGTAAAAATTAACAATTTAATAATTAGTATGATTTGACCCAAAATTTGGCTGAGAAACATGTCTGGAGACTTTATATACATGTGTATATGAAAGCATTTTAAAAAAGGATTAGAAAGACACTAAAATGTTAACAGTGACTAGAAATGAAAGGATCATGGGTGATTATTTTCTTGTTTATATGTATTCTCCAAGACAGAGGACATTACTTTTGTAATCAAAATTATCATACCATCCCCAAATAGGAGGGATTGGTCCTATGCCATCTTGGGCCATGGCTACTTGGTGGCTCCCACCCAGCTGGCTGCCAAATTGCACTAGACAAAACTGGCACTCACCACCGGCCTGAAGGGAGGCCCCAAGCTCATCCTTCCACTGGCTTAATCTGGAAAATGAAGGTGGGACACAAAACCCCAATTCACTGCCACCCCTGGGCCTACTTGACCACACCCTCCATCCACCGTGGGGCCCAAATTCCACCTCTGCACTCACCTGTTCTGCAATAAGGATAGGCATTCCACGCTTTTTCATGTATATTCAGGGCTCCTTCTGGGGCCAGCATTCGAACAAACGTGGGCACTTTGCTGTAGTGAGAAAAGGGTTATGAAGAGAAACAAAGGAGAGAGTTAGAAGACAATGGGCTAGGGACTTCCCTGGTGGCACAGAGGTTAAGAATCTGCCTGCCAAGGCAGGGGACATGGGTTTGAGCCCTGGTCCGGGAAGATCCCACATGCCGCGGAGCAACTAAGCCCGTGCGCCACAACTACTGAGCCTGCGCTCTAGAGCCTGTGAGCCACAATTACTGAGCCTGCTCACCTAGAGGCCGTGCTCTTCAATAAGAGAAGCCACCGCAATGAGAAGCCTGCGCACCACGACAAAGAGCAGCCCCCGCTCGCCGCAACTAGAGAAAGCCCGTGCGCAGCAACAAAGACGCAACACAGCCAAAAATAATTAAATAATTAAATAATTAAAAAAAAAAAAAAAAAAGACGACGACAATGGCCTTCTACTGCACATTCTCCAGGCTGCAGCTCCAGCTTCTTTGTGGGGAGTTGACATGCAAGTTCCCCTGAGACCAGCAGGTTACTCTGTGTGTGAAAAGCCACCTGTCAGAGCCTGACACCCCAGCTCAGCTGGCTACTAACATCCACCTGCAACTTGGCCCCCTACCCGCCAGGAACAGGACAGCAGGTGAGGCCCCGGGCTACCAGCCACGGCTTATCAGTCCTTACGCTATCATTACGCACTCTTCCAGAGCTCACTGGGCCCAGGGCATGGTACTACACATTGCAAGGATGAGATGTCTTCAAGAGTGGACCAGACTGACTGGCTGACTAACCTGGAATATGGGATCCAAGATGACTTGATCTGCTAGGGTCAGTTCTGGGCAGCCAGGAGGGCCTCAGGGCCATCTGCCTCCCAGGACAAAATATTTTCTTCCATTCAATTCTTATCTCAGGTTACAGAGCAGCAGGTACCGTATGAGCTCTTTTTGTTTCTTTTGTTTAAAAAAAGGTATGTGTATTCCTCTGCCTCAGCTTTTAACTGGTAATCTACGCAGTCTTAACAGGCTCCAACAACCTCATCAGCTTAGTGCCTGAGGCCTAAGAGAAAGAGCTACCTCCAGGACACAGATAACTCTGAACACGCAGAGCAGCCCACTGAGATCCACTCACTCTTGGCCACACTCATTCAGGTAAGTATTTCTATGAGTTAGGCACCACGATGCATGTAGAAATCACACAGACATGGCTCCTGCCCTCAGGGAGCTTCCATTCTAGTGAGGAGTGGAACTAACCAGGCAGAGCACTGTGAGAACACGGTGCACGGGGAGGCTCCCCAGGGAAAAGGAAGGTTTACACGGAGTAGCGAGTGGGTAGGACTGAGCTAGACAAGAGGGCGGGAGTGGGGTGGGAAAAGCTGGGGGGAAGAGAGAGAAGATCAGAGTAGCTCGTGTAAGGTATGAGGTGGGGAATATAGGAGAACAAGCAGAGGCTGGGTCATAAAAGATCCTGTAGCTGCATCAAAGAGGATGGACTTTATCCCGAGGGCAAAGGGCCATCTATAGCTTCTAAGCTAGGGAGCAACAGATCTTCTTCTGGACAGAACGCTTGGAGCTGTGCAGAGAAGTGGAAAGCATGGAGACCAGTTAGGAGCTGCTGTGGTAATCCAGACAAGAGATGATGGAAGGAAATGCAAAGGCTGGAGATAACCAAGGAGATGGACTCAAAAGGACTTGATGAAGGACTTCCCTGGTGGTCCGGTGCTAAAGAATCCGCCTTACAATGCAGGGGACGCAGGTTCGATCTGTGGTCAGGGAACTAAGATCCCACATGCCGCGGGGCAACTAAGCCCACGCACCACAACTACTGAGCTCTTGAGCCTCAGCTAGAGAGCCCGTGTGAGGCAAACTACAGAGCCCACATGCTGTGGAACCCATGCGCCACAACTAGAGAGAGAAAAACCTGCACGCCGCAACTAGAGAGAAGCTCGTGCGCCGCAGTGAAAAATCCCGCATGCCTCAACAAAGATCCCACGTGCTCCAACTAAGACCCAATGCAGCCAAAAATAAAATAAAATAAATAAATAAATAATAAATCTTAAAAAAAAAAAAAAGGACTTGATAAGACGAACAAGGAAGAGGGTGTCGTGAACCCATGGTTTCCGATTTGGGACAACTAACGGCTTTGGTCCTCATGATGGGAGGTGGTCATGGCATTCAGCACTGTTGGTTTTCTTTTCTTTTCTTGGCAATTGGGTGTTTTGGGGTTAAGGGTAGTGGTAGGTAGCAGTTCAAAGTTTCCACCCTCTCCATAAGGGAGAAGGTGAGACATGTCCCACCCTCCATATGTACAGACCTCCTCTCTGCCACTTTGGTTGGACCAGCTGAGTCTTGAGGAGCCAACTGGCCCCTACTACCAGCCTCACTATCTCTTTTCAAAGTCCTCTTTAAAAAATACAAATGTGCTGTGGGGAAAGTGTGTCTTTCTTAAGTTAATTAATTACTTTTGGCTGCGCTGGGTCTTTGTTGCTGCGCACAGGCTTTCTCTAGCTGCGGTGAGCGGGGGCTACTCTTTGTTGTGGTGCACGGGCTTCTCACTGCAGTGGCTTCTCCTGTTGCGGACCACGGGCTCTAGGTTAGCAGGCTTCAGTAGCTGTGGCACAAGGGCTTCAGTAATTGTGGCCTGCGTGTTCTAGAGCGCAGGCTCAGTAGTTGTGGCACAGGGTTTAGTCGCTCCGCGGCAATGGGGGATCTTCCCAGCCCAGGGCTCGAACCCATGTTCCCTGCAATTAGCAGGTGGATTCTTAACCACTGCACCACAGCCACAGGGGAAGCCCCAGAAGGTGTGTCTTAAGCCTTATTCTAATCAACAGTTAATGGCTCAGTAAGGATTGGTTGGCAGTCAGCTCAGAGGAGGACGAGGAGAAGCCATGGAGGGAAAAGAGCACAATGTCAAGGAAATGGGATCCTGGTGAGTTGTTTTGTTTTGTTTTGTTTTTTTAACTTTCTGAGCACACCACGTGGCATGTGGGATCTTAGTTCCCCGACCAGGGATCAAACCCGTGCCCACTGCGGTGGAAGAAGGGAGTCTTAACCGTTGGACCACCAGGAAGTCCTTTGATGAGATTTTTTTCCCCACTTCAGTGTTGTTCTCTTCCTGGCTCTGGCACTCACAAAATCCTGGACCCCTCTGGGCTGGCACTTTTACATCCCTAGATCAGCAGACTACATTAAATCAGCGATTTTACCAAATGAAAATGAAACTGCTTTGCTCAGTTTAACTGACTAGAGATTAAGGTTCAGGTTTAAGTTGCACAACAATGTGAATGTTACTTAATGCCACTGAACTTAAAAATGGTGGGACTGCCCTGGTGGCACAATGGATAAGACTCCGTGCTCCCAATGCAGGGGGCCCAGGTTCTAGCCCTGGTCAGGGAACTGACCCACATGCATGCCACAACTAAGAAGCCTGCCTGCCACAACTAAGATCCAGTGCAACCAGATAAATAAATAAATATTTTTTAAATGGTAAAAATGGTGACTTTTGTGTTATGTACATTTTACCACAATTAAAAAAAATAGCAGGTTTATTTTTTCCAGTATTGGGTAGTTTCTAAAACTAGATTGATTCAATTTCCATTCAAGCCGGTCTATGTTTACTATGGCTTTCAATGTCCTTTGGGCCAGCTTACAGTTTACTGAAATATTACTGTCTTGGTTAGGGATTCAGCAATTGTGTGGTTTGCAATGGATTTTGGTACACCAATCAGTTCAAGCTATACTCTTAAACACTTATGCCTTTGATCCAAAGAGAGGTACCAAAATTCCTCTGGTAGCTGATTTCACAATATCAGAATTTAAAATACTACCTGACCCCACAATTCTACTTGTAGGAACATTTACTACAGATTTACACACATTGAGTATATCAAAAGATTTGTGCAGAAGGAGTTTTAGTGAAGTACTGTATGTAAACATCTGGAAATGACTGTAAATATACGTCAAGAGAAGACTGGTGAAACAACTTCTAGCACATTTGTTCAAAGATACGACGTGTACTTTAAAAGAATGAGGCCAAATATGCTGACAGTTAAAGAGCCATGACATGATAAGAAAGAAGAGATCCCATCTCTGTCAGATAACAAAGGAAATGAACAGCCATTTACACACACACACACACACACACACACACACACACACACACTCTCACTCTCTCTCTCTCTCTCTCTCTCTCTCTCTCTCTGGTACTCACAGACAATGGAAGGGCCCACACTTCCGAAGACTAGGAGCCTGGTGGGTTGAGTATTACTTTTATTTAAAAACAAACAACACTTTAAATGAGCAAAGAAGAACCAACTCTACCTACTCTCGCAGGTGAAGCAACTTGATGAACCAGCTAACAACTCAAAAAACACCCCAAATGATCCGCTGTCTCCACTTTGACACCAGGACGCCTTCGCTCTGCTGTGCAGCCACCTACCTCTGTAAGTGGTAGATCTTGTGCGTGTACTGGCCTTTCTCGCCGTCCTTTTCATAGGGCTCATTCACCAGGACCTCCACGCCTTCACCACCACCCGTTTCATTTTTGCTGGCCTCAGCCACAGAATACAGCTGCCCTACTTGATACTGAAGAAACAGAGAGACGGGAGTTACTGCCAACGCAGAATCTTCTCGATGGCTGCACACAGTCCAGTTGCCAGGAACTGTCCAATTAGATCACTCTGGGACCCCCTGATCCGGGAGCTCATCCCGCAGTTTCTCACGTGGCCTTACCCAAATCTGCCCAGAGCCGCTAAGAAAAGCTGCTCCGTGGCCTCTCTTTAGCCATCAGGTGTGTTTAATTTCATCTTTCCCATTTTCACATCCTACTTCAAGGCTTAAGGAGGCAGGTGAATATGCTTAATCTCACACCGCTATCCAGAAAATAGAGTCCAAGGTAGTTTTTGCCCTGGACCTGCCTTTGGTCCCAGATCCCCAAACAAGATCTGGGTTGGTTGTTAGAAATCTCTTTATCCCATTCATTTAAACAGGTCCTAAGACATGACTTCTTGTCAAGAAAGGTACCCAGCGCACTGTGAAATCCACAACCCCCGCTATAAAACTGGCTCATCTACTTGTTTCTTCTCCAGCGTTGGGCCCCTCCTCACCCTGCCAGCAGCTCAGAGGGCAGTCCTGCAGGCAACCAAACCTCCTGATGCTTTCCTGATTCCTGGTGGGGCTGAAGCAAGCGCCCTGCTTCCCGTATTAGATAGCACAGATTCCTATCCCACAGTGCTGGCTGGGTGCACCCTCTGTGTTGGCACTTACTAGATGGCCAAAGCCTAGTTTTCCTTTATTTGGGTCACATGCCACCCTATCAAGTCACGAGTCAAGATCACTGGCCTCCTCTGATCCCTCAAGACAACTCAGTATTAGGGCCAATGACCTGGGCAGTGCTCAGACCTGGCCCTTCTGCTCCCTTCTCTCTGAGGGAAGCGGTCTAGGGGGAAAAATGAGGTGAAAAGAGGATGAACAGCAACCATTAAAGCAGGAAGTTACGCCTATACCAAAGGATGCATCTTCCCTATCACGGCCAGTGCCACCAGGCACAACACTTCAGGGAGTATGAGAAAAAGAAACTTGATTATAGTTTGGGGAGGGGTGGGGATCGATTTTCCTCACCCTCCACGCCCCCTCCTCAAGCTCCTGGTACTCTCAGGAGTGAAAGACAAAGGTCTTTCTCCCTTTGAGGCCTGCTCTACCTGGCAGCCTCCTAAGCACCACCACCGGGACATTTCTGGGCAAAACATGGAAGGAGGTGAAGCAGCACACCGGGACACTTCACTGTTCACCACGAAGCTGAAAGAGCCCTAACTCCCAACGCAGAAACGCAGCCCAGGATGCCAAGGAAAGGCCCAGGCAAACCGTCAAGGCTGGGGTAATCCTGTAAAGAGGAGCATCGGGGTGAGAGCCAGCCACCTTGACCTTGCTAATCCAGAGCAACATCAGGGCTGCCTCAATGCCCCCAGGGAACCCCAAGCGGTCCCTCTGCCTTTCCAAGTCCACCCCTAACAGAGGCATACATGAGAACCCCTATCACGTGGGTCAGGGTTTGGCCGAGCCAGGGGTTCCCAGGAGGGAGCAGTAATTCTGTGTCAGAGAAGAGTTGTAAGAACATCTAACCACTGACTCAGCAAGCCTACAGGGGAGGGGAGGCCGGTGTTACCAGGCCGGTGGAGGGGACTGGGGGGCCGGCTGGTGGTGCTGCTTGGGGAGGGGCCCCGGCAGAGACTAATCCCCTTCATTTGGTTCCTCTTCAGCTGCAGGAATCAGAGGGCAGGCTCTAAGAGGATCAGTGTGTTGGGCTGGCATCTTCCCCTTTTAATCTCTCTTGATATTCTGATCCTTTAATCCCAATGAGACATGTAAGGCAGTTTTGTTAATCCTAAGGGGTGAATAAGACTAGCGTCCACAAGCTACAAGTGAGGGACACTTTTCATGTCAGAGGGTTCCCTTTGGCACCGTGGCTCCGCACCCTGGGAAAGCAGAAAGCAGCCAGACTCAGATGGGGTAGAGATGGGGGATGGGGATCAGGACATTAAATCAGATAAAGAGCCCCAAGGAGACGAGGCTTCCAGCCTCCTCTGGCCCAGGACAGTGCTCCCTGCCCTGGAGATCTGCTCCCTTGTTCCCAAGAAAGAAGACAGCTAAGGAAAACAGAGACTCCACCACTTTGGCAAACTGGGAGTGGGAGCCCAGGAAGATGTAGTGGGTGGGCCTGAAACATGTCATGAAAAACAGCACAGCTGTTGGTCCCACCCCATGGACCTGCCAGCCCAGGCACCAAAGGGGCCTGGTGCCATGCATCTCTGGAAATGAGAAGTAAAACAGCCCTGCCCACGGTAGGGGGAAAAGGCAGCCCGAACTGAGCAAGGAACCACTGTTGGACACACCACGTTAAACAGCCAGGGCTCTCTTGCTTTGCTGCAGAATGTCCAGAAACCCTGCACAGTGAGTATTAGGCCAAAGGCTCTGGCCAGCCAGAAGCTGATTTTACCCCAAAACATTGATTCAAGCCATCAGGATGGTCATAAAGACAGGGGCTTCTCTATTCTCTTTTCATTCCCCTTCCAAATCAGAAAGCTCTGAGGGCCTCCAATTGGGAAGCGAATCCAACAGCCACATGACACTGGGCTGTTCCCATGGGAACCGTTAGGATGGGTTATCGATAAAGACTCTGAAAAGGTTGGTCATTACTTATTTCTTCTTTGGCTTCCGCATTCAAGATTTTCTGATCTTCTGGAACTAAGCCTCAAGCCATCGAAAGAGCAGCTCCTGCTTCAACCCTGCACAGGCCAAGCACTGCTTTCTCATCAGTGGTTTATGGCTGAGAATGCGTTGACCATCACCAGGCTTACAGATGAATCGTAACCAGTGCTTACTTCCCAAGCTTCTGCTTTCAGGCTCAGTTCACCCCACAATTTCTTCAATGCTCCAAAAACAAACCACCACAAACTGAAAACCGCCAATTGTGGATGCTCCCAAGGTGAGTTCCCCTTTCCCTCCATGCTTGGCTCCACCATAAGCAATCAGCCAAGAGGTGCCCCCGGACAGTGCTGGCCCTCCTGGGTCTGCCATACCTCTCAGAGACACTCCCACCTGTCATTCCATCAAGAAACTCCCTGCAGGGGCATCCCTGGCGGCGCAGTGGTTGAGAATCCGCCTGCCAATGCAGGGGACACAGGTTCGAGCCCTGGTCCAGGAAGATCCCACATGCCACGGAGCGACTAAGCCCATGAGCCACAACTACTGAGCCCATGTGCCACAACTACTGAAGCCCACACGCCTAGAGCCCGTGCTCTGCAACAAGAGAAGCCACCACAATGAGAAGCCCGTGCACCACAACGAAGAGTAGCCCCTGCTCACCACAACTAGAGAAAGCCAGCGCACAGCAGCGAAGACCCAACACAGCCATAAATAAATAAATAAATAAATAAATATTTTTTTTAAAAAAAGAAACTCCCTGTAAAAATGATCCACTTCACCCCTAAACACCACTTTGAGGTACTCCTGAACTCCCAGGGGACATCTTCCTCTCTGGGGTGTTGGATCCTCCTGTACAGCAGAGAGAGAGGCATAGGACCCCCAAGTTTCAGGGCAAGTAACGTGCTGGGCCTTCCTGCTTGGCCTCCTGGTTTGGAAAATCATCACTTGCTGTTTTTTCATAAAGAGAGCAAGGACCCCAAAGGAGATGGGTTAGCAGGGCTCCCCCAAGCCAACAGCTCTCAGCCCAAGCCCGTGGTTCCCAGGCCCCATGTACATCTCAGGGGCCTCCAGGGATCGCAGCATCTACCCAGCCATCCCCTCCCCCAGCTTCCCCAGTCTCATTTCTCTTATCCTCCTTTCCCAGAACTCCCACATCACGTTCGAGGCCCATCTTGACCCCTCCTCCAGGTCTCCACAGCTCTTAACAGACGTACAGCCCACCACCAGAGACAATCCTCTGGGGCGCCAATGCCTGCCCACTCTCTTTGGGCGCCAAGGGGCCATTTGTCTCATCTCAAGTGTGCTGCGGACTCTGGTGGCCTGATCTCATTTTTCGAAGGTCCATTTCATATTTGGAACAGGGTGGAAGTTATCACAAGAGCTGACATTGCAGGAAAGAGAGCGACTGAGGGCACCATACTGGCTGAGCAGCTTCACCCAAAGTCGAGCTTAACTGAAAGCTGAGGGGCCTGTGGCTTCCAAAAGGGGCAAAGAACAAGGCTGAGCTGGGAGAGGAGAGTGAAGGAAGTTCAGAGAAAGGGCGGGACAAGGGAGGCTCTGTGACAGTCTTCTGCTGTCCCAGAGACCAACTCTGAGTCAGCACGGCCTATGAACCTTCTTGTGGCAAATCCTGCCAGATCCCTATACACGTCAGGCCCAAGAACCATAAAAGGACAGAGGGCAAGCCAAGCCCATCTGTCATTCCCTGCCCTCTGTAAAAGAAGGGTTCTGGGCCTCGGTCTTCCTAGCAGTCACCTAGAGTATGGCTAGGAAGGGCCTCAGAGATTTCCAGTCCTGCTGGTTTGTCACACAACCAGAGAGAGCCAGACACTTCCCTGATGAGTCACAGAGGTCCCAGAAATGCACGTACTTAATCCCCTCAGTAACATGTCCCCAAACAGGCTGAGTTCTAGCAGGTAAGAGGGGCTGGTTTAGTGTCTATTCAAAGTTATCTTGCTGGTCAACAGCTTGAGGCAGGTTGCACACAGTTGGTCAGACACATAAGCGCCCTCCTTCAACTGAAAATTGCACCAGGAAAATTACACATCGAGTACTGATTATCTCTATGCTAGAACAAACATGAAAACCACAAGATGATACTAGTGTGGGCCGCCAGGAGCCCGAATGAGCTAAGGGTCACAAGCAAGTATATCCAACTATGAATAAAAAGAAGAAAAAGGACTTACCTCTTCTACAGACACAGGTAGGATGACTCGACTGCAAGAGAGGGAAAAGAGTATCAACTTCAGGCTCTGAAACCTGCTCTTAAAGCATCATCTTAGAATGGTATTAAATGTTTCGTTGCACTACACCCACTGTCAAAAACCCAGCAGAGAATGGCCCCTGGAGTGCTTCAAGGCTACGACCCTCTCTCCCTTCTGGCACTTCATTTAAAACCTTGTGATTCAGTGCAAACCTGTCCCCTCACCAGCTACTTCCCAGGCCTCTGACTCACATTTGGAGCTGTCTTCTTCTCCCTCTCTCCCACTCATATCTTCCCCAACAAAACTCGCCCATGGGTCTACCTCTCTCCGTTAACATAGGAGGTTAACACAGGAGGACTCACCCCTGCAAACTCTGAAGCCAAGATGAGGATTCAGACCCAAAGAAGCAGGTCCTGGGGATTTACCTCTCTGTGGACCCAACCTCCCAACGACAGCCCTCAAGGTGAAAGGCTAGGAAGGGGCCAAGCTCCTTGGAGAATTAATCACCCTAAGAGCACACACCAACCATCTCTGCTCTGGGGCCAGATATTACAATGCAAGCTACTACCACAAACCCATCAAGAGTGGACACCTAACTTATGTCCTGACCTCCAGAAGCTGTCCAAAGACACCCCAACTGATCACTTTCTTTTCCTTCTCCATTTCAATGACTACCAATTGTTGGAGGTACCACCAATCAATCACCTGTTGGAGAAGCCATGGCCAGCAAAGTCCCACACTGGTCAGAACTCCACACACAGAGGTGCGAGGGCCAGCGGCCCTTCTCTGGGGGGCTTGCATTTGTAATGCAGAGCAACGGCCAACCCCCAGCTCAAAACCGTGAGGTCAGAGAGCTGAGACAAAAACACTTGGTTGTATTCCTACGAATCAAGTCAGCTCCCAAGCTTAGATTCTCAGTTCCCGGACCCTAGGTGGAACCCCTGGAGCCTCCTGCGTCTTGCATGCTTTGTGAAGCACGTGCCGCTATGCTCTCCTTCCTATGCGGTGGTCCTGCCAATTGGGATCCTTGCTCCAGGCTGGTAAAGAGCCTGCTCACTAGTTTCTAGTCCCACAAAGGTCCCCAGATAGCAAGAGACACCCAGAGGGATCTGAGAAAAACTTCACACTCAAGGCAAGGCACAGAGCAGAAAAGTAACAGGAAAAACAAAATGGGCTCCAAGTCTCTACTGCCTGCTAACTCCCCTTCCTCCAGAATGACTCAAATAAGGTAAATCCTGCAGGTTACTGGATGCTGCCACTAATGCTGTCCTCCCATTAGAGAAAGCCAACAGTGCAGAAAAATACTTCCAACTTGGAGGCCACAATTTCTGCATCCTCAGGAGAAACTTCCTAGAAAACAATAAGCCTTTTATCTTCAAGAACAGCAGTAAAAATCACATCCAAGAATTTGCAGAAATCAAATCAAGGAGAATCCTGTTACAGGAAGTGTCAGAAAAATCAACAGGGACAAACTTCAGACCCTGGGCAGGCAGTAAGTCTCCCCCAAAAAAGAGATGGGCATCAGCCAGTTCCTGACAGGACGCCCTGAGGCTGCTATAGGACAGATGCACACCCAGACATTTCTCCCTGGCTCCTTGGGAGCAAAACCACTTCAGCAGCAATAGGGTGCAATTCCAAAGGACAGGGCCACAGAGGCAGTGCGGGGCTGGGACTGGAGCTGTGTTCACTTCAGTGTGACCTTCACTTGCACTCCCCAGAGCTGCAGCGCTGCAGCCACAGCCAGGTGTGTCTGATGCCCCCTCTTGGTCCCCCGCCCAGGGATGCACACACACGCCCGAGCACACACAGGGCACAAGTTGGGCAGAAAAGAAATGCAGATGCCAGGCAGGCTCTGCATACCTGGCACCTTGCACCTTTCCCTGGCAGGCTTCAAGGGGAGGAGAACAAAGACTGAGAAGGGAGGACCTCTCTTCAAAACTCACTCATATCTCTTCTGAAGGTCCCTTCCTTTCCCTGCCTGACCCTCTTTACAAAACCTACAGGTTTCTACAGATTCTAGGATTCAACTGGGAATAGAATAAAAGAATCAGGAGAATGGGAAAAGTCTGTCATCTGTACAGTCAAGATTAAAATCCAAAGTGCACCATGCCCTCCTCTTGTTGGATTCCCAAGATTCTTCCTCCTCACCACACAAAACTCTGTACTCTGGCTGGATCAGCATCAGATTGGATGTCAAGAAATAGAGGTGGGGGGACTTCCCTGGCGGTCCAGTGGTTAAGACTCCACGCTTCTACTGCAGGGGGCACGGGTTCGATCCCTGGTCAGGGAACTAAGATCCCGCATGCCGCTCAGTGTGGCCAAAAGAGAAAAAGAAAGAAAGAAATAGAGGTGGAGGGGCTTTGAAATAACACTCTTCAGATGAGGTGTCAAGCTGGGATGGCACCTGGGTGTGTTCCCTTTGCTATCCAAAGCTCCACACTATGTCCAAAAGTCCTAAACACCTCCAAGGAGCAAACCAGATGGGATGGGGCAAAGTCCCTTCACTGACAAAATGGAAACAGCTCTCAGCACACCTGCCTGGCTACCAAGTGAATTCCACCAGATGCTCTCTACCCGGACACCTCCCACTTCCGGACTTTCTGGGCTTCTGGCCGAATGCTGCCCACTTGCCCTCCCCTCCAGGGGAGCACAGTTTCACTAAAAGTTCTGCACATACACATCCAATCTCTCCTCTCCCCCCACCCCCAATCTTTCCTCTTTGAAAAAGAAGAAAAAAAAGTCCTAAGATGTTTACTTGGAACCATGAGCTTCAGGAATGGGTCATCTCATATTTGAAAGATCAGCAGTCCGAACATCCCCACCTGTCATCCAGTCCCGTGGA
The DNA here is from genome assembly GCF_025265405.1 of Mesoplodon densirostris. NCBI lineage: Eukaryota > Metazoa > Chordata > Mammalia > Artiodactyla > Ziphiidae > Mesoplodon > Mesoplodon densirostris. Next base: position 48,208,384 of record NC_082678.1, on the reverse strand, counting down.
TTTCACGAGCAAGCCCATCTCCTTGCAACTCCTACCAGAAGTCACTCATCTCCACCGCCCATTAACTACTCAGAAACTCCCTCACTCTTCACCATTTTTCCTCAGTCAATGGCTTTATGAAAGTATCAATTCCTCAGAGCAATTTCCTCATCTCTTTGCACCAAGACTGAGAATCCCCCAGAGACACGCTGGCCCTGTCCCCCACCCCAACTCCAATAACATGTATATTTACTCACAAACATACTCTTTTTCCAAGCTGTTCTCCTCCCCGGTAACATCCTAGCTCTCTCCCTCACCATAACTCCCCCATATCACTTCAGCCCCTGCCCAATATTGTCTGGACTCCTCACCCAAGTGTCTCCAAGTCCCAAGCAATCATCCTAAGGCTTTTTCCCCAAATACCTCGTCCTCTGCCCCCACCACGTGGGCACCATGTCACACCATCTGTCCCCTCTGCTATCTCCTTTTACCCTTCCCCTGTCGCTCAGCCTGACCCTGACTCCCTAGTCCTTTTCCTGTGTCTACTTATCACGATCCTTCCCCTGATGCCTAAGGCAGCCACTCCTCACACCCCAGGCTGCTCTCAACACTCGGCCCCATCATCCCAACTGCATTCTTGAAGCTGTCTTATCTGATCTCCCAGTGCCCCTTGGTATTGTTCAGCCCCAAACCCCTCTCCACTCTGGCTGGCTCCCCGGCTCCCCAGCCCTGTCTGCCCTTGTCTAACCGCTCCTCAGCCACTCAGACAACTCCTCCCTCTCCGGTGGGTCCTCTCAGCCAGTCCTGCAGCTCTGGCTGGCGCCTTCCTCCCTTAGCCTCCAGTCTAGGACCACCGCACATCTCATCCAGCACCCTCGATCCCCTCAGCCCCTCCTCATGCCCTGTCCGGCTCTCACTGTCCCCTTGACCTCATCTCAGGCCTGCCCGGCCCTCTTTGTCCCCTCAGCCTCTCCTCAGGCCTCTTCGGCCCTCACTGCCCCTTGGGCCCCACCTCAGGTGCTGTCCCTCCCGCTTTATCCCCGTTCGGCCCACCTCGGGCCCTGTCCGGCCCTCGCTGTCCCCTCAGCCCCTGCTGGGCCGCCCATCCAGCGCTCTCCATCCCGTCGGGCCCCGTCCGTCCTCCGCCAGGCCATCACCCTCCCTGCTCGTCATCCTCGACTCTCCCTCCCTCCTCGCTTCCGCACGGCCGGCTGGACACTCACTACTCCTTGAGCAGCACCATGTCGCTTCGCGGCTCGGCGGCTGCCCGCTGCCCGCCCAGCCTCCCGCCCGCTGCCCGGCGGCCGCTCTCCTCGTGGCCCGGCCCGGCTGCCTGTGCGCCTTCGTTGTTGTCTGCTCTGTCCCCGCCGCTCTCGCTGCAGTCGCCGCGCCGGCTCCTGCCGCCCCTGCCTCGCCGCCTTCCGCGCCGCTGCCGACGCCGCCCGGAGCTCCAGTTCCGCAGCGCCGCGCGGGGGCGGGGCGTCTCTGCGGCAACCAGAGCGTCACGCGCAGCGCTGCGCGCTGACCTAAGCGCGGAGGCGGAGCCTTCCCGGGCCCTCCTCTCTCGTCCTTAAGTGGGCCGCGGCACTGACATCCGCGTCCGGGGTGGGTCCCGGGCGTGCGCAAGACCCGGGCAGTAGGTGGGGCCGACACCGAGGTGTGCAGCAGGGTCCTAGGGGTGACTGTTCATCTGCAGGCGGAACAGATGCCCCTGTACAGCTGGGCCTCCCCGGTGGTGTGGTTTGAGATCTAGGAAGAGGTTGTGTCAAAAAATATTAATAATGGCCAAGTTTACGTGCACGTGCTCTTCTAAGGGCTTGACTCCTTACAACAGCTCTACCAGAAATGTATTATTACTGTCCACAGTGACAGGTGAGGAGGAAGCAGAGCTTAACAGACTTGCTCAAGAAAAAAAAAAAAGAGAGAGAGAGAGACTTGCTCAAGTCCAAAGATAGCACGTGATGGGTCAGAGATTTTCACCTTGCTGTCTTAGTGTAATGTCTTTTTTTTTAAAATTCATTTTATTTATTTATTTATTTATTTATTTATTGGCTGCATGGGCTCTTCGTTGCTGCGTGCGGGCTTTCGCTAATTGCGGCGAGCAGGGGTTACTCTTCGTTGCGGTGCACTGGCTTCTCATTGCAGTGTCTTCTCTTGTTGTGGAGCTCTAGGGCTCTAGGCACACGGGCTTCAGTAGTTGTGGCATGAGGGGTCAGTAGTTGTGGCTCGTGGGCTTAGTTGCTCCGCGGCATGTGGTATCTTCCTGGACCAGGGCTCAAACCCGTGTCCCCTGCGTTGGCAGGCGGATTCTTAACCACTGTGCCACCAAGGAAGTCCTTAGTGTAATGTCTTTCATCCAAAAAGTATTTGCTAAGTGCCTGCTGTGTATCAAAATCTGTGCTTTCCTGTTGGTGGGAATGTAAATTGATACAGTCACTATGGAGAACAGTATGGAGGTTCCTTAACAAACTAAAAATAGAACTACCATACGACCCAGCAATCCCACTACTGGGCATATACCCTGAGAAAATCAGAAGAGGGAGACACAAAAGGGAGGGGATATGGGGATATATGTATACATATAGCTGATTCACTTTGTTATACAGCAGAAACTAACGCAACATTGTAAAGCAATTATACTCCAATAAAGATGTTAAAAAAATTATCATCACAAAAAGATGAAAAAAAAAAGGAGCTACCTATGTGAGGTAATGGATGTGTTAATTATATTGATCTTGGTAATTGTTCCATTTTATTCCATGAGTGTGTGTGTGTATATGTATATATATATTCATCTCATTGTAGACTTTAAATATATACAATTATATCAATATTTGTCAAATATTCATCAATAAAGTCAGAAAAAATGAAAAAAAATCTGTGCTTTTGTTGAGTGAGCAAGTCAGATACCATCTAGCCCTTAGGGAACTCAAGGTCAAGTGGGGGGGGTAGGTGGAGGGACAGCTAGGCAGTTAGAATGAAAAGGACTGTGAGAGGTGAAACACAGGTTTGGTGGCATTACACCCAGGAAGTGTAGTCAGCAAAGGCATTCTGGAGGAAGAGGTTCTAAGCTGAGCTCTTCAGGGGGCTGGGAGGGGAAGAGGTACCAGGCAGAGTTAATGCAAAGGCTGGGGCCCAGAGGGCCAGCATGTGCTCTAGGGGAACTGAGAGAGGTGACTGGGACATAAAGTTTGGGGGCTGAGGAGCTGTAGGAGATGGGAGTGGGGAGAGGGTTGGGGCCAGAGTATACAGCTCCTGGGGGTGATAAGGTGTTTGTAGTCCATCCTCAGGGCATGGGCTGGCATCTACGGTTTTTTATGCAGCTCTGGCGTTTGAAGGCTCACTCTGAGAGCTGAGTGAAAAGGGGACTAAGGGAAATAGAACAGAGGCAGGGAGACTGGTGAGGAGGCCTCTGCAGAAGTCCAGGCAGAGTTGGACTAGGACAGTGGTGGGATAAGGGGGGGGGAGAAAAAGAGAAATGGAGGACTTCCCTCGTGGCGCAGTGGTTAAGAATCCGACTGCTAATGCAGGGGACACGGGTTCAATCCCTGGTCCGGGAAGATCCCACATGCCGCAGAGCAACTAAGCTCATTCACCACAGCTATTGAAGCCCACCAACCTAGAGCCCGTGCTCCACAACAAGAGAAGCCACCGCAATGAGAAGCCTGCGCACCGCAACAAAGAGTAGCCCCCGCTCGTGGCAACAAGAGAAAGCCCGCGTGCAGCAACGAAGACCCAACGCAGCCAAAACTAAAATAAATAGATAAATATTTTTTTAAAAAAGAGAGAGAGAGAGAGAGATGGATTTAGAAGCAACTCAGGTAAAATCAACAAGACTTATTGACTAATTGGCTGAGAGAGTGAGAGCAAGAAGGGAAGAGCAAAAACTTCCCAGGTTTCTAGTCTGGGAGACTGGGTGGACGGCACTGCCTTCAGGAAAACACAAGGAAGGCAGATTTGCACAGGGGAAGACAATGGCTGAAAGGGAGCAGGACCCTGTGGGGCCCTCCCAGGTACAAATCCTTTCTGTGTCCCTCATTTCCAGTTTGTAAGAAATAGGTGTCAGGGCTTCCCTGGTGGCGCAGTGGTTGAGAGTCTGCCTGCCGATGCAGGGGACACGGGTTCGTGCCCTGGTCCGGGAAGATCCCACATGCCGCGGAGCGGCTGGGCCCGGGAGCCATGGCCGCTGAGCCTGAGCATCTGGAGCCTGTGCTCCGCAATGGGAGAGGCCACAACAGTGAGAGGCCCGCGTACAGCAAAAAAAAAAAAAAAAGAAAAGAAAAGAAATAGGCGTCACTCAGCCTCCACGACCTTCCCTGAGTTCCGAAGGGCATATTCAAACAGTTGCTAACCAGGGAAGGGAGGGAATGCAGAAACAAAGAAGGAGCAGTATCCATAACAATATCTTTGATATTCTGCTGGAACTAAGGCCCCCACCCAGGTGGAGGATGCTAACTTCAGCCTGGGCGCAAGATTCCTGGAACACCATCCTGTTACCTCACCACCAACCAATCAAAAGAAAGTCACGGGCTTCCCTGGTGGCGCAGTGGTTGGGGGTCCGCCTGCCGATGCAGGGGTTGCAGGCTCGTGCCCCGGTCTGGGAGGATTCCACACGCCGCGGAGCGCGGCTGGGCCCGTGAGCCATGGCCGCTGGGCCTGCGCGTCTGGAGCCTGTGCTCCGCAACGGGAGAGGCCACAGCAGTGAGAGGCCTGCGTACCACAAAAAAAAAAAAAAAAAAAAAGAAAGTCACACACCCTGCAGCCCTCACCCCAAATTTTGCCTATAAAAAGTTTTCCCTGAAAACCATCGGGGAGTTCTGGGTTTTTGAGCATGAGCCACCTGTTCTCCTTGCTTGGTCCTGCAATAAACCTTTCTCTGCTCCAGACTCCGTGGTTTGGCCTCACTGTGCATCGGGCACATGAACTCCAGTGTTGGACTCAAGGGGCACTGAGGTGATCGCGAGTGGGCTGCACAAGATAGAAAACTGGGAAAGGAGGAGGGAGCAGGTGGCTATATCGCCGTCAAGCTATGACTGGTGCCCCAGGACAGCCCTGAATATTGCACATGTTGGCCATCAAATCCTAGAGTTGGAGTATGGATTGCCCCAGAAATCCAAGCCCAACGCCCTCGGAGAAAAACCAAGAGAGGAGACATTAGGACCCAAAGTCCAAGATCAAGTGAGCGGCCTGGACCCTGGTCCCCTGACCTCCCAGCATAGGGTTTTTCTCCTACGTAATATCAATACAGTAAATCTTTTTTTAAAATTTATTTATTTTTGGCTGTGTTGGGTCTTCGCTGCTGTGCCTGGGCTTTCTCTAGTGGTGGTGAGCAGGGGCTACTCTTTGTTGCAACGCACATGCTTCTCATTGCAGTAGCTTCTCTTGTTGCGGAGCACGGGCTCTAAGTGCACAGGCTTCAGTAGTTGTGGCACATGGGCTTCAGTAGTTGTTGTGCATGGGCTTCAATAGTTGTGACTCGCAGGCTCTAGAGCACAGGCTCAGTAGTTGTGGCACACGGGCTTAGTTGCTCTGCGGCATGTGGGATCTTCCTGGACCAGGGATCGAACCTGTGTCCCCTGTGTTGGCAGGTGGATTCTTAACCGCTGCGCCACCAGGAAAGTCCCAATACAGTAAATCATTATTTAACAATTGCCATGTGCTGGCTCTCTCCAGGAAGTAATCAAACCCTGCCGTCTGGAGCTTGCAGTCTAGCTGGAAAAGCTACAGCTACTCATTCACTCCATAAAATATTGATTGAACTCCTTGCCCTGCCCTGGGCCTTTCTCTAGGCACTCAGGATATAGTGGTGATCAAGAAAAACAAGGTCCTTCCCTTGTTCGGTGGGGCGAGGCAGAATATAAACAAATGCAGAAATAACTTCAAGTAGAGGTGAATGTTATGAAGGGGCTGAACAGGGTGACTGGGGGCAGTGCAGGTGGTATTAGTTGGGTGGTCAAGAAAGACTCTAAGAGGCCATGTTTTGGGAATTCCCTGGCGGTCCGGTGGTTAGGACTCGAGGCTTTCACTGCTGGGGGCCTGGGGGCCGGGTTCAGTCCCTTGTGGGGGAACTAAGATCCCACAAGCCATGAGTTTCGGCCAAAAACAAGAAGCCACGGGACTTCCCTGGTGGTTCGGTGGCTGAGACTCTGCACTCCCACTGCATGGGGGTCGGGTTCGATCCCTGGTCAGGGAGCTAGATCCCACATGCTGCAACTAAGACCCAGTGCAGCCAAATAAATATTTAAAAAAAAAAAAAAAAAAAAGAGGCCATGTTTAGACAGAGACCTGAATGAGCTGAGATGAGGGAGCTTGGAGTGCCATGCAGGGCACTGGGGGAAGTAAAAAGCAAAACAATCATTAAAATACCTGAGAAACAGCCTCCATCTGGAGGAGCTCATGGAGAGGAGGCCTTGCACTTGCAGAAAACTGTACCTAGTGACTGATGTAGCTGGCCATAAAGGTGACCATGTGTGACACAAAGAACAGTGCTGGGAAGGGTCCAAGGAGAGGCCTCCTGGGCTGAAAAGGTGTAGGAAGTATCTGGGGACAAGGGGGATTTGAGACAGATTTGGTTAGAAAAGGGAAATGGCAGCTTCGGAGGGAAAGGAACATACGCAAAGTGCAGAGGCAGGGTTCTATGTGGGTGGAATTTGGGGGGTGGGGAGACCAGGGTAGAGCCCCTGGTCAGAGCATGAGTGGTTCATGTGGTAGACACACACACACACAGGCGGGACGGAGTGTGGGAACTTGAGTGCCAAGTTCAAGATCTGGCCTTAAGGAATCCCCACTCCTCATCATCCAGAATCAACTGTTAGCGAGGTTTTGCCACACTTGCTTCATCTCTTTTCTGAAACATTTTAAAGCAGGTCTCAGACATCGTGTCATCTCCACCCTCCATGTTTCCGTGTGCATTCTAGAAATATGGATATTTTCTTATGAATCCACAGGGAAGTCCCAATACAGTAAATCATTATTTAACAATTGCCATGTGCTGCATTGGCAAAAAAAAGCCCTGCATTTTTTTTTTCCTTCACATTTTATTTTCAGTTGCTCTGTTTCTTACATCTCTCACTCTAGCAAGCTTTGCTTCAGGTGTGCATAAGAGTTAGGCCTGGGGCTTCCCTGGTGGCACAGTGGTTAAGAATCTGCCTGCCAATGCAGGGGACACGGGTTCAAGCCCTGGTGCAGGAAGATTCCACATGCCACGGAGCAGCTAAGCCTGAGCACCACAACTACTGAGCCTGCGCTCTAGAGCCCACGAGTCACAACTACTGAAGCCCGTGTGCCTAGAGCCCGTGCTCCGCAGCCAGAGAAGCCATAAAGAAAGAAAGGGAAAAAAAAAAGAAAAAAAAGGAAAGAAAAAAAAAAAAAAGAAAGAAAGAAAGAAAGGAAGGAAGGAAGGAAGGGTTAGGCCTTGCATGTTGGGGCCACAGCACTCTCCAGGGTGCCCCACTGTGAGTCGACAGTCCCACTGTGAGAACAGACCCCCTGGTGCCTGATGCCCTGGAGTCCCAGCCCTACCACTTCCCACTGTGTGACCTTGTGCAGGTTCCTTAACCTCTCTGAGTCTCAGCTCCTTCATTTGTAAAATGGGGATGATGGTAGTGGCTACCATGTGGGATTGCTGGGCATCGTAGATGAGCCAATGTGCATAAAGCAATTTCATGCAGGACATGCCACATTTCTGTATTATCATTCTGGAGGAAATGATGCTGTGAGGAAGGAGGGATGAACACCACTGCCCTCCGAGGCTACTTCTACGTGCTCCAGGCTGAACAGGCAAGAAGGAAGTGACTCTCCAGTGTCACAGCGATCTGTCTCACATGCCTCTCTTTGTCTCTCTCCCTCTCTCCCTCTTTGTCTCTCTCCCTCTCTCCCTCTTTGTCTCTCTCCCTCTCTCCCTCTTTGTCTCATCTACCCTCTCTCCATCTCTCTAGCTACCCCCCCTTCTGTCTCTCCTCTCCATCTCTTGGTATGTCTGTTTCTCTTTCTCTTTATCTCACCTCTTGTGAAAACACAGCCACCTCCTAATTTATCTCTCTTGGAAATCTGGTCTTGAAGGTACTTTCTTTCTTAAAGTGAGGCCTATGGGAGCACCATGCGGTCAGCCTGTCCCTAAATAGGAGATCTTGGCTCCTTTCCTGTTGTTACCATTGTGTACGTGTTTGTGTGTTTTTTAATAAAATGTTGACTTGGCCCCCCCCCCAAAAAGAAGTCTCTCTGTATCTCTTTCTGTGTCTCCCTGTCTCTTTATTTTTGTTCTCTCTGGGCCCCTCTGTCTCTCTGTCTCTTTCTGTTCCTCTGTAACTCTGTCCTCTCGCGCTCTCTCTCTTTAATCTCTCGTTACCTCTCCTCTCTCCATCTCTCTGTGTTTGTCTGTCTCTCTTTACCTCTCTTCCTGTCTCACCTCCCTCCGTGTTTCCCTCTCTCTGTCTCTCCCCATCACTGCCGTCTGCTCTGGGTAATGACCTGCTCTCTCTGTTCTGTCTTGGACTCTCTCTCTCTCCCCTCTGTCGCGCTGTCTGCGCATCTCACTGCTCTGGACCACCCCCGCACTTGCTCCTGGCTGGCTGGCCCTTGTTACCGCCTCGTCACAGCCACACCTGTAACCCATCTCTGTGTATCTCAGAGAGACTGCATTTCACTGTTTCCATCTTCTGTTCTGTACCTTCCTGGCTGCTGAGAGCGTGCTCTTCTCCCAGACTCTGTCTCAGTCCGTTTCAGCCTCTTTTTGGTTTATTTCTCTCTCTCTCTCTTTTTAAGTTTCATCCTCCAAATATTTATTGAGCAGCTGTTCCATGCCAGGCACGTTTCAAGGTACTGGAGGTACGGTGACCGAGGCAGTGCACGTACCAGCGCTCAGGGGGCATTCATTCTAGTGGGGAGACAGACAGACAGACAGACAGAAGAGCAGACAAAGCGTGACCCTGGCTGCCTGGCTTGTCCCCCTGGCCAGAGGAGTGCATCAGCCAGCCCGTGGGCAGGGACTCGGGCCTCTGAGGTTAGCTGGCTCTGCCCCGTGCTGGCCCTGATGATTCCCTGTCCCTAAACAGGGACTGGGGGTCACTCTAGAAGCTAGACTAGAATGAGTAACCACTTGCTCACGTAACAGCATTCATTACGCGCCAGGCTGGGGGAGACAAAGGTTGGTCTGGGGGAGACAAAAGAGAACGGTCCCAGCCTGCATGGGGCTGCAGCTCAGACATGCATAGCGTCTGCCCCGGTGGAGGAAACAGCCGTGGGGCGGTGCTTTACCTCCACCCTCCGCTCCCCGCCTCTGGCCTGCACACCGTGAAAAGCTACTGGAGCAGCTGTGATATTTTTAAAAAAAGGTTTTTTTGAGCCAGCATCTGAAAATAGGGATATTTTCTATAAAACTCAGGACTCCCAGCTTCTCTTGTAAAAATCAGATCGGGCAACGCCGAGCTCGCTCACTCAGGGCCTTAATTGGTTGCAGCTGTCAAGGCTGTCCTTCGATGGAGCGGTGGCTTCCAGGTCCCCATGGTGCCCACCAAGTCCTCTTGTCTGGCAGAGAGCTCAAGGTCTAGCTGCCCCCGTCATCACAGAGCTTGTGCTGTGGCTCTACTTATATTAGAGAAATAGTTCCCCGTGGTGTCTCCATCAAAAGTGGGAAAACGAAGGACACGGCAAAGGGATGTGGCACCGCCCCGGCTTCTGGCCTCGCAATCCTGATGAGTAGAAGCCCTCATGCACATCCATCCAGCACCTCTGCCCTGCCTGCTATGCAGGGGGCCTGCTGCTCGCCCATCCCCAGGTGGCCCCCGAGGCCATCCACCTCCCTCCCCTGGGCCTCAAGGCCCCTCTGCCCGGCAGGCTCAGGAGCCAGGCCTCAGACAAACAGGCCATCCTCTCCCCTCCCTGGCCGTGGGGATCTCCTCGGGGCTTCTCTGGGGAAGCCCAGTGGCTCTTCTTTCCTGCTGCCACTACCCAGGGCCCTGGCCTGGCAGGACAGTGGCCAGCTTCGCGGGAAACCTGTAGGAGGAGCAGGTGTGCCCATGACCACTGACTTAGGACAAAAGAAAAGGGGCAAGGATGAGCGCCCACCTTAGAACCAGAATTTCCAGCAGCCTTGGGCTTCCCACCCAAGAGGCCCCTGTCCTCTCCCCAGCTCTGCTGAAAGCTGGCCCACCAGCAAAGGTGGGCTGCAATGAGTGCAACCTAGTGGAGAGTGGGGGTCACGGAGCACGTTTCAGACAAGTGACAGGCAAGAAACAAGTGGCAAGGGGATAAGTGACAGAAAGAGACACAGGGGCCGAGGAGGAAGCAGTTCTTAGCCATTTTCGGCAGACATTTATTAAGTGCTTACTGTGTGCCAGGAAGTAAGCCGGGTGCTAGAGAGAGCAAAGGGCCAGGAAGAGGCAGGGTCAGCTCCTGAGCTGTCAGTGACACTGCACTGACCCTCGTTGACATAGGAACGTGTTAACCCTCCAGGCACCACTCTGAGAGCCTGGGCTGGGTCCTTGGACGGGGCCTGCCTCGGCCTTTCCAGCCACCGAAAGGGATTCAGCGACGTGAGACCCTCTCCCTCTTCGTCCAGGTAGACAGGCACACAGACAAGCTCCCACACACTCCTCCAAACACAGTCACACTCGACGTGCCTGGAATACACCTCAGACTTCGACACACGTGTGCACACACGCACACACATAGAGGCACGGCCAAGCAGTTTCACGAGGAGGTGGCATGGAGGTACTGCCTACAAGCCGTGCTCTGAGTCACCTACCTCAGCATAAAACTGTCAAGAGGGCTTCCCGGGTGGCGCAGTGGTTGAAAGTCCACCTGCCGATGCAGGGGACACGGGTTCGTGCCCCGGTCCGGGAAGATCCCACATGCCGCGGAGCGGCTGGGCCCGTGAGCCATGGCCGCTGAGCCTGCGCGTCTGGAGCCTGTGCTCCACAGCGGGAGAGGCCACAACAGTGAGAGGCCCGCGTACCGCAAAAACAAAACAAAACAAAACAAATCAAAACATAAACTGTCAAGAGTGCCCGAATATCCACCAGTTAGAGGTTAGCTTGAGAAGCTTTGGCCAAGTCTCTTAACAAAATGTGAAAGACGTAAAAGTGAACAAGGGGACAACTGCTTAAGGCTTTTGCTTAGAGAGGGGGTTCTGAGAGGGGTAGGGGTCAGCAGAAACAGACCTCACTTCCTTTACTTGGCCACAAGGCTGTCCCGGTCAGAGCTGCCTAAAGTCTGTCCTGTTATCTGGGCGGGGGAGGGTGGGTGTGGGTGGTCCTCATCCCCTGTGCTCTCTGCATTCCTCCAGGGTCATAAAAATAATGCTATCGCTTGTTAAGTGCCTATTAAGTGCAAGGTGCAATAATGTGCAACTGCATGACTTCCATGTCCACCTAGCCTCCCAGGGAGAGTATTACTGCCATTTTACAGATGAGGAAACTGAGGCTCAAGACTTGCTTCAGGTCACGAGATAGTATGTGTGGTGGGGCCTCTAACCTCTGCCCTTCCCTCGCAGCCTCCTCAGCACAGGGAGATGGTCTCACTCTGGGAAGGGTTGAGGGGCTGGGAGCGGCCAGAGGCCCTGGTTTGGTCTTGGATCTGCCTGGGAGGCTGAGAAAGACTAACTTCGGGGCTGGACATACTGCCTGCAGAGACCAAGGGCCCAGGCAGTGGTTGTGTGCCAGCGGCGGGAGAGGTCTACTCTGTGGCGGGCCACCCACGTGGAGGACACTGCACCTCCTTCCAGACACCAGGTCCTCACCCCAGGGCTTGGCATGAGTCAGGGCCTGGGTGGTACAGGCTTCCAGAGCCCTCAGGCTCACCCTGACCCCACCCCCACCCCAGGGGAGCGCTGCAGCCTGTGGAAAACCATCCCCTCACTTTGGGGCTCCTAGTCCTAACCCCACAGATAAGGCGCCTTACTGCCCCAGAGTCCACGAGAATGCACCGTATTAAACAGCCCCGGAAGCCTGACTCTGCTGAGAAGACTTCTCAGAGTTCTCCGACAGGAGCCCCTTACCATAGGGAGTCCACAGCCTCACCTGCCCCTGGTGGTGTGTATCTGTATAAATTCATGCAGGCTGATGTGCAAATGCATCAAAAACTCCACTGGGCTTTTTGTGCCGCTGTCTGGGACAGTCCTGCACATGTACCCCCAATACTGGACGGCTCCCCATTTTCAGTGTGCTTGGGGCGCAGGGCAGTGGGATGCACTCCTCACACTGCACAGCCCAGGGCCAGGACAAGGAGGGCTTGAGGAGAAGTTTTCACCAGGCTGACACTGGGTACAAGAGGAACAAAAAGAGAAACAGAAAGGAACTCACAACCTGCAGCCCCATCTATGGCCTTTACGAGGGTGAGAATCTTCCCTAGTACAGGCCCAGGTAGCGAGAGCCACAGGCAGAGGCCAGGAGGTCTTGGAGGAAGCTAACCACAAAGGAACACCTGGACTCAAGTGCAGGGAGGCTAGAGAGGAGTGGGGCTCGGGGCCATGCTCCTGAGGCCGGCCTGGCCATGCTCTTCACTCTGATTGAGCCCGCAGGGCTGGGCACGACTTCCAGCTCCTTCCCACCAGAAGCCTGGAGAATGAGGAGGAAGATGGAGGGCCGAGCCCATGTGGTCCCTGCCCCACCCCAGGGCACTCCTCTCAGGGGTTGGGGCGACCAGAGACTTGCTCCCCCAAGTACCATCAGCCTCTAGGGCCAAGATGACTCTACTAAGTAGAGCTCACCCCACTCTCTCCAAGGAAGCCCTTGGCTCCAAGAAACAGACACCTCGCCTGTGTTTGCTTCCCTTCCTCAGGTTGTTTCGCCCTGATTTCAAGGCCTGGTGGCCCCTGGGGCTGCTGCTCTGAATGGAATGTCCTGACCTAGAGGGCCTTGGCTGCTCCAATGACTTAAGAACCACATGTGAGTCCTGGCTCTCACCTTGTGCAAGTTACTCCACCTCCCTGGGCCTCAATTTTTCCAGCTGTAAAATTAGGGAGGGTAGTATGAACTCCTGGCTTGTTAGCATGATCCAGTGATGGTAATGGGAGAATACGTAACCCATCAACCCAACACAGTCAGAGAAAAATGACAGGCGAGGGAGCGGGGGGCACCTGTTGTACCCAACCCATCGGGTACCCTGCTCCCATTTTCATGCCTCTAATCTCCACGCACTATTGGCCCTAGACTATCTCCCACCCTGAACTCTGGTTTCTTAATGCCTGCTTCTTCCACCAGAGTGCACACACCCTGCAGGTGGGTGGGAGAGAGAGGCCGCAGCTCCCACTTCGGCTGGGCTGGGCACTGCTGGGAACAGCACAGGCCATGTCTGTACAAGCTCAACATATTCTCCCAGCTGGAAGGGCCCATGCTAGTCAGCGCTTCCCCAAACTGCACTCCTTTGTCAGTGGGTCTCAAATGTTGGGGGGGGGGGGCACCAGAACCACCAGGTGGGGCTTAGCAAGGTGTAGACTTCGGTTTCCCTCTAGGTCAGAGGCAAGGCCCAGAGACTATGTTATTAACCAGCACCCGAGAGCTGCTGCTGCACGTGGTCATTGGGTCCCATGTGGAGGATGGCTGTGACGGTTAAAGCCATTCCTTAGTCACACACCACACCCCCCTGGGGAGGCGCACAGCCCACCAGTGCCGACCTCACTTGACCTCATCTTAACATTTCCCGAATCTGACTATAACGCTGTTCTAAAAAATGAGAATAACCTTAACATCTCACAGAACTAGCATGCTGAGGAATGCTTTGGGAAATGTTGATCTCAGGCTCTCTCTCTTTTTAAAAATGTCTGTTTAAGGGCTTCCCGGGTGGCCCAGTGGTTGAGAGTCCGCATGCCGAGGTAGGGGACACGGGTTCGTGCCCCGGTCCGGGAAGATCCCACATGCCGCGGAGCGGCTGGGCCCGTGAGCCATGGCCGCTGAGCCTGCGTGTCCGGAGCCTGTGCCCCGCAACGGGAGAGGCCACAACAGTGATAGGCCCGCGTACCGCAAAAAAAAAAAAAAAAAAAAAAGTCTGTTTCAAACAAATATTTGCTTTTGAATATCTGAGTGGGTGAAGCCCAGGGAGATTAGGTGCGTTCAAGGGGCTCGGGCCTGGGCCCGCCCCTGCCCCTTCCTGTTGCCACCCGTTCCTCCGCCACATCCTGCCTCTGCTCTCTTGGAGCCTGCGGTTCTCCTGGGGTCACCCTGTGTCCTGAACTTAGGAGGAACCCTCAGCATGGTTGACTGGTGACAGGAAGTCTGAGCAGGGATGAAAGGGGGTCAGGATTAGCCTGTCTGGCTGGGATAAGCAGCAGAGGAGGGGATGGCCACACTTCTAAGGTGTCTGCACAAGCCCCATTTGTTTGGGGGTGGAGCGGGGGAGGAAGGTCTTTTCCTGGCCCACTGCCCCTCCCGAGACAGCGATCACACCCAGAGAGACGGTGAGCCGCTGGGTACGACTGGGGCAGAAGATCTTCTCTTGCCTTTTCTTCTCAAGCTCAAAACAGGCACATGTCGTCATTAACTGATGTGCTAGAAGGGGCATCCCTTACCAGGAGGAAAATGGATTTATTGCTTTATAAAAAGGAGTCTGATAAAACTTAAAAGAAAAAAAAAAAACCACCACCAAAACAATTCACCTAAATATAAACCCACCCCTCTCAGAGCTCCCAGGAAGCCTCAGACACATTTCTGAGGGCAGTCAAGGTGGGTGGGTTGGTAAGCCAGGCCCGCCTGGCAAAGGGGGCCTCGCCCACATAAACAGCTCCAGGGCCCTTGGAAAGTCTGCCAGCAGGGGGCGCTGTGGCCCTGCAGCCTGGGACAAGCTCCCAAACCTGAGCGGGGCTGGCTCCTGGGCGCTGGGCTTGCTGCGGGCCTGTCGGACTCGGGGTAGCTCTGGGAGGATGAGGGTAGACCCCCAGCGCCCACATCCCACCACCATCCCACACACATCTCTCATGCACAGGACACGTGCACACAACCCACATGCACACACACCCCTAGGTCTCTCACAAATCCACCTTCCCACCCGGGCCTGGACCTCCACGTCTGTCAGCCACATCTTGACTTCCACCCCCACGAAAACAGCTGTGTGTGTGTGTGTGTGTGTGTGTGTGTGTGTGTGTGTGTGCGCGCGCGTACACACGCGTGTGTTTGTGTGTGTGGTGCCCCTTTAATTCCCTTCAGGTCACAGACTGGACAGAGGGTGGCAGTGGAAACGTGTCCCTGGCTCAGGCCCTCCGGGAGGAGGGAAGGGACTGCTGCTCGGTCTTGACCACAGCTCCTGGGCCACATGTGACCATCCAGCCCTCCATCCCCTCCCCAGGCTTTCAGCCAGGGGGCCTTCTCCACAGGCCTCGAACAGGAGGACAGGCCACAGGGGGCTGGAATCACAAAGGAGTTATAGCACCGACAACAGGAAGCGGGTCCTTCCTTCCTCAGGCAGCTCAGACTGGCCGGGGGAGGAGGTGAGGGGCCAGGCGAGGCGGGTACAGACAGTGCAAGCCTTTGTCCTCAGCAGGCGTGGTTGGTGGACATGCAGCCGAGGGGCAGGTGGTGGGCAGTAGACGGCAGACTCCTCTGCTTTGGCAAGAGGCGGAATCTCGACACACTGGGCGGAGAGGGCCTGCCCGCCCGGGGTCCTCCTGGCTGCTCCTGCAGGCACCACGGAGCCCCGAGGCTCCAGGGCCCCTCGAGGGTGGCTGAGCGCAGTCCAGAGCGCCTCTGCTTCCAGCAGGAGAAGCGCCTGACCGGGCCCTCTCCCATCCTTCCACCGCAGAGCTCCGAGGCAGGACCAGGGCCCTGGGAGGGAGCGAGGACTCCAACATGGTGAAGGACAGGATCCTAGGGGTGCGTGGAGGTCCTCTGGGGTGGGGAGGACACCGTTGAGTCACTGAAGCAAGGGCGGGACGCCACAGTTCCGAGGTGGTGGGTACTACACAAAAGCCTCCCGGTTGGACGAGCCGTTGAGCTTGAGGAAAAGCTTCTCATCCTCCCTCTTCTGCTGCAGCTGCCTCTCCAGCTGGCGCCGGTAGCAGATGAGGTAGAGGGGAAGGCAGAAGCCCAGCATGCTCAGGACAAGCAGCCCCACATTCACCTGGGGAGGCAGGCATGAGAGTCGCCGTCAAGGGCGGGGAGGGGGAGGGAGGGAGCAGGCAGGGGCTGTGGTCTTTGCAGAGTCCAGCTCCAGCCCCTTCCTCGTTCTCAGGTTTGGGAATGGGGAGAAGGTCACAGGAGAGGAGAGGAAAAACAAACAAGGAGTTTCAAGAGGTCGAGGGCCCGTTGTTCCACATTCCAGCAACAGAATTCCCCAGCTGTCCACGGGCCGGGCCACTGTACTGTACTGATCTGAATCTCTAGGGGCGGGGCCGGGATTGGGACAAGCTCATAGCACCTGGTTAAGAATCTGAGCCTTTGGCAGGAGGAGCAGGGACAGCAACTTGGTTCGATTTACCCCACAATCAGGTCCAGAAGGGACACTCTTCTCCTCCTGTCCCTCCTGCCCATTCACAAGGGGTCCCTGAATTGATCCTAACCAAAGTTCCAAACTGCCTGTCCCGGGGTTCTAGAAGCCCCCGAGTGATGCCTCCCAGCTCCCAATCAGCAGAGTGGGGCGGATGCCCATAACCCTCTGCCCCGCAATCCTTCTTACCCACAGAGGGTCTCCCTGCAGGGGACCCATCATAGCCAGAAACAGGGGCTGCTGCAGGAGAGCGAAGAGTGCACTGACCAGGGACTGCAGGCCCGTGAGGCTGCCAAACTGCGTGGAGGGGTACCTGCCAGGGCAGTAGAGAACCTGTCACCACGGGGGCCATGCTCTGGCTTCCCACATGCTCGTTCTCAGCCTGGCCCCAGGTGCTGGTGCCCCCAGGCTGCACCTCCGGTGGCAGAGAAGAGGTGGGAATAGCCTCAGAGAATGGTGGGGTGTCCATCCTTGGATTGCTTTCTGCTGAGCAGTTCTGCAAAGCGAATTTGTCTTTTGGACCAGCATGAGGCCCCGGGGCCCATGGGTGTCTGGCCAAGCTGAGTGGAAAATGTGGTGCCAGCAGGAGTCTGCAGCTTGTGAACCAGGCCCAGGGTGCAGGCTGGAGGCTGGGCCTGGCTTGGCT
Source organism: Mesoplodon densirostris (assembly GCF_025265405.1). Taxonomy (NCBI): domain Eukaryota; kingdom Metazoa; phylum Chordata; class Mammalia; order Artiodactyla; family Ziphiidae; genus Mesoplodon; species Mesoplodon densirostris. Next base: position 48,191,346 of record NC_082678.1, on the reverse strand, counting down.
GCACCCTCTTCCAGAGAAGCGTTGTGTAATCACGGAAACATAGCATCACAGCCCTCGGATGAGTCCCTCAGACTCGGCCAGGGCAGCCACAACTTCCTCCAGGCCTGGGGGGTAGGTGGGGGTGGAACAGGCAGACCTGGAATGACCCCCATGGGATACTGTTGAGAGGGGGAGAGAGTTCTGGCAAAATCTTAGCCAGATTTTGCCAGAACTCTGGGGCCACGTCAGGCATCGTGGCCCCAGAGGTGAGAAAGGACTCCCAGCAAGGAACGGCTGGAGGAACAGGCTAGTCTTTGGTCAGAGGGAGACAGTGGATGGTGTTTGGGTTCCAGTGTTTAGCCAAAGCCCGGCCCAAGGAGAAGGAACAACTATGGTTCCTTAGGCATGTGTGGCCTCTTGGGAAAGGAGGCAGGTTTCATTTTAGCCAAGGCCTGAGAAGGCTGTGGACAGAACCAGCCCTTTGAGGCGCTGGGTGGGATCTGTCAGGCACATACTGGGCTCAGTTATTCATGTCACTGCTGCTGCTGAAGCCCACTTGAAGGTCACCATTGAGCTGTGGGCAGCTAGAACCCGCCCCCTGCCCTTCCCATGAGCAGCCAGAGGCAGCCTCAGAACCCGGCTGAGCAGCAGTCCCCGAGGCAATAACGAGCGGCACCTTGGCTGGGGGAACTGACTTCGTGTTAAATGCCAAGGCTTGTGGGCACCCAACTGTCTGCCCACTGACCTGCTCCTGCCAGGTATGGCCCTCCCCCAACACACCCAACAGAAGCCCTGGTACCTAAGGCAAGAGGATGAACCCCAAGTGGGCAAGATGGCCCCCTTCAGGCCCTCAGTCCCACCAGGAACCTCCCTCAGGTCATTCCCTTACCCTTGGCCACCAGGCCGCCCACAGCTCCCAGGACTTACACAGCAGCATACAGGCCCCCGACGGCAGAGTGGATGAATCCTCGCACAATCGTGTGCAGGATGAAGGAGAGGATCTGAGGGAGGGAGAGCAGAGCGTTGAGCAAGAGACATGGAGAGCCTCACCTTGTCCCCTTGCCCCAGAGCTCCTGGTGTCCTGAGCGGTGGGAGCACTGGCGCCCTGGAGTCAGCTTGTGCCAGCTTTCCAGGGCCAACTCCTGAACTTCCAAGAATTTTGAGCCGATTTTAAGTTAAACACAGTCACTACTAACAGTTCAACTGTAATAAACGTACAATTCAACAAATTACAGTTGACCCTTAAACAACATGGGGGGCTAGGGGTGCCGACCCTCCACGCAGCCAACAATCCACATATAACTTAGAGTCGGCCCTCTGTATCCGCAGTTCTGTATCCTCAGATTCAACCACCCACGGATCACGTGGTACTTAGTATTTACCATTGAAAACCGTCTGAGTATGAGTGGACCCGTGCAATTCAAACTTGTGTTGTTCAGGGGTCAACTGTACGTTGAAAACAAAGTTAATGAATACTCAAAACCCAGCACATCCTAATTATTTTATTCTGTTTTACCATTAGCCGCGCTCTTAAGGTGTTTTTTTTTTTTTTTCAAAAACTTTTTAATTTTTTTATTTTTGGCTGCACCACACAGCTTGCAGGATCTTAGTCCCCCAACCAGGGATTGAACTTGCACCCTCAGCAGTGAAAGCATGGAGTCCTAACCACTGGACCACCAGGGAATTCCCGCTCTTAAGGTTTTTTAGTCTACTGTCAATATTGTATGATGGTGTGTTACTGTGTCTCTTTCCAACTCCACAGTTGGTGACACCGTATTGGTTGCTATCAGCCACGACGAGAGCACTTGCACCGCGGAAACTGGCAAACACTAAAACCCAGGGCTCCCCCATCCCGCCCCCATCTGGAGTCTGCTCTTAAGTGTACGTATGGACATAGCACTAAGCAGGAGGTCACTAATCACAACTCCTGCCTTTGCGGACCTGAGGACTGGGCCCAGGTCTCCCTGCCTGGTCACCCAGGCCCTACTGGTAGATGGCTGTCCCTCTCCCTTCTAGCTCTGCTTTCCTGAGGAAAGGTCACTGCTGGCAAGCTTGGCAAGCTTAGCAAGCACTTGTTAACGATTCCTGAGAGCCACGAGCTGTCTCCTTTGCTTCCAGGACCCTTTGTTTGCTCTTTGCATACAGCTCTGCCATCGGGCTCGGCAGCCAAGACCGTTTCCGGGAATATGGGCAGCGGAGGTGGCGAGGGCTGCCCTCTGCGGTGCTGCGAGAGGTCTGTGCCTGAACGTGCACCCATCCCTCTGCAGGCTCTGCTTTCCACTCCAAATGCCTTGCTGCCTTTCCACAACTTGTCTTTCAATAAGAACTGGATAAAACACAAAGCAGATGACTGTCCCCACTGAGCACTGCCCCGCAACTGGACAAGGGTGGTCAGGGCAAGGGTCTGCTGGTCTTGCAGAGAGGGCCACCACCAGGAGGCCGGGAGGGCACCAGGGATGCAGCAATACTCCCATCTGGAACTGGTAGGGCCTCTGGTGGTTTACTCTGGCTGCACACGGTGTCGGCACAAACACATGGTAGCACCTGTGGGTGGTGCACACCTGGGTGTTCAATGAACTTCTACGTGCGGCCACTTGTAGAAAGGGACTCTTGCTTTCCTCCTGGACCTGGTCCAAGATACCATCTGGACTTGGGTCACACCCATCTGGAAGCAACGCCATCACTTTTGTCCCTTCCAAGTTCATAAATCTGGGGATTAGAACTACAACACTTCTGTGGACCTAAGGGTGGAGCCAGGCTGGTAATAAAATCTACCTTTCTCAAACTCTCTGCCAAAAGTCAGGTTCCAAAGGCACTGGAAATCTTGTGAGAAGGAATTAAACTTTTGAACCCAGATGCCAAGGGATCATCGGTCTTTTTCCTGCGGCTCCCTTGTACTGGAGGAGCAGGCGTTCCCACCAACACCACAGACTAGCCAGAATTCTTTGGACATCAGACTTCAGCTGTTTGAGTACATGCAAAAGAAGCAGCCACACAACTACACCATATGGTTCCAGAAATGGTAAGATGATGGTATTCATGGTATGCAAGATGCCTAAAGACCAAGAAGAATTTCATAGAGAAGTCTTCTGTGAAAGGCAATCTGAGTTTCATTTACAGCTTGCTCCCAGCATCATGCACGTACAGAGCCTGGCAGGTAGGGGGCCCTTTGGTAAATCACAGCGGGCTGGTTGATAGATTGGTTGGTTGAACTAAACAAATGCAAAGTCACTGTTCTCTGCTGAGAGAGCACTGTTCTCTCCTCCATGAGACATCATGCACCTTTCAGTGTCATCACCCCATACCCCACCTGGCTTGTCCCTCTCCCCGTACCCACCTGTAGAGGCAGGTTGGGAATGAGGCAAGTCACCCCAAAGCCCACGAGCAGCAGGTTTGTGAAGGCAAAGGCCCGCATGGCGTTGGTGATCTTCTGGATCTGCCGGTCCCGCTTCTTCTTCTTCTCACCTCTGTGGAAACGCAGAGCACACACCGGAGCTGGGGGCTCCCTGGAGGATAGGCTCTCCCAGGAAGTCAGGTCCCGGGAGTTACAGCTTGTGGACAGTGCAAGACTCAGAGACCACCCGCAAGCATGTGCTAGGGACTGTGGGGGCTAGACCAGCACGAGGGACACTCCCCACTGCATCCCCTGGACTGAGCGCGGAGTGTGAACCTCAGTGGAGAGGTCGGACGCCAGAAGACACGAGGAGGTGGGCGTCAACACCCTGCGCTGCTTCAGTGAAGACTGAGGTCCGATGATGGGGAGGGAGGAGGAGACTGCACCCAGGTCAGGACGTGGAAAAGTCTCCTTCACTACTGGCTCCAACTTCACCTGAATCCTGCAGGGAGCTGACACTAAGCCAGATAATAAGCCAAAAAAGGGACCGAGTGGATTTCTCCTTGGGCGGCAGGAAGGGGTGAAGGAGAAACGAGTATGCGGCAGATGGAACTGGAATGGGCACCAACAGCCTTCTGGCTGTAGGACCTGACCTACATAACAGAGCATTCTCTGTAATTATTTCCCTGTGAATTCACTATTACTGATTCCAGCCTCAACACCCACAAAGGTACCCCACGGACAACTGTATGACATCCAAGGGCTCAGAGATGTGCAGGGAGGCCCAGACCCACCACTTTCTCCCTATGTGACCTCAGGCAAGCCACTCAGACGCCTAGCTTCAGTCCCCTCATCTGCAAAATGGGTCTAACTCATCGAGGTGTTGGGAGGCTTACCTGAGATGTTGTGCATTAAGGGCTTGGCACAGGGCCTGATACAGTAAAGAGGAGCTTACTGTACTAAGGGGGAGTCAGAGAAGACGGCATTTAACTCATCCTCTGATCTTAGAGCCCAACCCTTCTGTAAAGTAGGGCTCCGGTCCCTTGCTTAATTCTCAGTCATGAACAGATCTATTAACATGTATTAAGGTTATAGCCATTTACTACTCACACCCAGCGGAGCAGACCTTGCAGGCAAACAGGACCACTCTGAGGATGTCTGCGGGTGTACTACTTGTGCTAAGGATCGGAGTGCAGCCCTAAAAGCAGGATGTTGGATAGCTGTCTGCATAGACCTTCCTCTGGTTTCTCTCCTTCTCTCTTCGAGCTCCGTGTTTCCCCAAGTTTTGCATACAAAAGACTTTCCTTACAGAAGCAACAGACCAAAATGTGTGCTGAGCTGAGCGAGGCCAAGAGCAGCTTTGAGCACAGACCCCTCTCGCCTCTCCTGCTAACTTTAAAACCTAACCCACCCACCCGGATGCTGCCTAACACCTGACCGGTGGGCTTCTCCCTCTGGGGGCCGGGGCCCGGGCCATGAGCTCCGCCTACGCACTGGTTGGCGTCTTTCTCCTCAGGCTCCTCAGGGGCATCTTCACACTCCTTCAGCCTCCAGTCCATGATGTAGCCAATGACGGGGGCCGTGAGCAGGCAGAGCAGCTGGAGCACACCGAAGATGGAGGTGTAGAGACCCACTGGGGATAAAGACGGGCCGGGTCACGGTGGCTGCCGGCAGAGCCTGGGGTGGGCGCTGGGCAGGCTCTGTGACCCCACAAGCCCTTCTGGGATCTTCTCCAGAACCGCCCCCTTGTCACTGTGGGTCATGAGGGGAGCCCGGAGACCTTAACCTCTGAAATCAAAGCCGGAGCGAGGGGCAGGCCACCCTTTTCTTTTCTCCAAAGTCCTCGCCTATTTCCAAGAAACAGCTCATGAAATCCAGTATGTCACAGTGACTTCCCCCAGAAGCTCCAGGAAGTCTCTCTGACTTTGGGAACCACAAAATTACCAATGCCTGGGACTGAGGTTTTGTGTGTGACCGGCCGTCAGTTTTCTGCCTCTAGAAATATACCAGGAAGGCACCACTCACAAGGGCTCTGACGTAAGGGCTTCAATCTTCAAAGAGCCTTAAAATTACGATGGGATTTCTCAGACAAACAGAAGCTGAATGTGGACTGCCCCACCCCCAAACACAGGTCTGGCCGAGGGGGATGTCTGGAGTTCAAGGAGAGGTGTTTCTCAGTTGAACAGAGACCGGCTAGGAGACGATGTCATGTGTTCCCTGACAATCCCCCGTCCCCCCGCCCCCACTGGCTTACCGGTAGCCATCACTGCATCAAGAAAGCAAAAGTGAAAAAGCAGAGAGGAGTGAGGTCAGCAGCAGAAATGTCAAAGGTTGTTACGGGGGGGGATGGGGCACGGGGGCAGGCTAGCTCTGGGCCCAGCTCACACGCCAGTTCCCACCAAGCCCCGACCCTCAGGAGTGCCCAGCGCGGGTGTCTGCGGGCGTTTCCCGCCGGCTGGGGCCTCACTCGTGTACAGCTGGTGCCTCGTCACAGGAGGGCTGGTGAATCAGGCCTGTGGTGTTCGCGGGGGACCGTGGTGGGGAAGCGGCGTGGGTGCAGGAGACCTGGCAGAACCTGGTCCTCACTGCCCTTGTCCCCTCCGAGGGCAAAGAATCCACCCCACACCCAGCCCAAGTATCTCACGAGCCAGTGCTGGTCTCCCGTCCACCTACTGGCCCCCTGACCCTGATAGCCAGACGTGTGTGTGTGCATGTGTGTGTGTGCGTATGTGTGTGTGTGTGATGTCAGGCTTACTGCTCACAGGAGCAGGTTGGGGAAAACCAATGCCCTGTCAGCTGCAGACCGAATGTCCTGGCCCAACTTCCTCTACTTCTTGAAATTGACTTTTTGAATGCGGGAAACAGACGGAAAAAATGCCTCTTGGGCAGCAAGAGTTCTCAGAGAGTAAAAGGCCGTGACTCAGCAGCAGGGAGATTTGCCTTCCAAGGGCCAGTGAGGGCCCTTCTCTGTACCCGTCAGAGTCCTCAGGGTTTGGGCCTCAGGGTTTACAATAGGGGGCAAATAGACACGATAGGTCATCTCTCCCCAAAGCGTGGCACACAGATTTTAATGAATGTTACATAATAAAAGCGTTCCTGTGGTAGAAATAGAGGGGAATATCATTGGACGAAACCAAGCTAAACAGGTTATTTTTCTTCCTATCTTTGCGTTTGCTACAAATTTTTGCAAGGGCGCATGATAGGGTTTTTCCACATTGCTTCACGTCCGAACACCCATTTTTGGAGTAGAACCTGCATTATCTGTGCCTCTTTGTCACCTTCCCCTTTTGTTAAGGCCGGGTTTCTCATCCTCTTTAAAAACTTACATTGCCTGGCAGATCTTCCCGGGGTGGCGGGGTGGGGAAACCAACCCAAAAGTTGCACACCAATGAGACAGCCAATAAAAAGGATTTACCAGATGTGTTTGTCCCGCTTAGGGATAACTAAAGCTGACTCAGCTCAGGCCCTGAGGAAGTACTGACTTTCTTTGTAGAATCAAAACCTCTAATCAGCTTGTGTGTTCTTTTGGAAAAGTGGCAGGTGGGTTATCAGTTCTGTCTACCAGAAGTAACAAGCCTGGACTGGATTACCCACGAGGAAGGCTCCACCTGGCTCTGCGTCCCAGTTCAGGGCACAGATCCATCCGGTGCAGGCCCAGGAGACCCAGTCTCCAGCCGCAGTCGCCCAGCCCCCATCTCGGCCCCCAGCCTCTCCACGCGGCACCCCTGCGGTTTCCCGGAGAATTCTTGGCCTTGGGTTTGACTGATAGTCTTTCAACAAGCTCTCAGGTGGAGTACCGCGTTCTGTGCAGTTTTCATTTACAAACACACACGTCAACCGTCCCCCTCAGGCAGCAAAAAACACATCCCCCCCCCAAAAAAAACCACAAAACACACCCCCACACCCCAAACACACGGAGTTATTTTAGTCCTCTCCTCCCTCCTAAACCGGGAAACCCTGACGGGGACATGAAAGGACAGTTGGGCCCGGCTGTGATGAAATGGTTCTGACACACAATCAGGCCCTTGGATTCTGCCATCACATGGCCCTGCTGGTCCAGCCCAGCCCAACACCCTCCAGCCAGCCGGGCAGCGGGCTTAACCTCAGGCGGGCAGGAGTGACCGCCGCTGATGGGCCGCGCCCTGGGGCCTGGAGGCCACCTACCTACGTCCTGGTCGCCGCTGACCAGGAACTGGAGGATGTTGTTCATGGCGCCCATGTAGAAGATGAGGCGCAGCTGAGTAACACACATGGTGACCAGGCTGAGCAGCAGGATGGGGCTGAACACGCTCTGCATGAACGAGGGGGCCGCTGCGGGGAGAAGAGGGTGCTCAGGGAGAACCGGGCGGTACCGCCGTGCCCACGGCCCACCCGCCACCCAGGGGCTGGGAGCATGGGGCTGAGCGCCCTGCTTTGCCGACCAAATCATGCTGGATGAGGCGGACGGCTGGACGCAGGAGTTCGGTCACGCAGCCGTACGAAACAAGCTGGGTGAGTCCCTCACCCTCATTGACCCTTCATCTGTAAGGCAGGCTGGATGGTGCCACCGGCCCTTTGGGCATGAAATGCGGATTAAGGGAGATGGTACCCACAAAGCCCTCAGCGGGCGCTGGTCCCCCCGAGGGGGCTGCAGCTTCCAAATCTGGACTGGCCGCTGGGGTGCGGGTGTGGGTTCAGAAGCTCCTGCTGACAGCTCAGGCAGGCCCGGGAGGTGGGGGCCCCACGCGGGTACCTGTGGCATCGGGCTGGCACTTGACTTCCAGGTCGACGGTGGACAGGCACAGCTTGTGGCCCTCTTGCAGTGCCGCCTGCTCCTTGGCGCTCCGCATGGAGCTGCCCACGCTGAGGCGGCGCCCGACCGTGGTCACCTGCTTGTAGAACTGCTTCCCGGTGATCTTGTGGTCAAAGCCCAGCCAGCTAAACTTGATCTTCACCCTAGAGGCCACAGGAGAGTGTCTGCCGCGCTGCCAGGGCCCCTGGCCTGCGTAGGGGTGGGAGCAGACCGCACGTCCACTTACGTGTAGTCCATGTCCTCTGGGCCCGGGAAGGGCTCCAGGGGCCAGTTAAAGAAGCAGTTGAGGAAAACCAGCCCGGAGCAGCCGGCCCAGACCACGAGCATGACGATGAAGGAGGCGCCGAAGTCGTAGATGACCTGAGAGGCACAACAGGGTAGCAGTTGGAGTCAGGGCAGGGCAGAGGGCAGAGTTAGCAGAAGGAAGCCGGAGCGGGCAGTGGGTAGGGGCACCTAGCAGTCCTGCTCTGCCTGCACTCGGCTGCGAGGGGAGGCACGGCCCCATCAGCCTGGGTGTTTGGTCGTCAGGCACCTGCATTCCAATAATCTGAGCTCGCCCTGGACCACATGCTTTCAGCTGGGACCAAATGTCACCTCCTGGGAGAGGCCCTCCCAGGCCATCGAGCACTGTCACATCACTGGCTCACAGCGAACAGCCCTGGCTGAGACGTCTGACTTCTTGATTCATTTTCTCATCTGTTATTAGGCCAGCTCCCTGAGAGGAACCTCCAGCCTCGTCCACTGGTTTCTCTAGTACCTTGAAGCATACACACGGTAGGTGCCAAAAAAATACTCAAGGAATGAACAGCTGGAAGTCTCGCTTTGCTCCTCTGTGACATGGGTGGGACACTGGCATGTACCCTCATGGTGTCAAGGTGGGGGTCAAGCGAGTAGAGGGCTCAGGACAGGGCCTGACAGGTGAGAAGCCTGCAAGCCTGTTAATGGCATCATTGCCATTGATTTCCAACACAAGAGTCCCCAGAGTAGACAGCAGCCCAGCTACCCAGGGAGGGGACAGCAGTTAGACACGGAGAAGAGGAGGAGGGGGAACCTGTAGGCTCCCCTGCACTCCAGGAACTCGAGGATCCCTAAAATCCAGACGTCTGGCCCCAGCCCCTCTAAGCACCTCGATGTCCAGGTGGCCGGCCCATGTCTTTTTGTTTTGTTTTTTGGCCACACTGTGTGGCATGTAGGATCTTAGTTCCCCGACCAGGGATCAAACCCGTGCCCCCTGCAGTGGAAGCGTGGAGTCTTCACCACTGGCCCCCCAGGGAAGCCCCTGGCCCACGCCTCCTGTGACTCCTCCTCCTCTTGCCCTATGGCCTCTCCCCCTTGGACCTCTCAGGAAAGGGGATTTATTTGGTGCTGGTGCCACAGAAGGGAGAAGCCCCTTCTGAAGCCCTTTCAGGAGCAACAGGATTTGGAGCAGGAACTGGGACTGATGAACAGTGAGGTGTTTGCTCCATCCTGACCCTGTGTGACTTCCACGGGCTCAGAATCCTGCCTGGGAGGGAAACAGCTGAACCAACTTGGCTGAGAGCTACGCTCTGGCAATGGGGAGCAATACAGCTCAACAACAACAGACCTGGGGGTGGGGGGACTAGAGTTAGACCCAGGACTGGGGACAAACACTCACCCCCTTTCTGTCCCCAGCCCTGAAACGCAAAGACAGCCTTCAGTCACACCTTGCAGTGATATGCTTGGATTTCCCAACCCCCCACCCCCCTCCCCCAACCCCGGCACAGCAGGTTTCTTTTCTTACCCCCATGGTGCCCAGGTGCATCCTCCCCCGAGATGGGGCTTGGGGGAAGGGGGGGCCCCAGCGCCCACAATGACTTCCCTCTTCTGGGAGCGCTGAAGGAGTCTTAAAAGAGGCCTCTGCTCAGACACTAGTTCACACGCTCACCTTGACTCCTGGGAAGGTGACTGCTGAGGAGGCATAGGATCCAATCATCAAGGCAATAAATGTGGACCGAAGGTCACCAAACATGTTGGGCAGCTGAAAGATAAGAAGCAAGGGAGACTTCTGCTGAGAGAACAGACAGGGGAGGGGAAGAATCACGGCATCCTCAGGCACCATTTCTTATCTGCTCTCCACCCTGTGTAATTCACGGGGGCATCAGTCCAGGGGTAATCGCAGCTAACTGAAAGTTTTTTCTTCCCAGACTGAGGTTGATAAAGGAAGGGGAGGAGAGTAATACAGAACTCAGACTCTGCACATGAGGACAGAGCAGGTAGACTTCCTGGCTGGCAAGCATCCCTCCTCTCTTCTCCGGCACAAGCCAGGTCCTTCCACCTTTGCAGGGTCACAAGGAGGTGCCAGCAAGCACAGCTGGGAGCCTGAGGCAACCCTCAAAGGGAGCAAGCCTGTTAGAAATAAGAATCTATTTGAGGATGAGATGATTTTATAAATAAAAATATCAGTGTCCCAAAAGGACCAGATGTCAGCAAAGGCTGCTTTCGGTTCTGAGAAGAGTAGGTCTCTGGAAGGTGCCAATCACAATTCTACAGCCCCCAGGGCGGACGAGGGGGCTGGCCTGGAAGTCCTGCGTCTGAATTTCTAGGTCCAAGGAGGGCTTTCCCCTTTTCCACCGGGAAAGAGCAACAGCAAGAAAGGCTCAGGCCGTCTTCCCTGTGAGGCCACTCCTCCCATCTCACAGCAGCTTGTCCTGGGCCCATCCAACACGACTGCAAAGCTGAAACCCCCAGTGATTCCATACAAATCCAGACACGGTATAATGTGGCAACTCGGTCATGGATCCAAACAGACATGGGGCAAAGTGCATCCTCCTCAAACGGCAGTCTTGGCTGCTCTTGCTAACCTCAGGGGAGCTCGTACCGCATGATGAAGGCTTCCCAGCCACACCCACAAGGTCCCTGGCATTGAGAATGGCTCCCTGGATCTGCCAACCTGTTTCACTGAACTCAGGTGTTTATATGGACCTAATATATGTTCCCCTCCCCCTTTGTCTGGAATCATTTTGGGGTTTTATCAAACATGGACCATGTGATGGCTGCCCGCAAGCTAATCTGCTGTTGCTGAACGGAGGCGGTTTGAACATGTTTATCTACCTGCCCCTCATCATTTCTGCCTGTTTTGACCACAATTAAAAATGAAGAAGGGGCATCATCAAAATTTAAAATGTGCTTCAAAGACACCATCAAGAAAACAGAGGCACAGAAGAGAGAAAATTTGTACAAATCATCTATCTGATAGGGTACCTGTATCTGCAGTATATAAAGAACTCCTACAACTCAGTAAAAAAAAAAAAAAAACATATATAACTATTTTTAAAATGGGCAAATAGGGCTTCCCTGGTGGCACAGTGGTTAAGAATCCACCTGCCAATGCAGGGGACACGGGTTGGAGCCCTGGTCCAGGAAGATCCCACATGCCGCGGAGCAACTAAGCCCGTGCGCCACAACTACTGAGCCTGCGCTCTAGAGGCCGCGAGCCACAACTACTGAAACCCGCGAGCCACAACTACTGAAGCCCACAAGCCACAACTACTGAAACCTGCGTGCTACAGCTACTGAAGCCCGTGCTCCGCAACAAGAGAAGCCACCGCAATGAGAAGCCCGTGCACCGTAACGAAGAGTAGCCCCCGCTTGCCGCAACTAGAGAAAGCCTGCATGCAGCAATAAAGACCCAACGTGGCCAAAAAAATAATGATAATAATAAAATAAAATAAATAAATTTATTTTAAAAAATGGGCAAACAGACATTTCTGAATAGACATTTCTCCAGAGAAGACATACAAATGGCCAATAACCGTATGAAAAGATACTCAATATCATTAATCATAGGGAAATGCAAATTAAAACTACAATGAGATACCGCTTCATACCCCCCAGGGTGGTTATAATAATAAAAAAAAAACACAACACATAATAACAAATGTTGGTGCTGATACAGAGGAATCAGAACCCTCCTACACTACTGGTAGGAATGTAAAATGGTACACAGCCACTTTGGAAAACACTCTGGCAGTTCCTCAATTAAACACAGAGCTACCATATGACCCAGAAATTTCACTCTTAGGTATATATATACCCAAGAGGGATGAAAATATATGCCCATGTGTACATGAATGTTTATAGCAGTGTTTTTTGGGGTTTTTTTGGCTGCACCTTGTGGCATGCAGGATCTCAGTTCCCCGACCAGGGATTGAACCCACACCCCCTGCAGTGGAAGCGCGGAGTCCTAACCACTGGCCTGCCAGGGAAGTCCCCATTCTTTATAATATACAAAAAGTGAAAACAACCTCCATGCCCATCAATGACTGAATAAGCAAAATGTGGTATATTCACACAATGGAATATTACTCAGCCACAAAAACAAATGAAGTACCGATACATGCTATCAATACAACATGGATAAACCCTGAAAACATTATGCTAAGTGAAAGAAACCAGTCATGAAAGAGCACAAAATTGTAGGATTCCATTCATATGAAATGTCCAGAATAGGCAAATCCATAGAGACAGAAACTAGATTAGGGGTTGCCTAGGGTTGGGGTAGGAGAAGCTGGGAGGAATAGGAAGAAATGCTAATGGGTACAGAGATGTGATTTGGGGTGATATGATTGATTCCGGTGATGACTGTGTAACTCTATAAATAGACTAAAAACCATTGAATTGTATACTTTAGGTAAATTGTATGGTATGTGAATTATGTCTCAATATCACTCTTAAGAAAAAAAAAACATGAATAAGAGACTTGAGATGTTTTGGGATCCCAGGATTTAAAAGGAACATGAATAAATCTACAGTGTATGGCCAACAAAGCCATCCTATGGCATGAAGCCAGGGTGGCTCTCCAGCCTACCCGAAGAATCCCCAGCACACAAAGAGCTCTTCTTCCAGCCCCCTGTGTCAATTCAGTCTTCTCAGAGAGGGTCAGAGGGAGATAAGGAGCATATGGAAACTCCCCCAGCCAAAGACAGAGGAAATGTGATGTGCTCATGGGTGCCCAGGCACATCCAAGTGAGCACTAAAGGTGCACAATCTTACTCTTTGCACACCTGCCTCCCAGGTATGCTGTGGTTCAGAGGACATGCCTCGGTTTCTGAGCTCACATATTTGGGCTGTGCCACGCTGGCTACTCCAGCAAGGCAGCCTCAGGCATTTCTGGGGCTACATCTGCCCCAGGGAGAATCCAAAGATTAGTTCTGCTTGTATGGAAAGAGGAAACTGTTCTAGCCTGGGATGCCACTCCAGCCAGGGCATGTGGAGGAAGAAAGGGGTCAAAGAGGGCTTAGAACCCAACCAGAAGAGCAGATGGAGGACAACAGCCAGTCGGTGCAGTCAAGCCAGGAAACGCTTTTGTTGAGTAGTCACCTTTGGGTAAAAAGAGTGTCCCCAACTTTTTTACAGGGCGAGGGGATACTTCTGAAGAGCAGACTGCTTGCTAGGTAGCCCTTTTCCTTCCACCCTAACCCAAGCTAGAACAGAACAACAGGGGCTTGGGGCTAGTGGGCAACTCTGACCTCATCTTCTGGAGTCTTCTCCCCAGAACTGGATCCAGGACAGGCAAGAACGGGAAGCTGGGAGAGGAGACTGACTTGACATCTGGTCCTGGATGAGACACTTGCCCTCATGCCTGGAAAAGGGCAGTAACCTTCCAGCTGCCCTCCTTGCTTCCCTGCCTCTCCCTGCCTGGAACAGTTTTTGCAACACCCTGAAAATTCTCCTCCCTAACATGTTATTTTAGTCAGCAGGGCCATTCCTAGGGTATACAGAGCCTCAGGGCAAACCACACTATGCGGCTTTCTTACCAACATGTACATCTTGTATTTAAGTTACGATTATTTTTCCTGATTAGAAGAGCAATGCGTGTCCATTGTAAAACATCTGGAACAAAGTACACATAAAGAATGAAATAAAAATTCCCCTGATATAGCCATGTTACCATTTTGATATATTTCCTTTTAATCTTTTTCCCATAAATACCTATAGCTTTGTAACCAAACTGGGATCATATGCTACATATTATTTTATAAACTTTTTCTTTTTTACTTGATATATTATAAATATTTTGTAATTTAGTATTCATCTTCAACATAATTTGTAACAACTGTCCGGTATTTCCTTTTCTGGATGGTCTATAATTTATGCAACCATTTCTCTGATGTTCTCAGGGCCTTTTAAATTTTTATCATAAATAACATTTTAATGAACATTCTTGAAGATAAGCATACAAGCATATAGCTATGATTTCCTTAAGGTAAATTCCCAAAAGTAGAATCATTTGGCAAAAGGGAATACACATTTTTAAGTTTTTGTGATACTCTGTGCCAAACTGCCTTCCAGAAAACTTACACCAATTGAAATTGAAAAAACTTACATTTATTGATTGTTAATGACTTTGAACATTTTTTCTACAGTTTTTAAAATCAGTCATTTATATTCCTCATTTATATTCCTATTGTCCTTTCTTCCTCTGAGGATGTTAATTTGTTCATATTGATTTGGCATAGGCTCTTTACATATTAAAGACCCTCACTGTTTGTCCATATACTGTAGGTATGTTTTTCTAGTTTGTCCTTTAACTTCTTAGTTCGTGGTGTTTTTTTTTTTTTTTTTAACCAATATAAGTGCTTAAATAGGTAGTCAAAGTCTGTTTCAGCTTTTAGGGACTACCTAACATTTGTGTCAGATGAAATCTCTCTGAAAACAGTATCAAGGATGACCTTGACCAGAGAAACACAAAGCATAAACATCCTGGCAGTAGTCAATGTGTGGTCACAAAATAGCAAGCACAGGAGACAAGAGGGTTTCCCTGGGGGCATTAATTATTTTTCATATGTTAATACTAATTGTGTTTTATCCTTTAAGCTACTTCCTTCCCTTCCTCCCAAAGCTGTCATGCCTGCCAGAGGAAATTTCCCCCATTTGCTGTGCCCAGGAGCAGCTCAGTCAGAGGATTTTTCCTTGTTATTAAGTTATATAATAATGTAACATAGTTATGTTAATATACTAAATCATATAATAGCATTATTATTATAATAGCAACTATTATTATCCTAAAAGCCCTCAAAACATCCTTACCAGATAGGTGTCACTTAAAAAAAAAAAAACTTATTTATTTATTTATTTTTGGCTGTGTTGGGTCTTCGGTGCTGCGCTCAGGCTTTCTCTGGTTTCAGCGAGCAGGGGCTACTATTCATTGCGGTGTGTGGGCTTCTCATTGCGATGGCTTCTCTTTGTTGCAGAGCACGAGCTCTAGGTGCGCAGGCTTTAGTAGTTGTGGCACACGGGTTTAGCTGCTCCGCAGCATGTGGGATCTTCCCAGACCAGGGCTCGAACCCGTGTCCCCGGCATTGGCAGGCAGATTCTTAACCAATGCACCACGAGGGAAGTCCCAGGTGTCACTTATCACCCTCACTTAATGGTACAAAACTTTAGGATTAGAAAAGTCAAGGGACTCCCCCAAGCTGGTAAGGGTCAAATTTGGAATTCAAAGCAGGTCAAGCTTACGTGCATAGCCACTGCGTTACTCTGTGTCTTGGAAAACTCACATGGCCCTTGAAGGGTACACACTTGATTTGGGGGACAAAGGCAACTACCCTTATCTCTCACACCTCTCTGCGTCCCTTATTAAGCATTCTGTTTGCTCTCCCTACTAGAGATTTCTTATATCCTTTCCAATGCTCTTTTTAGACCTACCTGCCTCCTTTTCTCCCCTTGACCTTCCTTGGCTGACCTCCCCACAGTCCAGGGCCACACAGTCAGGTGGACTTACATTTGGCTGTAGACTCTCTGTTGTTTCATCTTCTTGTCTGAGTCTCCTCCCCCACTGGTCTCCACATGACCCTCCCTCCCTCCCTCCTTCCCTCCCTCCCTCCCTCCTCTCTCCTTCTGCCTCTGCCTGACCTCAGCTGCACATAATGGCCACTCAGAAGCCCTGGTGATAGAGTGAGTGGTGGCTGAGTACTGAGCAGAGTGCCCTAGTACCGGCTTGAGGGTCGGGCGGAGGGGGAAGAACCATGTATTCTGCCAAGTAGGAAGCTGTAGCTGAACTGCAATGACAGATGCGGGGAAAACACTCAGCAGGGGCGGCTTCCTGACCCTGGGCTCACGACTGCACTTGCAGGTGGGGGGCGCAGGCCCCCTCCCGGGCTCTGGGTGCTTCCCACCGCCACCCCTGCTGCCTTGGGGAGGACTAGGGCTGGAGGGGGCTCAGCCAGGCAGAACCGGCCCTCCGTGCTGGCCTGGCTCACATGGGGAGGCCATCCCTGCGTGAGCCGGTGGTGACTCATTCTCTCAGCCCCTGGGCTGCACTGTAAACAGGCTGTGTGACCTTCCCAGAGGGGAAAACAGCAGCTGCAGATAGCCCCTCCCCTGGAGTGCTGGCCACAGAGCGCTGCTACTGGATGAGAATCACCAGAAGCCTAGGCTCCAGCATGGTGAGGGTGGGCTATCCTCCTCGGAGGACCCTCTTTAAGATGTCTCTCTTCCCAGGGGCCCCCAACTCAGGCCTGGGGCTTGCTGGCAGACGGGACAGAAGAGCCACTGTGTAGCCACCTGGCACCGACTTTCCAAATCAGTGATCTCCCCAGCCCACCAGCTGGGGGCTCCCCCTGGTCCTTAGGGAGCAGCCGCATGCCACGCCGGGTGGGCGAGGGGCTGGCATTCTGGCCCTCAGGCCCCTTCCAGAGGTGAGCCTTGTCCTCAGGTGGCGGCGGACACGCAGAGCTCTGTGCAACCTGAACAGGCCAGGATCCAGGTGCCAGTCTGGACAAGCGGACTCGGCCCAACCGGGCTCTTTTCTAACCCTTCACAGCCAACAGCTCCAGGCACACGCTACCCAGAGAAGGTCCTTTCACCTTTCCGCTCCACTGCTGAAGGGGTGAGGAGGGGCTCCACACCCCCAGTCACCTCATCCGCTTTCCCAGCCAGGTCCATCCCCGATGTCCCCACTACACGTTGTCCACCCCTGAACGAGTCACGTGCTGGGGCAACCCCGGAATGTGGAGTGCGCTGATGGGTGGATTTTTCCCAAGCCAATGGTGATCAGCTGACTGCTTTGGGTTCTCAAGGCTCAGAACAGAAACCCAGAGGCAGAGCTGGCTCTGGGCATTGGGAGGGTCCTGCTCACCTGGCACCTGGGGCACGTAGGATGCCTTGGGGACCCTCTCCTGGCCTGAGCAGGAATGCTAAACTCCCCCACACACCCCCAGGGGGCATTTGCTTCACTGCTGTACCCCGAATCCTCTCCCACCCCTTCTCTCAGGTGTTTGAAGAGGGATATTTATTTCTCTTCAAACCCAGATCCCAACTCCCGTGGGATCGCTTCTTCCTCAGGTTCAAAGTAAGACTTCAATGAATCAAATAGGGAAAGCCCACAGAGAAATTTTTCATTAAGGAGCCTGGCAACATTTTGTCATCACTTTTCTGGGAGGGTTTCAGCTCAGAACTCCCCATCTCACCCACACTGACAGGGGTCAGAGGAATGAAGTGGAAATGACGTGTTCACAACACTGGCGGCATCTGGTTCCCATCTCTAAGCAACCCCGGCCCCGGATCGTCGGATGGCAGCCCAGAGATGCCGCCTCTGCCACCGGCTGGTGTTTTCCTCAAGCCAATGAAGCGAGTTAAAGACCTGTGCAAATGCGAGGCCTTGAGCAAACAGACCAGAGTGTGCTGTCCAGATGTCCAGGGGGGAGGCTGAGGCTTGGCACCTCGGGGTGTGCCCTGCACCACCAATGACCCGCACCCTCCTCCTCTGAGGGTGTCGCATTGCCTGGGGCCCTCTGCGGCAGGGACCTGGGCAAGCCAGTTCTAGCCATTAAGCAGCCCCCCTGGCATGGGATCCAGTCTCTGCTCTAGCGGACGGGATCACCTCTGAGTACACACCTCTCCGGCTCTGTAGGGAGGTCTACAGGCCTGTGGAGAAAAGGCATTCTGCCAACTTGGGGCCCCCGCTTCACCAATGGGGGTAGCAGCTCACCGTCTCTGGTCAGGTTTATTTATACCACAGCCCATGCAACACAAAACCCCTTGGGACTCAGAAAGTCCCCCAATTAAGGTTTCCCTGGCAACATTCCCCCCAGATTCCCAGGTTATGACGGAGTGTTACCCATGGCCCCAGAGCTGTTGTAGGAGATCTGATTTAGGAAGCTCCTAAAGGTGACCCTGAAGACTCCTCTGTCTCCCCAGTTAGAACATGGGTGGGAGACCCAAACTGAAAGTACCGTTGTCCTGCCAGCTCGGCGTCTCCGGGAGCCGATCCTGACCGTTCTGCTTTCTCAAAGGCCTGGGCTGTGTCAGAACGAGATTCAGCTTTGCTCAGCAGAAGCCTTGGCCAGCCCAGGAACGTTGCCCAAGAGCTCCCGCCCTGCCCTCACTGACCTGCTTCTCATTCCCCTTTCGGGGTCTGTTCTGGAGAGACTCCTTATCTGAGGCCTCACGGGACAGAGGAATGCCCAAGGAGGTCCCTCAGGCCAGGGGCAGTGTGGGGAGGAGGAAACAGATGACATAAAAAGTGCTTAGGGGGCTTCCCTGGTGGCGCAGTGGTTAAGAATCTGCTTGCCAATGCAGGGGACACAGGTTCGAGCCCCGGTCCAGGAAGATCCCACATGCTGCGGAACAACTAAGTCCGTGCGCCACAACTACTGAGCCTGCGCTCCAGAGCCCGCGAGCCACAACTACTGAAGCCCGGGCGCCTAGAGCCCATGCTCTGCAACAAGAGAAGACACCACAGTGAGAATCCTACGCACCGCAAAGAAGAGTAGCTCCCGCTCCCCACAATTACAGAAAGCCCGCGCAGAGCAACAAAGACCCAATGCAGCCAAAAACAGATAAATTAAAAAAAAAAAAACCTTAAAAAAAAAAAGTGCTTAGGGAGTTGGGCCATGAAACTAGAAGGGGAGTGAGCAGGGGCTGGGGGTGGGTGTCAGCCCCTGCTTTCCAACAGGGAATTATGATTGAGCAGCTTCTTGGTGCCTCTAGACCAAAGGTTGTTGGACTTTTTCTGTAAAGGGACAGAGAATAACTATTTTAGCTTTTGCAGGCCATGTGGTCTCTGTACAACGACTTCACCCTGCTGCCACAGCACAAAAGAGACAAGTGGGAGTGGCTCTGTGCCAGTAAAACTTTGTTTACAGAAACCTGCAGTGGTCTGGATGTGTCCTGGGGACAGCAGTTTGCTGACCTCTGCTCTAGATCCAAGAATGGGGACCTTAGAGGACAAGCCACCAACCTCCCTTAAACAGATGCCTGCTAACCAAACGCTTCAGGTGATGATCCGATGGTTTTCTTGCCTGGTCACTATCTGGCCTGTGCAGCCTTTACCTCCCTCTGGGAGAGCCAAGAGCTAACAGGAACACTCCTGCTGCAGTGAGTTTGGCTTCACACAGACCTACTAGAGGCTGATGAAAGCAACAGACCCTCCTCTAGAAAAATGCACCTGCACGGCATGCAGACACACACACACACACACAATTTGTTTGCTTGCTGAGAATCTCAAGGGAGTGCCCAGCCCTCCTGAAGCTTATTCATGGACCACCTAGAGGCCTAAAAAAACCTAGGGTAAGACCCCTTGCTCACTCAGAAAGAGAACTAATTTTTTTGTATGTGAGAGAGTGCTCAAAAACACACACAAAAAAGAGAAACAGGGCCTCCCTGGTGGCGCAAGTGGTTGAGAGTCCGCCTGCCGATGCAGGGGATACGGGTTCGTGCCCTGGTCTGGGAGGATCCCATATGCCGCGGAGCGGCTGGGCCCGTGAGCCATGGCCGCTGAGCCTGCGCGTCCGGAGCCTGCGCGTCCGGAGCCTGTGCTCCGCAATGGGGGAGGCCACAACAGTGAGAGGCCCGCATACCGCAAAAAAAAAAAAAAAAAAAAAAAGAGAGAAACAACCCTGTAAAAAAGGACAAATGACACAAAGAAGCAATCACAGAAGAAATACAAATGATCACAAAAAAGAGGTGAAAAGATGCTCCATCTCACTAACAAAGAAAAAAATTTTAAATCATAGTATATCAGTTTTCACCAGATTAGACTGGCTAATGTTTGCAAGATTAATGACAGGGTATCGGAAGGGGTGTGGAGGAAAACCTCTCAGACATTCTGGAAGGCGAGCATCTGTGTATAACCTTTTGGGAAGACTATTTGACAATCTATATTAAAATTTAAAACATGCTGATCCTGGGGCCCAGCAATCCCACTTCCAGGAATTTATTTTACAGAAATACATGTACAGGGATGTTCACTTCGGCAGCATCATAAATCAGAAAAATTGGAAACCAACCCAAAAGTCCATTAGCAGGAAGCTGGTTACATAAATTATGGCACATCTATATTATAGAATAACATGGAACTGTTTAATAATGAGGCCAATCTCCATAGTTTAAAATAATAAGGTAGATTTCTAAGGACTGGCAGGAAAAGACATGAAAGATATACTGTTAAGTGAAAAAGGCAAGTTGTAACAGTATTTCTTTTAAAAAGAGCAACATTAGTATATCCAGATTTTCTTATTTTTTTCATAATGAAGAGTTACATTCTAAACTGATGAAGTTAGGCTTATAGGATTTTACAGTCCACATTTTATATTTCCAAAATAGTGACTTTTTACTTTTTGTTTTATAATCATAAAAAGAAAAGAAAAGAAAAAGAATCCTTATGAGCCTACTAGCCTCCCCTAAAGATTTCTTGGACAGTAACTATGAACTCATTTGAAAGACTTTCTTTTTTTTTTTTTTTTTTTTTTTTTGCGGTATGCGGGCCTCTCACTGTTGTGGCCTCCCCTGTTGCGGAGCACAGGCTCCGGACGCGCAGGCTCCGGACGCGCAGGCTCAGCGGCCATGGCTCACGGGCCCAGCCGCTCCGCGGCATATGGGATCCTCCCAGACCGGGGCACGAACCCGTATCCCCTGCATCGGCAGGCGGACTCTCAACCACTTGCGCCACCAGGGAGGCCCTGAACATCTTTATTGGAGTATAATTGCTTTACAATGGTGTGTTAGTTTCTGCTTTATAACAAAGTGAATCAGCTATACATATACATATATCCCCATATCTCTTCCGCCTTGTGTCTCCCTCCCTCCCACCCTCCCTATCCCACCCCTCTAGGTGGTCACAAAGCACGGAGCTGATTTCCCTGTGCTATGCGGCTGCTTCCCACTAGCTATCTATTTTACATTTGTTAGTGTATATATGTCCATGCCACTCTCTCACTTTGTCCCAGCTTACCCTTCCCCCTCCCCGTATCCTCAAGTCCATTCTCTAGTAGGTCTCTGTCTTTATTCCCGTTAAAGACTTCCTTAAAGGGGATTCATGGTGTGGTGGTTCTTATCTATTTGTCTTAGGCTTTATTACAATAAAGCACCTTTCTGTATTTCGGAGCGTAAACTCCT
This sequence comes from Mesoplodon densirostris, assembly GCF_025265405.1. Lineage (NCBI taxonomy): Eukaryota > Metazoa > Chordata > Mammalia > Artiodactyla > Ziphiidae > Mesoplodon > Mesoplodon densirostris. The sequence goes on along the minus strand of NC_082678.1, from coordinate 48,169,882 downwards.
CAAGGACCATCTCTTTCTTTTATCCCGAAATTCAGAACTGCCATCACATAGGCATAGTGTGGCTCAAATAATGGGGGTGATGCCAGATTTTTATTTTTCATTTTGATGAAAGAGGTGGTCGTGTTCACACTGTCAAAAAACAAACAGAACCACGGCTCCTGCTTCACAATTTATACATCTTAGCGGAATCTGTGTACGTTTGACAGTTCTAACATATTTCTTACAATTTCAACATTTGTTTTCCCCTGAGAATTTGAGAAGGCAGGAGATATATCCATTTTTATACATCTACCTGGTTAAAAAAATAAAAATAGGGACTTCCCTGGTGGCGCACTGGTTAAGAATCCGCCTGCCAATGCAGGGGACATGGGTTTGACCCCTGGTCCAGGAAGATCCCACATGCCATAGAGCAACTAAGCCCGTGCACCACAACTACTGAGCCCACGTGTCACAACTACTGAAGCCCACGCGCCTAGAGCCCGTGCTCCACAACAAGAGAAGCCACCTCGATGAGAAGCCCGCACACCACAACGAAGAGTAGCCCCCGCTTGCCTCAACTAGAGAAAGCCCACGCGCAGCAATGAAGACCCAACGTAGCCAACAAATAAATAAATAAATAAATGTTTCTTTTAAAAAATTAAAAAGAAACAGTGGCTTTAAAATAAATAAATAAATAAATAAAAATGTACAAAAGAGTACAAAGTCAATCTCCTTCACACCACCAGGGACAAGGCAACCAGAGTTCCCAGATACGTGTGTGTCCCCCACTCCTCAAGCACAGCACATATGTGGTCCTGGGCCAAGCCTCTCTCACCTAACACAGACTCCACTGAGCGTTCCATTTCCATGCACCTAGACCCAGGCACTTCATCCTTCCCACTGGGACAAAGTTAACAAAGCAAAACGCAGTAAGGGTGAACAGAAGAGGAACTGGGCCAGGCTTGGCCTCTGGCTCACAGCCTGCAGGAAGGGGTCACAGAGATGTCAGTAGCTCTTCAAGCTCCTTACAAGAAGACCAGCAAGTCCCCAGAGCTCCCTCAAAGCTAAACGAGGGTCCTTCAACAGCATGACTCCTGACTCATTAGTGGAAAGAGAAAGCAGAAGTGAATGCACTGCAAATAAATAGTGATGGGAGGTTATTGTTTCATAAATACTTTCTCAAGGGGAAACTGAGACAGTCCAGGCCTTCCTGTTGGACAGAGGAATCTCTCTGAAAGCCTAGCATTCTCACTTCTTTCCCAATGGCCAGCTCTGAAAGGCACACCTGCCTGACCAGGTGAGCCTGCAGACAGCTCCCTTCTTCCTCCTTCTTGGACTTTCTTGTAACCCGGACCCTCCTGCAGCCTCTCCCGTTTCCAAAAGCAGCACATTCTGTGGCGTTCTGGTGCTACCATAGAGGGTGGGTGCTCAGCATCCTGAGAAACCCTCCCCAGAAGGGCTCCCTGTGCCCCAGCATTTCAGAAAACCCAGCAGAGAGGCAGCCTATGTGTTCCCCAGAGTTTCTCATTCAGTTCTGAACAAAGCAACAGTTAGGGGCAGGGTGATTCCAAGAGAGGTGTGTTTTAAGGTTGCACTGTTAGCAAGAGCTGCCACAGAAAATATGAGAAAAGAAAGCAGGTGGCAGGTTTTTTCTCCCGGGTCCTGCCTTCTCTAGGCACATGGCTCCCTCGGCCCCTCAGTCACGGTCAGGAGGCAGGGGACGGGCCACTCCGCGAGTCCCGCTCTGCTGCCTTCCTTTCTGCCTGCAGGACCTCCCCAGCTTGGGAGGCCGAAGCTGGCTTTGCTGCCACAGCTTCACCACCGACGACCCTCTACTGCTTGGGATACCCAGGCAGATGCAGGCAAATGGAAAGCAAGGAAATCAAAGCCAATAAAAGCTGCCTCAGATTCACAAGAAGATGACTGAACTAGAGATCTTCCTAAAAAAATTGGTACTTACTGTTAATGAGGTGAATGTCATGCACATCCCACCAAAGCCATTCAGAGCCAGGGCGATGAAGATGAGCACAGAGAGAGCTGGAATGAAACAGAAAGCTCATAAGCGGGGAACCACGGCTGAGCTTCAGGGAGGCTGGGGCCTGACCCAGTGCCGGGTAAGGAGCCGGCTCCGAACAAACGCAGCTGAGTGACTGACGAGCCATCAGGAGTTAGTGCCGGACACCTGGGGAGCTGGCCCAGCCTCTGCTTCATCCTCCTCTTGCCTATTTTATGGAGCTTGGGCTCTTGCAAAAGCTGCATCCCCCTCCTCCTTTCTCCACTAACCTTAGCAGCAAGGGAGAGGCCTAGAGAAGCTGCTTCACTGAAACCAAAAATACAGGTACCCAAGAATCAGGAGATGAGCCTGGGTAAGAGTTTGGTGAAACACAAATCCTATTTTGGTGTTTGTTCTAAAAGTCCCTGCAGCAACAGCTCCACCTGAGCAGGGTTAGGGACCAGGCAGCTTCTAAGCTATTTTTAAAGTGCTGGCCTGGGCTGCCCCAAGGGGCTCAGCTCATGACCTCCACACACACCCCTGCAGCTGGCCTAGTTCTCCAGTTGGCATCAATGAGGCCATCGGGGACTGGCCTGGCTCGGCAATGAGATGGGTGTTTCTCATCCCCTGGGAGCTTCTCTGTCTGGGGCCATCATTTGGTCATCCAGCCACCCATCAGAGATAAGTCACTGGGTAAAGGCCTAACAGGTGTTCCTCTAATTTGAGCAGTGAGCACCAGGCCTGGCCTAGCTTTCTAGAGCAGGTGGGCCTACAAGCACCTCTGGGCACTCTCTCCCCAGTCCCTGAAAAAAGGGTAGAGGAAAAGCTTACTCACAGCTTGGGTTACTTGCTCCGTATGCAATCAGCAAGCAGGAGACAGCAAAGCAGGCACTAAAAAGAAACAAACTGTACATTGTTATTATCGTTATTGTTAACATTGCTTATTTGGAGGTGTTTGTTATGTGTCAGATGCTTTCAGAAAATTTACATAATTCTTTCATTTAATTTAACAATTCTACGGAGTATAATTGGCTCCATTTTACTGATGAGAAAAATAAAACTCAAAAAACAAAAACAAGACAACAAGGTCCTACTGTATAGCACAGGGAACTATATTCA